>NC_138972.1:145675000-146275000 GCF_055761805.1 Camellia sinensis | reverse complement strand
TTTGCCTAGGTCGCCCTTTCGAATTTTCGGCCTAGCGAGCCTCTCAGGGGTAATATTTCTTCAACTTGTCCATATTGATCGGCTGTGAAAACTCTAGGCCATCTAGATCCATCAGAATCACAGTCCCACCTGACCAGATAGACTTGATGATGTAGGGACCAGTCTAATTGGGTCTGAACTTGCCCCTAGGGTTGTGGATAGGAGCTCGGTTGTCCTTGAGCACCAGATCTCCTTCTTTCAAATTCCTGGACTTAACTTTCTTGTTGAAAGCCCGGGCAATTCTGCGTTTATAACCTTGAATATGGTACAGTGCTTTCAGTCTTCTCTCATCAAAGATCATGAGTTCTTCAAATCTGCTCTGCTGCCAATCTACTTCGACTATTTGACACTCAGCCAGTACTCGCAACGACGGAACCTCAATCTTGATTGGTAGAACGGCCTCCTTCCTGTAAACCAATGAATACGGAGTCGCCCCAGTAGAAGTTCTAATTGAAGTCCGGTAGCCCCACAGAGCAAACGACAGCTTATCTGGCCAGTCCCGGTAGGTTTCCACCATCTTCTGCAGTATGTGTTTGATGTTCTTGTTGGCGGCCTCAACTACTCCATTGGTTTGTAGCCAGTATATGGACGACTTATGAAAAGCCACGTTGTATTTTTCCAACAAGTCAATCACTTCTTTCTTGAAGTGGGAACCATTATCTGAAATGATCTCGTTCGGGACCCCGTAGCGTCAGATGATGTTGTTTCTGATGAACTTCGCAACATGTGAAGCCTTCAACACCGCATAAGATTGGGCCTCAACCCACTTCGTGAAATAATCTATCGCGACCAGAATGAACTCATGCCCATTCGACCCCTTCGGAGTGACAGCCCCGATCACATCAATTCCCCAAACTGAAAATGGCCATGGCGAAGTCATGTTGTATAGCTTTGACGGCGGGATGTTCATGCAGTTTTCATGGATCTGACATTTGTGGCATCGTCAAACAAAGTCGATACAATCCTCCTCCATGGTAGACCAATAGTAACCCTGTCTGAGGATCTTCCGAGCTAACATCACCCCGTTCATGTGTGCACCACATTCCCCTCCATGGATGGCCTCCATCAGGCGCTTCGATTCTTCGGCGTCAACACACAGCTTATGCATTCCCAGATGACCTCTCTTGTACAGTTTTCCCCCGCAGATGATGAACTGAATGACCATTCTTCTGATTGCCCTTTTATCCTTAGCATTTGCCTCTGGTGGATATGCTTCTTTCTCTAAGAAATTCCAAATGTCGAATTACCAGGGGTTCTCGTCTTGAACCTCATCTATAGCAGCAATCGACTCGTATGCTGGTACAAATTTCTGGTCAATGATGACTGGACGCATTCGGACTCCAAAAGGGATGTCCATCATGGAAGATAGAGTTGCTAGTGAATCTGCGACTCTGTTGTTCTCTCTTAACAGATGAGCAAAATTTAGCTTCTCAAACCGAGGAATTAACAAGTCCAAGGTCTGGTGGTATATTATCATCTTTTCTTCTTTGACTTTCCAATCTCCTTTTGCTTGAGACACAACAAGGTTCGAGTCCCCGGTGACGTCCAACCGTTTTGCCCCTAGTTCCAAGGCTTCTTCTAGGCCAGCAATGTATGCCTCATATTCTACTTCATTGCTTGTGACTTTGAACTGGAGTTTGAAGGCTAGAGGGATACGGGAATTGTCAGGTGCTATCAACAACACTCCTGTCCCATACCCGTATTGGTTTGACACTCCGTCAAAGTACATCGTCCAAGTTTCGTCTTCGATATGCAAAATGGCCTCATATGGGAATAAGTACTTAACTGCTTCACCTCCTTCCACTAGATGGTCGGCTAGAAATTCTGCTACTGCTCTTCCCTTGACTGACTTGTGAGTCACATATTTCAGATCGAATTCGGAAAGCAACAGCAACCAACGAGCTAGCCTACCCGTAAGTGCTGGTTTCTCAAAGAGATATTTGATGGGATCTAGTCTCGAAACCAACATTACGGAGTGAGCTAACAGGTAGTGCCGCAGCTTCCTGGTAGCCCATACCAAGGCCAGACAAGCCTTTTCCAACGGTGTATAACGAGTCTCATAATCCAATATCTTCTTGCTCAGATAGTAGATAGCCCTCTCCACCTTGTCCTCCGATTCTTGCGTGAGCATACAGCCCATTGTAGTCTCAGTTACTGACAGATACAAAATCAACAATTTCCCCGGCTCAGGTGGTGACAACACGGGTGGGTTCTGTAAGTATTCCTTGATCTATTCAAAAGCAGCTTGGCATCGGCCGTCCTACTAGAACTTCTTTCCTTTCTTGAGGAGACCAAAAATTGGTTCACAAGTCAAGGTTAATTTTGAGATAAACCGTCTTATGAATTGCACTTTACCTAGAAAGCCTCACACCTCCTTTTCAGTCCTTGGTGCTGGCATTTCTAAGATGGCCTTGATTTTGGAAGGGTCGACTTCGATACCTCTCTGTGTAATCAGAAACCCCAGCATTTTCCCTGCTGTAACACCGAACGTACACTTCTGAGGATTCAGCTGCAACCGGAATTCTTTGATCCTTTGAAAGAACTTTTGCAAGGCGGTGTAATGGCCCTCTCTTTCTTTGGACTTGACAATCATGTCGTCCATGTACACCTCAACCTCTTTGTGGATCATGTCATGCAATATCGTGGTCACGGCCCATTGATAAGTAGCTCCAGCGTTCTTCAACCTAAATGACATCACTTTGTAGCAGTACGTCCCCCACGGGGTGGTGAAAGCAGTCTTCTCCCGGTCTTCAGGTGCCATCACTATCTGATTGTAGCCTGAGAAGCCATCCATGAACGAAAGCAAAGCATGCCCCGCTATGAAGTCCACCAACTCATCGATATGCGGTAAGGGAAAGTCGTCCTTCGGACTGGCTCTGTTCAAATCCCTGAAATCTACGCATACCCTGATCCTGCCATCCTTCTTCGGCATCGGAACAATGTTGGCCAACCAAGTCGGGTATTTAGATACCAGCAGGAACCCTGCGTCGATTTGTTTGGAGACCTCTTCCTTAATCTTGGGAGCCCAGTCCGGGCGGATCCTCCTATGTTTCTGCTTGATGGGTCGGGCCTCGGGGTTAAAAGGGATTTGGTGTCGTACAGTCTCAGGATCGATTCCAGGCATGTCTTCGTAGGACCACGCGAAAACATCTTTGAAATCTTTTAATAAAGTGACTAAGTGCTCGCGTTCCTCCGAAGACAACGTGGACCCGATCTGGACCAGTCGCGGGTCCTTCTCAGTACCAATATTCACAGTAGTGATTTCATCAACTAAAGGTTTAACAAATCTTTCCTGCTCTTGATCAATTAATTGTTGCAAAATCGGAGGAATTTCTTCCTCGTCATTTTTATCAAAATTTTGAAAGTCCTGATTCAAGCAATAAATCAAAGGCACAGAAAAGTACTCAGAAACCACAGCCACATCATTCTCATTAATTGCTTCCAAATCATCTGATTCTTCTGTTACAACAGACTCAAAAGAGAAAGAAAAAGACGACCTAGACAAGATTGTGGCATCCGGGTTATCACGCCCAGGAATACCGGACTCAGACTCAGTCGAGCTGGAACCTGATTCTGACTCACAAGACTCAGTGGAATCAGATTTCAGCTCACTACCTGACCTGGTGCTGCTTGACAAAAATCCCTCCTCGTACTGCTAAATAAGGGAGGGTGTGATGGATGCATCCAAAATGGTTGACGGTAGGCCCGCAGCCGTTTCATTCCCGATCATGCATACCGAGAAGTTATCCCCCCAAGCACTTCTGTATGATCGGAGGATCTGAAAGTAGACAAGCCAATGCTATCCCCATTTCACTTTCAGCGTCCTCAGACTCCACTTTCTTGCTCTGCTCAACCTCAACTGTTAGGTCTGTCTGCTCTTCGGCAACGTCATCCTCGGATAATTGTCAGTCAAAGACGATCTCAAAACCTTGCACGCACTTCCTTTCCGCATTCAGCCACGGCTCTAGGAAGCCATAGAATGGAAAGTCTTCCCCTTCCCGGACGAAGCGTCCGTTTAGGGTACCCTGGATGGGCCGGTGCATTAACTCAAAAGGCTTCCCTGCCTGCTTTGCTCTGGCTCTCCCAGCCATCTCCTTGCCTTTCCTTACCCAATCCTCTTTGGTGGGCAGATAACCCAAACCAAAGGTATGCGGGTTGTGCGGCACTTCGGCCAATGCTGCAACGCCCTTCCGGCCACTCTTCCCCAATCCCATCCAAGGGATGTGTTGGAGCTTGTTGATGAGGTATACTGATTGAGCACAGACGCACAACCCCTCATTAACAGCCATGATGCTTTGAACGACCCGGGCCTCAGCCAAGGTAAAACTCGACAAGAACACATCCTCCATACCGTGTTCGATTTCCAAAACCGGCGTAGATGCTTCGGGCGGTGGATGAATTGAGGAATTTCCAAAAACGATGGCCAACCCTTTCCCATGAAGGTATTTTAGCATCTGATGCAAGGTGGACGAAACTGCCTTTACCTGGTGCAGCCACGGCCGTCCCAAGAGTAGATTGAAAGTGGCGGAAACCTCTAGGATATGAAAGTCTATCTCATGCTGTCCCAGACCAACCTGGGTCTGAATTTTTGCCGTCCCCATTACTTCTCTGCTTGTGTTGTCATATGCCCGAATCACCTGGGCTGTCAGCACAAAGTCTACGGTCTTTAAACCGATTGCATATGCAGTCCTTGCCGGACACACATTGATGGCGGATCTAGTATCAACAAGAACCACCGGTATCCATTTGTTTCTACACTCCACAGAGATGTAGAGTGGCTTGTTATGATTCGCACCCTCAGGTGGCAATTCCTTGTCGAAAAAAGTCAACATCGGGGTAGCTCCTCTCGAAAAAACTAATCCCACCAGCTGCTCCGGCGTGGTTTCTATTGAGAGCTTGGCCTTGTCCATGGCCGATAAGACAGCTTGTCGATGCACTTGCGACGCCATAAGCAGTCCCCAGATGGAGATGTCTGCTTGTATCTTTTTTAACTGCTTCAACATGGCCTTGTCTTCAAGTTGCTTCTCTTTCTGTTTCTCCGCCTCCTTGTCCTTTCCAGACGCCTCTGGTTGATCTAGATGTAGGGGCTTGAAATACCACCCACTCCTAGTCATATGGTCAACTTCACCAATGTACCAGGTATCATCCGGTTGATTGTTTCCCCAGTCCTCATTCGTGTGTGCAAGACATAGATCATCGTCCTTCCACCACATTCCATCAGCAGTCGACAGACACCTATCCGGCTCTGGTACAACTGTTTGTGTGCCCACAACACCTTCTACCCATATGTTCACAGCATCCTCTGTTCTTGTGCACACAGCACTTTCAGTCCCCTCATAGGCTTTAGCTTTTCTGATTCTCTCAGAATCCTCGAATCTTCCCTGTTCTAACTGCGTCAGTACAGCTGGCTATTCAATGATTCCTGTATTCAAACTGCTCAGATCCCGAGCAAAATTCTTGGCAGCAGCGCTCTCCGGTGATGCACTCTGATTCTCGACCCTTCCGGCCACAACTGATGTCCTCGCCCCCTAACGGGCCCCGTTCCAACTGAAATTCTTCGACAACGTCTGGTAGGTCATCAAGCCACCCGGTAGCCTCTATTGAATCCTAGAAATCCGACCAGTTGACGGCCATGTCCCCTGGGCCTTGTTTGTTGAAAAACTGGAGGTCAGCAAAGTCCCCTTCCACAGCCGCTAAGTCATCTGATCTCTGATCAAATCCATCTCCCTGTATCACACAAAGCTCTGCCCTCTCTGGCAATTCCACACTTGGCCTATCCTGGCCTACTGACAAAATGTAGTCACTCAGACTGTATATCTCGTCAGTAAAACTCCCAGATTCCTCAGATTCTGACTCAACAATGCCATTCTCCTCCGAAATCTCCCCTGTTCTATCTTCGACAGTCACCACCATTGGTCCGGGTTGGGTTCTGGAGATGTCCAACACGCACAAGTCAGTGCTATCAGGAATGAACATCTCTAGCTTAGGTAGGTGAGATGGGGTGATATAGATGCTGGGATCGTATGACATGACCCCGGTCTGGATAGAGTTGATTCGTTTGGGAGGTGGAGCTTGGTTGTGTGGAAGGAGAGGGTTGGTTGTGACATTAGGTTTTTTTGGAGGCACAATCACCCCATTATCAATGAGATTTTGAATCTCACGACATAATCGGAAGCATTGGTCGGTGTCATGACCATGCTGTTGGTGAAATGCGCAATATTTGGCTGGGTTGTGGGAAGGGGGAAGTTTTTCCGGCAATGGCCGCGGCTCTAGAGGCTTCAAGTGCCCTTTTCTGATTAAAACCCCCAGAGCTTTGGACAGGGGCATATATAGTGGAGCAAAGGTTCTTTGGCTTTTGGGTTGGTATTTGGTTGTTTGTGTGTTACTTCCGGACGCACCGGAGAATGGCGTAGCTGCCATGGTTCTTGGAGAGGGGTTGGTGGTGACCATGCTCACCTCTAAGGCTCTTGCAGTTGCAGCATCGCTCGGGCCTGCATTGGTGTTGCGGTTGAAGGTCCTCCTGGGTTGCTCCCTATCATTATCAATCAAGCCCTACTTCAAGGCATCCTCAATTTGTACTCCCATCTGATGCAGATTTGAAAAGGTAGGGAAGGGGAGAACGATCATTTTCTGCATCAGCTTAGGCTGGAGATTGCGCACAATCATCTGAATTTGATCTTTATCGGTGGGCCTTAGGGTCATCATTGAGGCCTTGGCCCTCCATTTGGTTACGAACTCAGAAAAACTCTCCTTAGGCTCCTGCCTTGTCGTCTCAAGATCACGGGTTGTAATCTCAATTTGCGTGTTATATGAGTACTGTGCAATGAATGCCTCAGCCATCTCATCCCAGTTCCTCTTAACATCATCTTCCAATTTTGCGTACCAGATGGTCGCCACACCTGACAGGGTCCGGTCGAACAAAGACGGCTTCTGTAATCTGGCGAGGCCCATCGGCCTTAAGATATCTGAAAACAATCGTAGATGCACCATGGGATCCCCAGATCTGTTGAAGCGGTTGATATGTGGCATCTTGAATCGGTCCGGTAGTGTCACAGCTGCATCGGTATACCCATCTTCAATATTAGGGATGGTCTTGACTCCTTGGGATTTCTTGAACAGCTTTTCAAGCTTGCTCAACTTCAACACTGTAGGGTTTACCTCGCACTCAAAAGGTGAATCTCACAAGTTGATTGGTGTTTTAGTTAACTGGGGTAGGATCGGGGGCGGAGGTGGCCCTGTGGGAATGTCCGTATCTTCCTGGACATTAGCCGTCTCCTCGAGTGTTGGAACCCCGGGTGGGGGAGGAGCTTGATGTGAGGCTGATGTTCCGGCTTGCTGCTGTAGCCGGGTGATTAGCTCTGCCTGCTGGGCCATGATCACGGCCTGCTGTTTGGCAAATTCCGTCTGGCAGGTAGTGTCTTGTTGCATGAGTTTCATACTTTCTTGAAGTTGACACATCATTGCCTCCATCCCTGACGTGTTCTGCTAATCTATTTGAACTACTGGTATATGTTTCCTTTCTGTGGTGAAAATCGAGGCCTCGGCCTGACTGTCCACTGGTTGACCACTGCTCTGGCAATCTCTGCTCGGATGCACTGCGTCTTCTCGACCTTCGTCTGATAACCGAGGGTAGAAAATAAAACACTGGTTGTCCGTCGACCAAATCCTCAGATCGATTAAGTCAGCGACCTCTAGTCCAGAGTGCTTGGGGAATGTCTGCTGGGTTGGAAGCAATTGTGCTAAACTACCTAGTAAAAAGAGAAATAAAGCAATAAGGAAATAAACAACTAGACAAACAGACAGCATAACAGCTTAAATAAACACACAACACACAGTTGGGCATCACAACACACAGTTGATAAGTTGAATAGACCGTTCTCAAACACTGATCATTGCTCCCAAATTACTACCCCCAAAGCTGAATCTGATACCCGCAAATAACTGATTTCCAAAATACTGAACTGGTGCCCTCAGACCTGATACCGCAAACTTGCGAACTGATACATGCGTTCCAATAGAGGCCAACTCTAAAGCACATGACAAACAAGTGAGAGCCAAAACACCCCTATGTTGGGGTAGGATTTCCCTATCCTATTTTGTCAAGAGTTAGGGTTTTACTACGCACGCAGCGGTTTCAAACAACCTATAATCAGGTAAGCAACCTATCCTAGTTTGGCATGGTCACTATGGATTCCGAATATGCACTAGGTCGAATGGTCAAAAAAGGTGCCCCGGTAACAACCGGGGTTTGTGTTCCCATCGTGGCAGAGCCCGTAACCGGTCAGCCTTATGGCACGCTTCTCAAAGCGGGCCTCCGACAAACCGTTCAGGAATAACAGACGGCAAACACTGTGTCCTAGGTGCACCAATGCAAATGAAATGCAAAGAAACACATAAGTGTAGTCAAAATAAGATATCACGAGTTCGAGTCAAGTTCTCTAAATCCCCAGCAAAGTCACCAGAAATTGTAGACGTACCCGAATGTCCCGGGGGAGAATCCCTGTTCTGTTCATCTAGGCTCACTACAGTTCGGACTTAAATGTCACGGTTCTGAATCTAATCTCACAATGTGCAATGTGAGATTGATAAATCACCAAAGAGTCCAAATCTGGCAAATCGTTTTGAAAAATAGATTTTTTTAGAAAGAAGTGCCAAACTTGGACTGTTTTGCCAGATACAGAGTCGCCACCTAAATATTTTATTTTGGGAGAATTTAGGAAACCCTGACTCGTAGCCTAAGGCCACATGTCCGTCATCACCAAAGTTGCCTCGGCTCGGGAACTTGGATACGATTGGGGAAGGTTAGCTATGAGCACCCCCGCTCGCCCGATCAAAGATCAGCCTCTATTAACCATGATATCGAGTTTTGAAAATATTATGCGCTCTTATTCCGGTTATTAGCTGAGAATTACTATGTGATGCGCATAGCATACAAGTATAGACTGGATTGCCTGAATTGGAACAAAACATTTCATGTTTGTTTTTTAAAGCGGTTTGCTTCTCGCAAGTAGGTTAAAAAAAGCAGATTTTGCCACCCTCGGGTGGGCTTAGAAAACATGGTTTTGCCACTATCTAGTGGGCTTAAAACTCACTGTCAATGCATTATTCCAATTCAGATAATCCAACCTTAACCCACAAGCATTCAGACAGCTATATGACATAAGCACATAGCCTCATGGTAAGCATGATATCATGGCAGTCACTCACACACGTGCAAGGATGCTAAAACATAAACATTTACCGAGTACTCCGAGCCAAAGAAAGAAACTAATTAGAAAACATGCATGAATCCTAACTATACAGATATGCCTAATGCAACACATGCAGGAATGCAACTATAATAGGCTCGGCTATTCTAAGATGGCATATGATGATGCTACAGCTAACACGTATTCAACTTGGAATTGAGATACAATGCAGTTAGTATGATGCGCCGAGCCCGGTGCATATAAAATAGATGAATGAATGCAAACATGCGAAAATAAGTATGCTAATTAAAACATGCCCTAATCTAACCACTGAAAGCTGGTAAATAAAAGGGAGAAAGACGTGGGGTTGGAAGACATACACACACTCACGCACACTTATTGCACAATTGCCCTCGCTCGGAGGGTCCAAATAAATAATACAAACCAAATGAATAATTAACTACTCTAGCTAATTAAATATTACAAAACTTCTAATTAATTAACACATTAATTATAGAAGGAAGGTGGCCTCAGCCCTGCCTCGGAATGATGGGATGATGCATGCTCGATTCGCCTCGCCCGGAATCCCTTTGCCATGCCACTGTTGCCTTTGTTTGCACTATTCTGCACCTCTGAGGGATGTGAAAATTCTTGAGTCACCTCTGAACTACTCCCTAATCATTTTGGGATGCCACCGGCCAATACAAAGCACCACCGACCATGGAAATGTGATCATCGACCATAAATTGGGCCATCGGCTGGACTTATGTGGCCGATCAACATTGAGTGTAGTCGGTCGGCCAAATCTTCCTGCAGAATCCTGTTTTGACACCAGCAGAGGGCAGACAGTGCATGGTATAGAATTTTCAAGGCAATGTGTGCATAGACACTTTCCCTATCATGCTATGGACTCAAGGGAGCATGGCTCTCGGTCCTCGAGCCATCAATCACGTATTTCAATGCATGATGGCCGAAGGTACCAAGTTTGCAAATCAATGTAAATGAACGCGACAAAACAAATGAATGCTTCACGCCCAATCATGTTGAGATCAAGGGCGTCAGTGACCGAGGATTGAGACGTGTTTCGTCACTTTAAGTACGAACACATCTCAGTCCTCATGTTTGGTTTGACACCCCAAACCAAACATAATACAATGCATGTATGCAATATGGCTCAAGTATACAAAATAGCTCAAGTATGCAATATGAGGCTAAGTTAGCAAAGCATGCCAAATGCAATGCAACCTAAATATGCAAATGTGCAATGTGCCAAACATGCAAGATGCAATGCAATGCAACCTATCATGCAAACTAAGTTAATGTCACATGAACATGCCAAATATGCAACAAGGATATGTAATGCAACTAGCTAAACAACATGCAAACATGCAATCATGATATAATGCAAGCATGCAACCAAAGTAAAGCAACATGTCAAACATGCAACTATATACAGAGATGGACTTATACCGAAATGGGAAGACCTCAGCCCATCCCAAAACAGTGGCCAAAACAAACAAACCAAGGTGCCAAAAGTGAAGGCATACATGCACACACGTAGGTCCATAAGCTAGGCCACAATGTACAATTCTCAAACGTGAGCAAGATGTGATAATCATAAGGAAAAGACAATGCATTAAGCTCTGAAAACATGTCAAGAGGAGTGCCAAACCAAAGGCACAAGTGAAGTGAAGCATGCAAAGGAGCCTAACACTTGGGACTAACAAAAGGGTTCAAACCATGACCACATCAAACGAACCCCAAAGGGTCAAGAGGACTTGGGACATTCCTAGGAGGGGACCAAAACATGGCTGGAACATGCATGAGATAGGGCCAAAAATATGCTAGAAAATGAGCACAAAACAAAGGACATTTGAGGCCACAAAGAGAGCATTGCTCTACACCTACCACAACCAAACATGGCATGGATTATTCAATGCAAAACAGAGTTTTAACATGCAAAGAGGAGCCCCAAAACCCACTGATATGGCAGCTAAAGGACTCAAACCAAGAGGCATACACAATGACTCATTTTAAGGCACAAAAAGGACACCTCTTCAAAGCATGGAAAGGATGATGAATGCAAGCATACAAGCATAGATTATGGATTGAAATAGCATGGGAAATAATTCCAAATCACTGAAACAACTCAACTAAAGCATGCTTATGACTCACACACTCAAGGCTAACAAGTCGAAATGCAAAGAGGCTATACAAAGCATGGCAAACATGGCTAAGAAAACCAAAGTCAGACCTTAAGCATGGAAAAACATGACTAAAAGCTTCACAAAGCTAAGCCAAAATATGCAAGCATGGTGGTCCAAATGCAAGATGCATGTTATGACAATAAAAGAGATTACAAAGCAAATGTATGATGCATGCAATGGACTATCAATCCGACCAAAACAGAGGTATAATATGACTAAATAACACTAAAAAAACTAAAATGGAGCCAAGTAAATTCAAGCAAACATGCTACCTTTATGAGCCAAAAACACAAGCAAATGAAACACAAAGGGAGAGGGGTGTCCCTCCCCTATGCAAGACCTCAAAACCCCTTCACCACCACTGAAAATCCTTTGGATTTCAGTGGTGAGAAGGCCAATACACGAAAGTTCCCAAAGCTCAACAAAGAAGGCACAAAAGAGGCCAAACAAGGCCTAAGAGGGGGAGGTCGACCCCAAACACAAAAATGACCTTAATGAAACATCTCAAACATGAAAAATCATAACTTTTATCAGTTATACACAAAGCTCAAAATATCATGCAAAGTAGGTTAAACGCTAGTGCAAGAATGGGGAATATAAAGCAATAGTGCTCACCCTTGAAGAACACTTCAAGAACCAAAACTCCAGCGCCCTTTTCTGATCAAAACCAACTCAAAAGCTCCAAGAACAACCTCTCAACACCTCAATAACCAAGGTATGGTGTAGCACTAGGTGTCTTAGTGCAAAACTAAGAACAAAACTCACTTTAAGGCTCTCTAACACACCAAAATGTAGAGAGAGAGGGAGATATCAGTTGTATCTCTGAGTTTTTTTCAACCTTTGAAATAGAAGGAGAGGCTCTTTTTTTATAGACAAGGCAAGGGTTCAAGTCTTCTAAGGGAAGTTAAAGAAAAAGGGGTCAAGCTTCCTCAAGAAGCTAGGCCAAAGGTTCAAGCTTCTTGAGGAAGCTAAGGAAAAGGGTCAAGCTTCTTGAGGAAGCTAAGAGGGTCCAAGCTTCCTCAAGAAGCTTGAGCAAAAGGGTGCAAAGGGTGCAAATCCTCCATACACGTGTATGGAGGACAGGTCTGTGCACTCCAGCTGGCACAACTAGCATGCATAATGCCCAAAAAGGACAAAAAAGAAGTCCCGGCCAGAAAATATGGCCGATTGACCAACACAAAGGCCGGTCGACCATCAAAGGGCCCGATCGGCCAAATATTTGGCCAATGGCAAAAACACATGGCCGGTGGTCTCATGCCACAGTCGGTGGGTTTCAGGGATGGCTAAAAAGCCTCTTCCCGCCCTCAAAAGCACAAAACACAAGTCCTTGGTTCAAAACCAAGCACAAAGCAGTCAAGTTAAGAGATCTCGAGGCAAGGCGCGCAGTTGAGTCCTCCGAGAACTCAAAACAAACACAAATATGGATGATCATCGAGTGTTCAAACGATGACGTCGAAATCTTAAGGGCCGTAAAAAATGGGGTGTCTACATAAATATATTGTTAAATTGGTGGCTCCTAGTGAGTACAAGATCATTGATCACAAAGATAGAAAACTGGTGGTTCCTAGGAGGTGTTAGACCACTGGCTGCACAATTATGAGATTGTGGTTCCTAGAAGTGAACAGATTACTGATCACATGTCAAGATATCATGGTTCCTAGTAGTGGAGAGGCTACTGGTCATATGTCAAGACATGATGACTCCTAGTAATGAAAGAGTCTATTGATCCTATGTTAGGACATTGTGATTCCTAGCAGTAGAAAGTCTACTGACCACATGCTGAGAAATTAATGATTCCTAGTGATAAGACTACTGGTCATGTTATGAAGTTCCATATAGTAGACTATTGAACACTGGATTTGTGTTTCCCAACAGTAAGACTATTGGCTTCAGAGTGATAGGTTGGACCAAATATATTTGGGTGCCTAATTCGGTTGATGACATTTTGGGAATGTATTTACTGTGATATGATTTTGAGAGTTTCATAATCATTGTGACACGAGGAATTGTTTAAAGACCTTGTATGAATTTTCGAAAAAGGCCAAAAGCCTTTGTATAAATTCTACAAATGTGGGGATGTCATGCAAAATGCGGGAATACCTAAACCCAAGAGGGTTAGGATAAGCCTAAAAATCCGTTGACATTGTATTCAACGGTTATGCACAATATAGCAGTGCATATCAATTTCTTGTGGTTCAGTTTGCTGTTCCAGATATACACAAGAATACTATCATGGAATCAAGAAATGCATCTTTCTTTGAAAATGTATTCCGAGTTCCATGAAAGAGGTTGAAGGTGACAATGATTACATAGCTAATCAAACAAATGATCACTTGCGTGATCAAGTTGATGATCAAGCTGAAGATGTGGATGATCTAAGAAGGAGTAAGAGGACTAGGATTGCAAAGTCCTTTGGTTCGGATTTTTTGACTTATATGTTAGAGGGAGAACCTCAAACTTTCCATGACGCTGTGACTTCACCTGAAAGTCCTTTGTAGAAAGAAGCAATTAAGAGTGAGATTGACTCCATCTTGTAGAATTATACTTGGGAGTTGGTTAATCTACCCCTAGGAAGTAAGGCCTTGGGGAGTAAGTGGATCTTTAAAAGAAAGATAAAAGCTGATGGGTCAATTGATAAGTATAAAGCTAGACTCGTTATCAAAGGATACATATAGAGAGAAGGCCTGGATTACTTTGATACGTATTCACTTGTGACAAGGATTACATCCATTTGCATGATGATTGCGATAGCAATGCTACGTGGTCTGAAGATACATCAGATGGATATAAAGTCAGCTTTCTTAAATGGAGATTTGAATAAAGAAATCTACATGGAGCAACCTGAGGGGTTTTCAGCTCCAGGAGAAAGTAAGAAAGTCTGTAAGCTTGTCAAATCATTGTATGGTTTAAAGCAAGCTCCTAAGCAATGGCATGAGAAGTTTGACAATGCTATGTTGTCAAATGGATTTAGAATCAATGAGTGTGACAAATGCGCTTATGTTAAAGACACTAACAGGGGTTATGTCATTTTGTGTCTATACGTTGATGACTTACTCATTGTTGGTAGTAATGATGAGATGATTAAAACTACCAAGAGATTGTTAAACTCTAAGTTTGACATGAAAGATATGGGCCTTGCAGATGTTATTCTAGGTATTAAGATGACCAGAACATCTAGTGGAATTGTACTTTCTCAGTCTCACTATGTTGAGAAGATACTTGAGAAATTTGGTAAATCAGATGCAAGTGTGTCTAGGACACCGGTAGACGTCAGTCTGCACTTGACCAAGAATAATGATGAGAGTGTCTCTCAGCTAGAATATTCTAGGGTCATTGGCAGTTTGATGTATCTGATGAGTTGTACTAGGCCGAATATAGCTTACTCGGTTAGCAGGCTTAGTAGATACACAAGTAATCCCGATGCTTCTCATTGGAAGGGCATTGTGCGGGTGTTAAGGTATTTACGCTACACTCAGGATTATGGGCTGCATTATACTCGATATCCAGCGGTGCCAGAAGGCTATAGTGACGTGAATTGGATATTAGATATAAAGGACTCAAAGTCCACTAGTTGATTTGTGTTCACTCTTGGTGGGGCAGCCGTATCTTGGAAATCTTCCAAGCAAATGTGTATATCTAGGTCTACGATCGTATCAGAGTTTATTGCTTTTGATAAAGCAGTGGGAAAAGCTGAATGGCTTCACCATTTCATTGAAGATTTGCCACGTTGGTCTAAACCTGTGCCAGCTATTTGTATACATTGTGATAGTCAATCTGCAATTAGTAGGGCACAAAGTAATATGTATAATGGAAAGTCTAGACATATCCGTCGTAGACATAATTCCATTCGACAACTACTCTCAAATGGAGTTGTTTTTATAGACTATGTAAAGTCTAAGGACAACTTTGTGGATCCGCTAACCAAAGGGTTAAATGAGTGTTGGTCGAGACGTCATCAAAAGGAATGGGGTTGAGGCCTTTGGAAGTTACCAGAATGGAAACCCAACCTAGTTGACTGGAGATCCCAAGATTTAGGTTCAATGGGACAACCTAATTGCGTGTAACGGTGGTATGTCACTGAGGAGGTTAAACCTCCAGCCATTCCTTCTATTAGTGATACCTGCAAGTGCAGAGGTTAAGCTGAGCTTTCAATGACTCTAGTGTGTTAAGCTGTTGAGCTGAGTATAGCAAGATAATCAAGTAGAGTCACCTATGTGAGTGTGAAGTTGGGCCGCTTCTAGAAGAATTGGGCAGGCCAAGATTCTTTGAAACCACTTGCTGAACCAGGCTAGTGCCTGTAGACACCCTATTTTTGACCGTCCTCAAGACTTGGACGTCACCGCTCGAACACTCGGTGATTACTCATGTTTGTGTTTCGTTTTGAGTTCCCGGAGGTCTCGGCTATGGGCCTTGCCTCAGGATCTCTCAACTCGACTGTTCTGTGTTTGGTTTTGTACCAAACACTTGTGTTTTTGCTTCTAAGGGTAGAAAGTAGCTTGTTAGCTACCCTTGACACCCACCGGCCTTGGTTTGAGGCCACCGGCCATGTTTTGAGGCTACCGGCCATTGGTGAATTATACCATTGGCCAGTCGGCACTCAGTATGGCCGACCGGCCATCTATTTGGCCGGTGACCTCCTTTTCTGGCCGGTAGCACCTTTTTACCTTTTTCAGGCATGGTGCATGCCAGCTGTGCCAGCTGGAATGCACCAAACCTGCCCCGGGGCATACATGTGGCTGTTTTGCCCTTTTTGTACCCTTTGGTCAAAGCTTCTTGAGGAAGCTTGACTCTTTGTCAAAGCTTCCTCAAGAAGCTTGCCAGCTGTCTTAGCTTCCTCAGGAAGCCTTGCCCCCTTTGCCCCCTTTGACCCTTTTTTTGTTTAGCTTCTTTGAGAAGCTTCAAACCTTTGTTTTGTCTATATATAGAGCCCCCTCCTCCATTGTTAGGGGTTGAACGAAAAAAACCAGAGCTTATACATATATTCTGATATACATCACTCTCTCTATATATATTTCCCTCTCTCTCATCTTTTGTGTGTGTTTTGTGGCATAAAAGTGTGTTTTGACCTTAGTTTTGCACTAAGACACACACCATTACACCACATTTCGACCTTGAGAGGCTTAGAGGGTTTGTTCTTGAGTTTTTGGACTGGTTTTGATCATTGGAAGGTGGCTGATCTTGCTGTTCCTCAAGGGTTCTTCAAGGGTAACATTCTTACTTTAGATTCCCCAATCTTGCACTAGATTTTTGCCTACCTTGCTTGCTGTTTTAGACTTTGTGTATAACTGAAAAAAGTCTTGTATTTTCATGCTTGAGATCTTTCATTAAGGTCATTTGGTTGTTTGGGGCCGACCTCCCCTTCTTAGGCCCCTTTTGGCCTCTTTTTGTGCTCATTTGTTAGGCTTTGGTTACTCTTATGTATTGGCTTTCTCACCACTGAAATCTTGTGGATTTTCAATGGTGAAGAAGAGGTTTTGAGGTTTTTCTTAGGGGAGGGACACCCCTCTCCCTTGGTCTCTCTTTTGTTTGCATGTTTGGCTCAATATGGTAGCATGCATGCCTAGTCTTTTTTGGCTTTATTTCAGAGCTTATTTGGTGCTCATTTAGCATGTATTGTCTCTGCCTCATGTTGGTTTTTTTTGGCCTTTTGCATGTATAATACTCTTGCTTTGAAATCCCATCATTTGGCTTAAAGTGTATCATGTTGTAGCATATCATTTGAGCATGATTTTGGCTTGGTCCTAAGAAGGTTTTAGCATTATTTTTCCATACTTAAGGTCTGTTGGTTACTGATTTGGTCATGCTTGACATGTTTGATGTGGTTGCTATGCATTTTGGCTTGTGAGCCCAAAGTGTGTGAGTCATAAACATGCCCTAGTTGGCCTATTTCAATGAGTTGGAGTCATTTGCCATGTCATTTCAGTCCCCAAACCATGCTTGTATGCTTGCATTCATCACCTCTTTCATGCTTTGAAGATGCGTCCTTTTATGCCTTAAATGAGCATTGTGCATGCCTAAGTGTTTAAGCCTTCAGGGCTGCCATATCAGAGGGTTTTAGGACTTATTTCAATGCATCCAAACTCTGTTTTTGGTTGTATAGCTCATGCCATGTTGGCTTGGGGTAGTGGTAGTAGAATACCCCTTGGTTATGCCTTAATCTTGGGCTTATTGGTGTGTATGCTTACATGAGTATTTGTTCATCATTTTAGGCATCTTTTGTCACTGTTTTGGGGTGGGCTGAGGTTTGCCCCTTCGCATTGCATTATTCATGTTGCATCTTTGAGCCAAATTTGCATACATGCATTGCATTGTTTGGTTTGGGGTGTCAAGCGAAACTTGAGGGCTGAGGAGTGTTTGCACTTCAAGTGACAAAACACATCTCAACCCTCGGTCGCCAAGCCCCTTGACCCCAACATGATAGGGTGTTGGCATTCATCTCCTCTTTGTTACATGCATTTTTACATTAAGTTGCAAACATGGCTTATTAGGCCATCATGCATAATTGATGGCCCGAGAGTCGAGGGTCATGCTCCCTTGAGTCTATGGCATGATAGAGAGTGTGACCATGCTTACATTTGCTTGAAAATTCCATGCCATACACTGCTTGCCCTCTGTTGCTATCAAAACTGATTTCTGTAGGAAATTTTGGCCGGCCAGCCATCTCCAGTGCCAACCGGCCATCAATGAATGGCCGATAGCTTTATCAGTGGCCGGTGGTCATTTCCCATGGCCGATGGCCATTCCTCCCAGCCGGTGGTGTTCCACAGTGTGCATAGAATCTATCCCGAGACTTGTGTAGTTTTCAGAGGAGCCAAGCAGTGAAAACAAGGGCAGCAATGCTATGGCAGCGAGCTTCTGGGCAGTATGAGTCAAGCATGCATCATCCAAACATTTTGAGGCGAGGGCTGTGGCCACGTTAATTCTGTATTTAATTTGTTAATTAAATAGGAGTTTTGTAATAGTTAACTAAGTAGTTAATTATTTATTCGGTTGTATAATATTTATTCGGACCCTCTGAGCGAGGGCAATTGTGTAATAAATGTGGGTGAGTGTGTGTATGTCTTCCAATCCCACGTCTTTCTTCCCTTTTATTTACCCACTTATGACGGTAGACTAGGGCATATTTAAATTAGCATACCTTATGCTATGCATGCGTGCATTTATACATTTTTCTTACATACACCAGGCTCGGTACATCATGCTAACCACATTTGTATTTCAGTTCCAAGTTAAGTACTTGTTAATTGTAGCATTTCATATGCCATCTATAGGATAACCGAGCCTATGTTAGTTACATTTTGCATGCGGTGCATTAGCCATCTTAACATGAACTAGGATCATACATCTGATTGCTAACTAGTTTCTGTTTTGGCTTGGAGTACTAGGTGAGCTTTTTATGCTTTAGCATACCGCATGCATGTAAGTGTTGCCATAATAGCATGATTACCATGAGGCTAGCTGCTTATGTGACACTACAAGAAATTGCACTTTTGGCAACTACTTTTGGCGACGACGTCAATTTTTCATAGCCAAAAGTATATTTTTGGCGACACAGTGATGAATTTCGTTGGTAAAGGTAGACTTTTACCGACGCAATTTACTATCGTCGTTAAAAAAGCATAACATTCTTTAAGCGCCTAAATTATTTGTTGGCGCCAAAATTTCAAAAGTTTTAGCTACAAGGCTTATTTTTTACCAACGGAATGAGCGTTGCTATTAGTGTGCTTACTTTTGGCGACGACAAGTTGGTGTGGGCAAAGAGTTAAACATTTAGCGACGATAACACTATTCGTCGGTAAAAGTTTTACTAGGGAAACATGTGATTTATTGATTTGTGTTTTTATTACAACTTTTAAAAGAGTTTTAAATATTCTAGTTATTGAATTGTAAAATCAAAGTGATCATTGAATTAGATCACAAAATAAACCCATCAAGGCCAAACATACTCTTTAAGTTGAGATGGCTGATTTGACTTAATTTAAACTTTTTTAAAGAATGTGATTAGATTATCAATTTCAATATATTTGGTTTTATTTTCAGATCTTTTCATTGTGGTTTTATGTTTGGTTTTATTTTCATAAATTTAGTTTAATTTTTTTTTCCTAAAAAATTATTAAAAAAAAAATTGGGTGAAAAAATAAAAAATATCCTTATTATTTTTATATAATTTTATCTTTTAGGTCATACACTACAATAAAATTGATTTTTTACCAAACCACATGGACGACCTACAAGACACTGATAGTGGGTTCTCATCGTAAGTAACATAGAAGAAACAGGGGGAGAAGAAAGAAAGTGAATTGGTTGGAAGGGGAAAGGGTTCTTCAAACCCTTGTTCTTCAAAGTTATACTATCAATTGAATCGGTGGAGATTGAGAGGCAAACACGGTAGTCCCGAAGCCCTTTGGACGTTCTTCAAAGCCATACGCTGTGTCGACCTACAGAAAACAGAGAGAGGATCTTGCTGTGAGAGGCAAATGGTACTCTCATCTTTTCGGCGGCAAGACTAATTCGACGGTAAGGCACTCATCTCATCTCTTCTCTCTTCTCTTCCTTGTTCCTAAAACCCTTGTTTCGGCTCTCTCTCGCTCTCACTATCGCATTCGATGTAGTTGGCGGTGTGATTGGAGTGGCTGTGGGTAATTTCACTGTACCTAAAACCCTAATCCTACAACGAAAGAGAAAAGAATTTGAAGAACAATCAGAAAATCTGAAGGTATTCCTCTCTCAATTGATTATTTTTGAAACCCTCCCTCTCCTAAAACCCTATTTTCTCTCTAATTATTCCCCTCTTTTCTCTGTGTAGGGTTCTCTCAGAATTCTGATTCCAATATTTCTTGGCTCTTACAGATTTGGTATTTTTACATTTGAAATGAGGCTTGCTAAAATTTTATTTTATTTTATTTTGTTTTTTCATATATTTCAGTTGACAAGTAATGAAATAATCGATGAATATTCTCAGGCATTGGGCTTTTTACATTGATTAGTGTAGTATTTTGGAGCCATACTTTTGCTTCTAGGGTGTAAAAAATGTCATATTGTTTTAGCATTAGATTTATAGATCTAATTATGTTTTTTGAATTTTGATGATGTTTGTAAAAATGCATTAAATTGTTAGCAATTTAAACAAAAGTATTTTGGAACTATATTTTCATTGTGAAAACTCGTGATTGATTTAATTCATTGGCGCCGCGGTTTGTTTTCGATGAAAATAGTAACAGAAACAAAAAACCAAAATTTGAAATTTTTTTCAGTCTTCGTCCTGTCAAGATAATGCAATTATTTTGGTTGAATTAAGGCGAAAGCTATATTCTTGTATTACATTTTCGTTTCATTACAAATGTATTGTCGCTAATTTTTTTCTTGTTGCTGCGAACTTGAATGAATTTGAATTCAATTCTAAATGGCAACACTGAATTTTGTTCTGTTTTGTGATCTGTGTTAATTGAGAAATATTAAACATATCTGAAAAATATTACACAGCACTCGGATTGTGGATTTTTGAGCTTTCCCATTAGGTTGATGTTATGCTGGTTGATTATGTGTGTTCTCTCTTACTTACTGTCATGGAATTCAATGTGCCATCTGTACTTTGGGAATGGTAGTTGCTCTTGGTCGTCTTTAGCATGCAAATGGAGTTAAACTCTTTGTTCTTGATGCTCATTATCCCATATAATTTTTGGATTTCATTGGAACCTATCATATCGTATAAAACGTAGTTACAATTCCCGTAAAAGTATAATACCTGGTTCCAAAATGGTATCTTTATGCCAGGTAGAATTGCAGTGGGAGTAATTGTGAGAGGGGTTGAAGGTTTCATATCTCGTTGACTGTTGTGGTTATCCTAGTGTTTGTAAATGATTATGAGTTGCCGAAGGTAGGGTGAGGTGGTTTACTTTGAAGAAGTGATATTGTAATACTGAAGTTCATTTGTGGTGTTGGGTTAGGGTAGTGCCTAAATGGTGGTGGTAATGATGGCTATTGTTGTGGCAATACATTGTGGTTCTTGAGATGAAGGCATCAACAATGACCACTTTTCACTGTCTAATTTACTGCAAAAATATTAGAAATTCTATATATATATTACTAAAACATTTATACGATATTGACATAAATTTTTAATATTGTTTTTGAATCACTAACATTACTCAATTTATTAGAATCATTTTTGCCTCTTTCCATAGAAAATTTATATGAGCATTTTTATGTTGTAATTCACGATCTTTTCTTAAATTTCTAAATTCTAGGGTATATTTGGTTTCTATTTTAGTCAACCAACACTTCACCCCTCAAGAAATCCAATTTCTTTTTCATCAAAAATTGAGTGTATATATATATATATATATATTTATTTATTTATCAGTATGTGTACTTTTCTGCATAATATGAAGTGTATTGAGTGAGAGTTGTTTGAATCAGTGAGAGAAAAGTTGAAAGGTAAATTGGGATTTTTAGGATAGCGAGTGTGATTTTTTTTTTTTTAGTAGTTTGTAAAGCTTTATATATCTATGTATATATAAAGATATAATCAATTGTAATACAATGTGAGAATATTGATTTAGCAAAGAGGATCTGTATATATATATTTATTTATAAATCAAAACAAACAAATAACAAACGATTTTACTATTAAAAAAAAAAAAAAAAAAAATTGGAAGGCGAAGCAACAAATTAGTTTTTATTTTGAGGCTTGTTTTCATTATGTTGCATTATTCTTGTTGAATGTTTGCTTTTGTGTTGTTTTTTTTAATTTTGTCTATGAATATGTGTCCTGTTATTCACGTCAAAAGAATTCAGGCCTTATTTATCCCACAAAAATGAACATTAGTGTTTTTATCATAATATTCAGATGTACTAAATTTCAAAAATGAATATTAGAGTCTTTTTGTGTTCCTATGAATTTTGATGGGTCTATGAGAAACTTCAACAACTCAAAGGACCATAAGCATTCTAAGAGCTCCTCCGAGAAAATCGTCAAGAGCACTTCCTCTGGTGAGAAACAAACAATACCCATTTTGATTCTTGGCCCCTAGTATGCAATACTCATTGAGTTTTCATCTGGGTAATTGATAAATTTTGATATAGGGACTTAGAAGGATATGATTTATTTTTATCAGTTATTACCAGTATAGGTAGATTTATCTTTTATTTTTATTTTTTATGGTGGAGTGGCTTTAATTTGTTGTTTTACTGAGTCTATTCATTAAGCAACAAATTGGGATTTGATTTATGGTAAGAATAGAGGTATTGGCCAATTTCTGTAAATGTAAGGTCCAATATGGATGTCAGTAATGGCTTTGGTAATAGGATGGACAAGGACGTGTCTCAGATTTGTGCAGAGGTTTTACATAAAAGCAGTTCATCTCCCCAAGAGCTTGGAGATTCATTTAGAAATAATGTGAGTGAAGATTCACCAATAACTTCTCACCTGTTAAGAGATGATTCTCTTCAAGAGATCATATCTCTAGGTCTTGGATTTCTTGTTTCAGATAGGGAACGAGGCCAGGGGGGTGGAAGTGTACTTCAAGCTGATGTGGTGAGTATATCTTCCAGCATTTTGTCTGATAGTTCCACTGAAATAAGTAATCGTGAAGCAAGACAGAATAGTAGAGACTATTCTGGGATGCTTTTTCAAGACGCAGTTCTAGAAGGCTTATTTTTTTTATATATTTTTTTTGAAAATTAGTTCTAGATGGCTTATTGATTCCCAAACATTTGTTTTCTCAACTGATGATGATAATAATTATTGCGTTATGAAATTTTATGGCAGTCACAGCTTTTGGTTTAAAGGAACCAAGGGCATTGAGCTTGTAATTTATTATTCTTTGTATTACTATTTATTGTGGGTTTTATGGTTAGAGAGAAATGCAAGATTTTTTCAAGACAATTCAAAAGATATTGGGTAGTTTATGTGATAAAATCTGTTATTTGGCTTCTTTTTGGGTGTGTCAGTTTCAGCACCATTTAAAGGAGTTCCTTTGTTTTCTATTAGTAGTAATTGGAGGGCTGTGTGCCACATTTATCTTCATTGGTTTTTTTTTCCATTGTTGTCTTTGGAGAATCTCCTTTATCCTTCGTTTTTGCTTTGGGCATTCTATCTGTTTTCTTTGTAATTAGTATGTCCTTTTTGTTGCTGAATGATAAAAAAAGAAATGTTTATTAATCTGTAGTATGTGTTTTTTTCTTGTTCTTGACGTTTTAATAGTTGACTTATCTTTATGTCATGATTAATTAATTGAATAGGTTGGAAGCTGCCATGCTGGATCTGGTTGCAGATGATAGTGGTGGCATGCAGAAACAAAAATCTAGATTCCACTGGGATAAGGTATATCTTGTGGATGTTTATTTTTTTGTTTTTCTTTCAAACTATCTCCTTTTAAACTGTGTGAATCTGTTTGCTGGCAGAGGAGTAAGAAGTACATCAAGTTAAACAATGGGGACCATGTGACAGCTAGTGGAAAGGTATTTTTTCAAAGATCTTTGCAGTTTTACAAATATATAAAGCTTTTTTATTGGTATAATTGGTATATAAAAGAAATAGGTGTAGGGGAGATGCTTTGCTTCTTGAAATTAGGTGTAAAGTGGTTTTCTTGTTGAACATATTTATTTGCAGTCTACTGAGTGTTAAAGATGTTCTATTTTTTGCTAAGAGTGTTGAATTGTTAAAGATTTGTGGAGTTTGCAGCTTCAAACTTCTTCCTATGACGGGATAATGTGGAGTTTTCTATTGGGGTTCACTATAGGCAGGTTCTATTGGACATTACCGAGTCCTTAGTGACTGTGAAATTGAATTTGAACCCTAAGAAAGAGTAGCTGTTCAAAAATTAGTCTTGATGTATTTACTTCATTGCTTGTGGATAACTCTTCATCTTCTTTTTCGTTCTTTATAATTTGGAATTCTATTGAAAATATTGGAATCATGCTTAACAATGGAAAGAATTGTTATTTGTGTTATTATAAAGTTAGTATTTTGGATTCTACCCCAGACACATGCACATATTTTTCTAATATATCTTTATGATAAGAAACTGGTCTTATGAGATGACTCTCAAGTATATGAAATTACTTTTATTTGTTTGACGTGTGATACATTGCTTTATGTTGCTTTAGTTGTGAATAGCATGTTGGATGCACCTTAATAAGTGATTTGATTTTATAGGGGGAAAAAGTGGTTTCGTTCTATCCATGGCTAGAACTAATTTGCTTACTTGTCTTGGCGTGAAGGTTATTTGGGATTATTTACTCTTTTTGTCTTTCAATGGTGAGCAGATAAAGACAGAGGGTGGTGCAAAAGTAACAGCTAACAAAACTGGCATATACAAGAGGTGAAAAGAGCGGTCACACAATAAAATATCCCCTAAAGGATCCAGTTATGAGGCCAATGCTGAAGAATCCAAAAGTTTTTCAGGTGAGTGCTTTAAAATCAGAAACTATTTGTATTCATTCGGGCTCTTGTTCTTTTGAATTTTGCTGTTCTGTAATTCTGGAGTTAACACAACTGAGAGAAGTCGTAGGTTTTTGTATGTAAATTGTTGACAGACTGTTTATAGATTCTTCTGGGAGTGAGCAACTATAGGAAACATTTGGCCTTTTTTTTTTTAACTAAATGAAATATGTGTTTTGACTTGAAACTTTTGACTTATTTTGTGAAGATACACCTATTTTTGCAGAAATCTTGCATTTACTCTCGATTGAATTGTTGCATTTGGTGCAATATATTGATCACTTGTTTCGAACAATGTAAATAAGAGCTAAGGGAATTTTATGGTTGACACATTGTGCAGAAAAGCTGTTAATCTGATCTGAGAAGTTTTTGTTGGATCAATTGTTAAGATCCTTTTGCTTTATAGGAAAGACTACTTTACACATTAAGAAAAATATGCATATTTTATTTTTTCATTATGATTTATTATGATTGGCATGCAAAAGTTTGATTTTTAATTTTTAACTTGTGAGAGAGAATTAGATTTGGTTGTTGTTTTCAAAGATCAGAACCCAACATGCATAAAAAATCTTACTATCTGGTTGTCCTCATATGGAGGTTTTTGAATTGAGTTGAGTGTACTGTAGGAGTCACATGCTCGTAGGCTTGGAAGCATTATTTTCAGAGTGAGTTTGAAGGAATGATGGGTTTTTTTTTTTGTTTTTTTGGTAAGAAGAGTGGTTAAATGATTAATTGTTAGTAATTGCTTTTTTGTGCCTAACACAGGGTTCGACATCAAGGTTATTACTTGTACCACCATTGCTCACTGTTTATTCAAGTTCCCAAACTGGTTTTACTTGCTTTCATGTAGCATGCATTTGAGACCTCCTTGATTTTGTAGGTGATTATTTATTTGTTTATATAGAAGTTAGAGATTTTATAGAAGTTTGATTAAATCGACTATTTGTTTAGTGTTGGTAACTAAATTCTCATTTGTTCCTCTCTTTTGTGTCTATATACACACACATGTATGAATATTAACATTTTTGAGTTCTATGTTGATGTGTAATAATAATGCAATCTTTGAAGTGTTGATGATTATGATGGGTTCTCACTGGAGGACTTTGTTAAAATATGTTTACTGTATGTGTTCCATTTTCAAAGATCAAAGATAATGGGTACAAAGTTCTACTTGGCGGCTATAAATGTAGTGTAGTTGCACTCCAATTCAACTCCTACATACTTATCACTCAATATCAAAGCAGTTAAGTCTTTCCTATGGGCTAGGCCTAGGCTGAGATTTGGGTGAAAACAATTAATAGACTTTCAATAGCTAGATTTTGGGCCTGGAGTTCTTCTCAAGGCCTCTTGTTTCTGCACACACACAAAACTATCTCAGTTTGCTTCAATACTGAATTTTGGTTGTTGTAGGATAGTGTTGGGCAGCGGACCTTGGTTATTCACTTTGTAAAATGCAGTGGTTTCCAATTGGGTCACCCTAAAATCCATTTTTATTTTTCACATGTTAGTAGTCTGAAAGTCTCTTCTCACTGCTCTGTGGATACCTTTGCTATAGTTAATGTCTGCTGGATTTGTGTGAGTCATTTTGTTTGTTGAGTTAGTGTTTACCATCCTCATATTGTCTACGCAAAATATGTTTAAAGTTAACATTAACATTGTGGTTCAGTGCAAGTTTGCTTTCCTTCTCAGACTTGCCAAATTCCCCCAACCCAAAATGGGAAAATCACCAATCTAATTTTATGTGCATTGCTGTTTCTTGCTTCAGATCCTTGAAGCATCCACGGCATAAATGACAATCAACTTTCCACGGCATGTCATATAATAAAAGGAATTCCTTTTATTTAGGGTTTGTGAAGTTAGAACTAGCGAGAAATCATTTTTAGTACCTTAATATCATACCCGTTATTATAGGTAAAAGAATCTGCAAGATTGCGTCAAGTAATGCAGACGATTCTCACTGTAGGAAATGCATTGAACCAAGGCACTGCTTGAGGTATTATTCTGTGAGATTGAAGTATGTTATGATCTGTAATATTTATATTTTGTTTGGTGGAAAGCTTTTGGCATTGATGTCCTCCTTTGTATTTCAGGATCTGCCATAAGATTCAAATTGGACAGCCTACTTAAGTTGTCTGTTGTTCGTGCAAGGAACAATAAAATGACATTGATGCATTAGCGACCTCAGGAGCTTGATTTATGCCCAGGAGTAGGCATACAATGTTTTCTGTAAAAGAGAACAATTTAGAAATATGCTTGAAAGGAAAAATGCTGACACTTCTTTTTGTAAAGAAATTGTTGGATCTTCGTAGATGTACATAATTCTAGTTTCATAACAAAACTAGTGTATGTTTGTTGGCAGTGATGCTGAGATATAAAATAAAGGGGATTTGCCAATACTGAAATTTTAATCTTAGTGGAAAATTTAGCAGTAAATTTGGTTTGATTTTCTTTTGTTAAAATCTGCAAGTTCTTGCTTAGTTAAGTATACCGACACATTTATCTTGTAGGAAAGCAGTGCAGATTCATTGTCTCAGTATTTTGGGGATCCAACTAGGTGCCCTCTTGAACAAGGTTTGGTTTTATTTTCCACATTTACGTACTTAATTTTCTGTTGCTGTCAAGTAAGGAAGTTCACTACATTTCTTTTCTATTTGATCTGCCACATTGATTATGTTAGAGATGTATTTGTATGTAGGTTAGATTAGATGATGGAAGTGAAAATGCTTACATTTCAAGGTAGCCCTTAACATGATCTTGCTCACATTATAGTAACATAATGTAAATAACGAAAGGATTTTTAAAGTGACCATAGTGTATAGCAGAACAGCCAATAGTAGACATAAAAGAGAGTTAGAAGAGAGGAAGTATTACCAGCCTCAATAAATCTCCATGTTTTTTGTCCTCTGCTTCAATGCTCTGTCCAGTAAGTATACCTCCAACCGTGTGACTGGTAATGCAGAAACAGCAGATTATATCTAAAGCTGTACTCTATGATTGTTAATCTACAAGGACAATACAGTAAGATTAATTTCCAAATGTGTGATGCATATTCATGGGATTTGAAGAGACAGTGTTCAGTGAATAAAGTAAGGTTACAGTATATTCTTAGTTTGGTACTCTTTACACTTGTTGGATTGGCATAAAAACACAAATTTGGCACCTCGATTAACGAACTTTAGCTTTAAAGCATCATCATCATTATCATGACCTTGGCTTTCAGGTGGAAGTTACAGTAGCATCCAGTTTAGTTGGCGAACACGAACTAGAATTTGCATTGGGATTGCACGGGGACTTGCCATTCTTCATGAGGAAGTGCGACCACATATCGTTCATCGAGATATCAAAGCTGGCAATATTCTCCTCGACAAAGACTTGACACCCAAAATTTCAGATTTTGGTCTACCAAAACTTATCGCAGCCAACATGACTCATGTCAGTACCCGTGTGGCAGGAACGATGTAAGTTCTAACAATAATGCATCCATTTTTTTAATCCATCTAATCATAAGAGTTCATCTTCATTACGTTTTTAGAGAAATTACCAAAAACATACATTGCATTTGTACTCGAGATAGTGACTTGCACAAGATGGGTTATTGGTTTGATATTAAATAATTCCCAGTCATGCACATGATGTCTACAAAGAAATGGCAACTTAATCAGTCGTCTTTAAATCATGCTACTTTTTTGTTGTAGAATTGTCTAGATAGTAGATAGTTATTTTTTGTTGATTTTGTTGATGGAGGAGATTCATTGGTGGAATCTTTTGGGTAGAATTATGGATGGCAATTAAATCTGAACCCAATGGAAACCCACCCTGCCCTGCTATTATTAGAGAGGATTTCCCCAAATTCCCCCCCCCCCCCAATAATTAATTATTTTTCTTCTCTCATTTTTCAAAGCACTGGTGGCTGATGGTTGTTGCTTGCTAGTCTGCTGCCGGTGTGCTGTTGCAGAATTTTGCTGGGCTGCTGCTGCTGCAATGTTGCTGTGAAGCGGGCTGCTACTAGATGCTGGTCTAATGCAAATTTGGGTTGTTAGTTTCATGTTTTCATTTTGTTATCTGCTGTTTTTACTCTGGGTTCACAATTTGGATGTATTTGAGTATTTTAGTGAGTTTACCCTTTCAGGTTTTATACACTGCTTCCAAAAGCATATTTTTCAACAGTGTTTTTTTGCCTACACATCAACTTTAGGTGATTTAATATCAATGTTATTAATTTGTAATAATAGTGCCTGAGGGATGCCTCTTGTAAATATGTAAATCTTATAAAAAAATATAAATGATTTTCAATTTTTTTTGCCTCTACAAATATGTCGTTATCAAAAAGTAAAGCTTTCTCGACAAACAATTTGTCGGTAAATGTGTAGCCAAAAGTTTATTTTTGCCCACTCATTGTGTTGCTAAAAGTGTATTTTTTGCCAATGCCAATTTGTCATTGCCAAAAGTAAAGTTTTATCGACAACCAAATCGTTGGCAAATGGAAACATTTACCGACGTAAATGTGTCGCTAAAAGTTACTTTTGCCCACTCATGTTGTGTTGGTATAAGTGTATTTTTTGCCAATGCCAATTTGTCATTGCCAAAAATAAAGCTTTAGCGACAAACAAATCGTCGGCAAATGGCAACATTTACCGACGTAAATGTGTCGCCAAAAGTTTACTTTTGCCGACGCATATGTTGTTGCTAAAAGTATATTTTTTGCCCATGCAAATTTGTGTCGCGAAAAGTGCCACACAGTCATCATATTTGAATGACTTTTACCAACGCAAGGTAAATTGCCGACGATGGATGAAGGCTTTTATCGACGACTATGTTCGTCGCTAAAGGCATTACTTTTACCAACGCAATGATAATTTCGTTGGCAAAAACTTTTGCCAACTCACTTTTGCCTACGGGTTGCCAACGTAGCTTTGTGTGTCGGCAAAACTCTTTGCCAACGAATTTTCCCTTTTAGCAACATATTTTGTTGCGTTGCGAAAAATGCAATTTCTTGTAGTGTGATATAACTGCTTGAATGCCTGTGGATGGAGGTCAAAATACCTAAATTGGAATAATGCATTCAAAAACTGTGAGTTTGAAGCCCACTCGAGGGTGGCAAAACCTATATTTTAGCCTACTTGCGAGTAGCAAACCATTTTCAAAACAAACATGAAATGTTTTTTTTTCCAATTTTGGCGATTTGGTCTATACTTGTTTGCTGTGTGCATCATGTAGTAAATCTAGGCTAATAACCGGAATAAGAACGCATAATGTTTTCAAAACTAGATATCATGGTTAGTAGAGGCCGATCTTTGATCGGGCGAGCGGGGGTGCTCATAGCTGACCTTTCCCAATCGTACCCAAGTTCCCGAGCCGAGGCAACTTTGGTGATGACGGACACGTGGCCTTTGGCACCGAGTCAGGGTTTCCTAAATTCCCTCAAAATAAAATATTTAGGTGGCGACTCTGTATCTGACAAAGCAGTCCATGTTTGGCACTTCTTTACAAAAAATCTGTTTTCAAAAACGATTTGCCAGATTTGGACTCTTTGGTTCAGACTAAGAACCGTAAACTAAAACGAGTCCAAACTGTGGTAGCATAAGTCCCTCGGGGTGCGTCCACAGTGCCCAGGGCTATACAGGGCACACCAGTGAGAACATAATGGTGGTAGGAGTAATTCCCGTGTGAGATCTATTGTCTTAGTTTACATAAACGGCAGAGCAGTTCAAGATGCCATGTTCACTAATCAGCCAGTAAACTCGATTAGTTTTCACTGGGAGAGGTTCAAAGCCAAAAGCTACCTTCTCTGATGTCGAGGTTAGTCCGTTGAACTCTCTCCAAGTCTTTATTGTTGAACAATGTCCGTTTGTTGAGTTATTCGGTCAATTTTTATTCATGTCGGGAATTGTTGGAAAAAATGGTTTTTGGTGACTTTAATTAAATATTAAAGTGGGTCCCAACCATCTATTGTGTTGGGTCCAAGTGGGCCTAGATACTTTGCAATGAAATCTTTACACCACAAATAGAATGGCCAAAAACCATTGAGAATTGAATGAGAAATTGCCCCATGAAATTAGCTTCATGAAAGAGTTAATAGGGTTTGTAACTTCTGCCTTTATTGCAGAGTTTAATAGTGCATTAATGGGGTTTGTAACTCTTTCCTTTATTGCAGAGGTTAATGGTGCATTAGTGACCAGCCATAAAGGCTGGAGGCTTCTCCTCTCTCCCTTATACATGTATAAATTGACACCCTCCTATCAAGTCTCAAACATAGAAATTTCTGCTTCCTTTTTACAAGTCAATTTGCTAGAAAGTTCCTACAGTGAGAGAGTGCTGCCATGGTTTTGTTCGCTAAGCTAGACAAAAAGTGCTTCTGTCGTAGCTGGTTTTTGACCGTCGTATCCTGGGAAGACAGACGCCGGAATTCCTCAAGCACTTGACCCGTGAGACGGCAAAATCTGTTTTAAGGAAACTGCTACCGTGCAGGCTTCGGTTTGCTTTCTTTACAATTTTATTGTATTGTGTATTTTTGTTGTAATTTAGTTGTAATTCTCAGTACGTGTTCTTGGTATTTTTTTTTTAATTTATTCGTGAATCTATTTATTTAATTTCACAATTTGAACAACACCAGGACCCAGCAGCAGCCCCAGCACACCTCACTTGGTACATCTCATGATATGTTGCTCGTTGATATAGGTGAATAATGTGTATGAAATAAGAATAATGCAAAAGGAAATATCACTAACACACACACACACAAAAACTCTCTCTTTTACTCAATTTTTATTAATAATCAAAACACCACTCTAGTTATAAATTCTTGTTAATCAAGAATAACTAAGAAGGAAACATTAATTTTACTAATACTTATAAACTAAGTAATCATAAGAAACTAATAAAACAAGAAATACAAACTAATAAGACACTAGATATGAAATAAATTATTTATGAAAATCTCGCGTGCATCATGAGTTTTACTCCAACCCCTTTGAGAAGAGATGGTGTTCGAATCCAATCATGTCATCTTCATAGCTTGTGAGGGGCCTTGTGGACTTGCTTAGTTTGGTCAATAGAGCGAGGCGGAGATGGTGGAGGAGTGTAGCCAAATCTGCGGGGGGCCTTGCAGGCCCTCTCCGAGGGACGAAAAGATGGTGGTAAAGGAGAGAGATCATATCTGCGAGGGGACTTGCGGGGCCTCTTCGCCTGGAGGACTGAGGGAGGCAGAGATGGTGGCGTTGTTTGGTTACCAGAGCGAGGCAGAGATGGGGGTGGTGGTGGTAGAGCAGGATGTGGTGGTGTTGTCAGGTTACTAGAAACAGAACGAATAAGAGGGGAAGGGGAGGGGGAGGGGGCTGAACAAGAACATCATTGGTCTTGTGGGCGTTATCACAGCCACCACCAGAACGACCACAGTTGTTTTTGCTATGAGAGAGAGAGAGAGAGAGAGAGAGAGAGAGAGAGAGAGAGAGATCATGGTGTGGATGGCTTAGCATTAGGAGCAGTGATTGGTACTACTAATTTTGGAGCACTATAATTGTAGCCTATAATGATGATCCTCCAAAATTAGTAGCTCCAAAATTAGTAGTACCAATCACTGCTCCTAATGCTAAACCATCCACACCATGATCTCTCTCTCTCTCTCTCTCTCTCTCTCTCTCATAGCAAAAACAACTGTGGTCGTTCTGGTGGTGGCTGTGATAACGCCCACAAGATCAATGATGTTCTTGTTCAGCCCCCTCCCCCTCCCCTCTCATTCGTTCTGTTTCTAGTAACCAGACAACACCACCACATCCTGCTCTACCACCACCACCCTCATCTCTGCCTCGCTCTGGTAACCAAACAACACCACCATCTCCGCCTCCCTCCGTCCTCCAGGCGAAGAGGCCGTGCAAGACCCCTCGCAGATATGATCTCTCTCCTTTACCACCATCTTTGCGTCCCTCGGAGAGGGCCCGCAAGGCCCCCCGCAGATTTGGCTACACTCCTCCACCATCTCCGCCTCACTCTATTGACCAAACTAAGCAAGTCCACAAGGCCCCTCACAAACTATGAAGATGACATGATTGGATTCGAACACCATCTCTTCTCAAAGGAGTTGGAGTAAAACTTGTGATGCATGCGAGATTTTCATAAATAATTTATTTCATATTTAGTTTCTTATTTGTTTGTATTTCTTGTTTTATTAGTTTCTTATGATTACTTAGTTTATAAGTATTAGTAAAATTAATGTTTCCTTTTTAGTTATTATTGATTAACAAGAATTTATAACTAGAGTGGTGTTTTGATTATTAATAAAAATTGAGTAAAAGAGAGAGTTCCATTTTTTTTTTTTTGGAAAATGTTCTAAACCACTAATTCAAGAGATCTAATAAATTTAATATTGATGTGGTCCCACATGATGGGATGTTTTGGCCTTGTATTGTTTTTTTTAAAAGAAAAATAATTATTTTCCAGCTTTAATAAGCCGTTAATTCTCCAAAATTAGTTGTACCAATCACTGATCTTTAAATATATAGTCAATGAATTATGAGGCAACACATAGATGGGGAATTTATTGGAATTTTTTTTTTATTTCTATCTCAATTAATTCATAAGATATTATTATATTCTAATAAATTTTATTATTTTGAATATTTAATTCATAAAATTTTAATTATCATATTTAAAATATTTTAATAATAATTTTATCTTTATAAAAAAAATTTTGGAACTCTTAGGTAGCGTTTGGTAATGTTTACGTTTTTTGTTTATCTTTACAAAAATTTTATAAACTGATTTTTGTTTATTTTCAGAAAAACATGAACTACAAACGCGTTTGATTTGACCAAAATGTCTGAAATTTTTTAAAAACATAAACTAAAAAATGTGTTTGTTCAGGCCTAAAATATTTATATTTATTTATTTTTATTATTTATGACAATGGGATCATACACATTATAATTGGAAAAAAAATAATTAAAAAAAATTAATTGAAAAAAATTTATTAGTCAAATTTTTAAATATCTGTTTAAAAAACCAACGTAGACTCATTTTTTAAGTTTACGTTTTTTTCTTTAATTTATAAACTGAGACAACCATTTATAAACCAAAAAAATTATCAAACAAGTTTTTATGACAGTTTTTAAAATTTTTGTAAATAGAAATTGAAAACTGAAAATGAAATTGTTACCAAACATGCCTTTAGTAATTTAGTGATGTGAATATTCACATTAAATAAATTTGGCAGTGTAAATGTTTACATTGACATTATAAATGTTTACATCATGGAATATTCATACTATTACTGTGAATATTAATACGCAGTTCACTCTATTATTATGAAGGATATTTTAATAATTATGTTACCCATAAAACTTATTAAAATATATAAAAAAAAAATAATTTAAACTGAGTAGAATATAAGTATGTGAACAGGAATTTATGAATAATGCTCCAATAGATACGTTCAAAGACTAATATTTATAAGGAAATTAATGTTTGAAATATTCAAAATGGTTTTTCAATTTATATGAGTGGTTAATGTCTAACTCACTGAATTTGTCATACTTCGTAAGATAGATGTTTTATATTTTCAAAATCTTTTCAATTTTATAGGCAAATATAACTAAAAAATCTATATTTGATATTTTAATAATATAAAAAATTAAAAATTTTATTTGAGATTTTAGAATTCTCAAAACAAATTTTATTAAAAATTGTCTTTTGTTCGAGGTTAAGCTTAATTTAGATTTATTGAAAGTGGACAACAATTTTTTATTTTTAATAGCGTTCAAATAAATCATGAATAATAACTTAGTAGTTTTAAATTGATAGTATGGTTCGATAATATCATAGAAATTTTTAATTTGTATTTTTTTTTTTATCTGTAAAAGTCAATTGTTAGAAGTTAAATTAGCACTTATGAAAGTTAGCATTATGACCCTTGTAGAATGCGATGTGATTGCCTCCTAATTCAACTTTCCCTTTGGAAGTGTTGAACTAGTAATCTCTTCTTTGGAACAAATCCTTAGGAGAGTCATGTGGTCAACAAAAAAAATTTAATTTGTATTGTGGCATATAAATAAAAGAGAAAAGAGCTATACAATTGATTTATAAAAAAAAGAAAAATATAGTTAAACTTGAGAACAATGCTTAAGTATTTTATTTTATTTTATTTATTTATTTTTTGAATTGTGTAAATTTTGAATGTTTAAAAGACCATAAAGATAGGGTTTTTTTTTTAAAAAAATAAAATAAAATAAAAAATACTCCATGTTTGATTAATTCATCAATTTCAAATCTTAGAAATAAATTTAGCAACTTATACACCATGCGCACCCATTTGCGCGCCTTGCATGCACCATTCTCACTAGTACTAATTAGTGCTTGACCATTAGTATTTGAATGTGTAAAAGTATTTTGAAAATTGAAAATGGTTAAAATAAAAAAATTGAAATAAATTATAAAGTATTTTAAAATTAGTAAAAAAATGTATTATATTGTTCACTTTTAATTTTATTTTATTTTTTGGTCCCAGGATCACTAGTGAGACTCTATATGCAAAACTTTTGTGTAGAATAATGTGGTTCGATATCGGTATTTCACTTTAAAATAAATAACAGTTAGGATGGATTTTATTACAAAAAATAAAAATGTTTTCTACTCAAAACAGAAATTCAAAATTACTTTCAAATATTCAAAATTTTAAAAGAAGATCTTAATTTGAATTAGTGTAATATGGGACTACACTCATTATAAATTTAATACAAATATTCACTTCCAAATAAATAATAGTTAAGATGGATTTTATTACAAAAAATAAAAATGTTTCCTACTCAAAACAAAAATTCAAAAATACTTTGAAATATTCAAATTTTGAAAATAAGATGTTAATTTGAATTAGTGTAATATGGGATTACACTCATTATAAATTTCATACAAATATTCACTTCCAAATAACTAACAGTTAAGATAGATTTTATTAGAAAAAATAAAAATGTTTCCTACTCAAAACAGAAATTAAAAATACTTCAAAATATTCAAATTTTGAAAATAAGATGTTAACTTGAATTAGCGGAATATGGGATTACACTCATTATAAATTTAATACAAATATTCACTTCCAAATAAATAACAGTTAAGATGGATTTTATTACAAAAAATAAAAATGTTTCCTACTCAAAACAAAAATTCAAAAATACTTTGAAATATTCAAATTTTGAAAATAAGATGTTAATTTGAATTAGTGTAATATTGGATTACACTCATTATAAATTTAATACAAATATTTCAAATTCAATAAACTCTTCGTAGTCACATTGCTGTTAACAAAAGACTATGTCACACTATTCTTGTGATCTCTTTCGCATATATAAATTAAATTATGTAAGTGTATTGTTTCTATAAAAATGGAAATTCTATTTTATTTTTATTTAATATATAATGCAATGTCTAAGAAGTACAGACAATTATAAGAATGTGACATATCCGTATCGTATTCATGTTTTTGTTTATGTCGAACACTAGCATTCATTAGACACTTCATAATATGTGTCTAACGCGCATTAAAATGTGTCCTATTTTTTTTAAAAAAAAATTCGGTCCGACAATTTTAGAAACTTGTATCCTTTGATTAAACACATGTCACTACAACATATAAAACTTTTGGTGACCAATCATTTTGGTCCCTAAAATATAAATATTCTGTAATTACATAATATATATATATATATATATATATAAGATGGAGATGTTATTTTGGTCTCTATAACATCTCCACCCAGCCCAGCCCAGCCATTTAATTTTATATTCTGTAATTACATAATAAATTTTAAAGAATAATAGTAGGAATCATGAAAAATATATAATGAAATGTTTTATGAAAAATTTTCATCATTTGATTAGTGTGCAGTGTTTTATTATATATGTAATCTAAGAATGAAATTTTTTTCATGATTATCTTCATGATTTTTTTTTTATAATCCCAAACATTACTCAACTTTAAATATATGTGTGTATATATATAAAAGACAAGTATAAATATCCATGTCTTAAAGTGAACCAGTTACTTGTTCCCCCCAAAAAGTGAAAAAGTTATCAAAAGATCCAAACTTGTATTACTATTAGATTTTGGTAACCCAAATTCAAATAATTATTAAGATGATCCGATTCATTTAAAAGTCTTAAAATAATAATAATAATATTGTCTATACTTTTACCGACAAAGTAATATTGCTCAATCATTGTCAAATTGATTGCAATATTTTTCTACCCGCAAGGTCCCATTCAAAGCATATATACCCTTTTTATTTATTTGCATAATTTTCTTTTTTTTTTTCTTTTTGTTTTTGGCAAAGTTCATCACATTCTTACATCATATAGGTTGTGTCACGCCCTCAAATTTAAAGCATATGACAATCATGCATAAGATCCATAAACATAATAGAAAAGTTACATTTCATTTATCAGAGTCTCATTTATAAAACATATTGCATGCATTACATTTTCATTGATGTTTATCCTGAAACTATAGCATGTAATTTTAACTCCAAATAACAAAGTAAATGCCCTAAGGGCTTACATCGTTTCCAAGCTATCACTTGGTTACAGCAAAAGAAGAGTTCTAAGTCTTTTATATATAAAGTCATCGGCTTGAGTTTACATTTAACATCAAAATTAAATCATCAAAATGGAGCCTTCAACTCCTAAATCTCCCAAGCTAAGATCTTGGAGGTGGCATCTCACCTGTACTTGAAAAATGGTGTCCCAAGTAGGGTGAGCCAATGCCCAGTAGAGATATGCTAAACGATATATGAGAATTAACTAAAACATTAACATTTTATAAATGTTTAACACATGTAAACTACGTACATCCTTTCCATAACCAATCAACATTCACATCCATATTTCGAACCACTTCCATTTATTTGTCCAAACCAATTCATTAACATAGATCATTATTACCCAAGCAATTCGAGATGAGACTACAACTCATATGAATAACACTTCAATCATAAACATCATTCAAACACTTCCATTCGCTTGCCATTTTTTAGAATTACATCTGAGGGAATCGGTACCCAAATATATATATGATTTCAGGACTTTCACTCTGAACACTCTGGCCAACTTAATTATCTATGGAGTCTATCTCCTATCTCCTCCCACACAATGGAGTACATTCCCTATCTCCTCCCAAACAAGATACATATACAATGACCAATTAAATCACATATTCAATGTTAATATCCAACCGTCATATTCAATGACATATTCCAATTGATTAGTTTCAATTTACCTAATCAACATGCAGTTTCTACAACAATCATGGCTATCCTCCACCGATAGCCCAAAACAGATATATCTAAACAGATAAATAAATTTCTCAACAGATAATATATCACATTTTCCATAGGTGAGTTATTCATCAATCCAACTACACCATTTAACCACAATTTCTTCCAATTTCATGATTTTCAAACCAATTTCGTGTTTCCACATTTATTTCACTATTTATACAAAATAGTTATTTAATTCAAGTTAGGGCATTTTCCCCCTTTTCTCAAATATTGCCTCATAGGCCAAATTTCCACAATTATACACAATTAACCCATTGTCAACATCTCACATACACATACGAAGCCCAAGTGAGAAAACCCCTCTTTTAACCTTCAAACTCAAACCCTAACTTTACCCAAAATTCTCAAACCCCACCATTTATAGGAAATGACTAACATTTATGTCAAAACTCATATTAAGGAGTAGATTATCCCTACCTCAAGAAGAGAAGACGAGCCAAGAAAGAGATGAGCTCCAAAGATGACGAAACCAACTTCCACTCGGATGAAAATGGAGATCTTGAAGAGCTCAAACTTTTTATCAAAGGAAGGGGGTGAGAAGATCAATAGATATAGGTCAAAATGTAGAGAGAGAAGCTCTTAACTTAGGGTTTTGAAAATTTTGAAAGAGAGAAAGGACAGAAAAAGTGATTTAAAATGTCACTTTCGCGATCTGATATACGTACAGTCCGCTCGAGCATCAGACACAAAAATTATACCCGCTTGAGCGCAATAAAGGCCGCTCGAGCGCCAAGACACAACAGCAAGGCACTACCTGCTCGAGTGCAATGATACCCACTCGAGCATAGAATACACTCGTTCAGTATTTTACAGACTTCAGACAGTCGCTCGAGGTCAGACCCGCTTGAGCGTAAGAAACTCTGCTTGAGCGTGAAAAACACTTCTGCAGTATTTTTGCAAACGCACCAAGTACTGAAGGATTGTAAACCCCGCTCGAGCGGAAGACCAAAATTCTGGGCTACAAGGTTCTAGGCCAACAACTAACCAACCTGTTCTGAACACACCCAAGACATCCCAAAACTCAAATTCAAAGAGTAAGAGGATGAAGAGACATAACAACAACATTAAACCATAAGACCCGAGTCCGAAACACCATAATGGTCGAGTTAGAAACCGGGATCGCTATAACGGATCTTCCCTAATTGTTGCCTTAACATGGCCTTTATTTGTCATCTAGAGACCTAGTGCAAACTATGAATGATAATTTTTCTCCGACATTGTCTATGTGGCATTTCAAATCAATCAGATAATAGAAAATTTTACAAGAGATGCTAACTCACTTTTATTACAAAAGACAACACACTTAGTATCTGTTGCGATTTTTCATGGGCCAGAAGTATCATATAGACACTGTCATTTGATACTATAGAAGTATTACGCAGACAATGCCAATTGACAAATTGGTCACTTGATTTGTCCCAATTTCAATATTGGTTTTATTTTGATTTGGTTTGATATTACTCGAACTCTCATATATATATATATATATATATGTAATGAGTTATTTTGGGATTAGGATCGTTTTTTTACATTGATGGAATGGAAATATCCATTGCATAATCAATGATTGTGAAATAACTATTCCATTATATCTTTATTTCATAACTTTCCATAAAAGATACCTTTCATACAAGTTACTGAATAATGAGATATTTATTGTTGATATTGTAGAGATGTAGATTGGCAGGGTTCATAATAGCAGAGGGAAGGTCTACACCAGAGGAGAGTAATGGTTTTGTCTTCAAAGACTGCAATGTCATTGGAACTGGATTCGCCTACTTGGGCAGGCCTTGGAGAGAGTATGCCAGAGTTATCTTTTATAACTCTTATTTGTTAGATGCTATTCTTCCTCTTGGTTGGAATGCTTGGAGCAATTTCACCAGCCGCAAGTACTCTCTCTCACCACCTCTCTCTTTTAGTTTAATAAATCTCTACAACTTATGTTTGTTATCAATACATCGCGTGATAAATAAAATATGATTAGGTAAGCTTTTAACAATAATTAATTGACACATCTAATTCTTAAAAATTATTCAGTGATTTAAAGTCCCCACATTAATCTGTAGGACAAATTATATTGGGAATCCTCACATTTTTCCCTTTATGTCATTTTGGTCCCTATTATATTAATTAGCTCAATTTTGATATTCAATTGGACCATATTGATGTGCTAATTGAAATTATGAGGATCAAAATAAAACAAAGACCAAAATATAAGGGCTACTTCTGTAATTTACCCTAATCTTTATTACGAACCTCTCATGCTTAGTCATTTAAAATAATTTGGATACCAGGTTTCAGTAATTTTGGGTTTGACAATTACTTTTTTAGCAATTCGTCGCTTTGTTTTTTCACTTTTAGTGATTTTTTAGTTAAAGTTTTAGATATTGTTACATTCTTAGATTCTATCCACCTGAAAATTAAAATAAAATAAATTAAATTAAATTAAAAGTCCACGAAGGGCAAAAAAAAGTTAATTTTTTTTTTGTCTTCAGTGAATTTATTTTTGTTCATTATTATTATTTTTTTACTTTTTAGATTTTTATAAACTACTAGGAATTTTTTTTTTCAAGTACTTGTATCCCAATTAATTCATAACATATTCTTGTATTTCAATACGTTATATTATTTGGACATTTGATCTACCAAATTCAGATTCAGACTTGGGGGCAATGATTTGGAAACAGTGATCGGTGATTAAGGAACAGCATATTCAGCTTATTGGCAGGATGTTGTGATACCCAATTGTGTGCTGCGTATTTATTTTACGCCATTACGCTGTCCATTTGTCTGTTTATTTATTTCCTTATTATCGCTTTTATTTATCTTTTTGCTAGGTAGTTTAGCGCGATTGCTTCTAACCCAGTAGATATTCCCCAAGCACTCTGGACTAGAGGTCGTCGACTCCATCGATCCGAGGATCTGGTAGATGGACAACCAGTGTACCACTCTCTACCCCCGGTTACTAGACGGAGGGCAGCTAGGTAGAGGGCATTAGTTCATCAGTCAGTTCAGAGGGCCTTATCTACCCCACCTGAGTACAGTAGGGATCAGGGTTTTGTTTCTCACACAGAGAGGGAATATATACCAGTAATTCAGCAAGAGCAGAACAATATGGCTAGCTTAGAGGAGATGGTGCGCCAACTCCAAGAAAGTATGAAAATGATGCAGCAGGATGCTGTCCGACAGGCAGAGTTCGCCAAACAGCAGGCCACAGTTATGAATGAACAAGCAGAGTTAATCGTGAGGCTACAACAGCAAACCGGAGCATCTGCTTCACAACAAGCTCCTCCCCCGCCAGGAGTTCCAACCCTCGGGGAGACAGCTAATGTTCAGAATGATACAGACATTCCCACAGGACTGCCTCCACCCCTGATCCTACCCCCAATCCCACCCCAGTTATCCAAAACACCCACCAACCTACTGGACTCTCCTTTTGAGTTCGAGACAGATCCCACAGCACTGAAGTTGAGCAAGCTTGAAAAACTGTTCAAAAGATCCCAGGGAGTCAAGACCATCCCTGACATTGAAGATGGGTATACCGACGCAGCTGTGACACTGCCTGACAGATTCAAAATGCCTCATATCGACCGATTTGATGGATTCGGGACCCCATGGTGCACCTGAGGTTGTTTTCGGATATTTTGAGGCCAATGGGCCTCTCCAGACTGCAGAAGCTGTCTCTATTCGGCCGGACCCTATCAAGTGTGGCAGCCATATGGTATGCCAAATTAGAAGATGACGTCAAGAGAAATTGGGACGAGATGGCTGAGGCCTTCATTGCGCAATACTCATACAATACACAAATCGAGATTATGACCCGTGATCTCAAAACAACAAGGCAAGAGCCTAAAGAGAGCTTTTCAGAATTTGTGACTAGATGGAGGGCCAAGGCTTCGATGATGACCTTAAGGCCTACAGACAAAGATCAAATTCGGATGATTGTGCGCAATCTTCAGCCGAAGTTAATGCAGAAAATGATTGTACTCCCCTTTCCTACCTTTTCCGATCTACATGAAATGGGGGTACAGATTGAAGATGCCTTGAAGCAAGGCTTAATTGATAATGACTGGGAGCAACCCCGAAGAACTTTCAATCGCAGCAGCAATGCGGGCCCGAGCGGTGCTACGACTACAAGCGCCTCTGAAGTGAGCATAGTCACCACCAACCCCCCTCCAAGAACCATGGCAACTACGCCATTCTCCGGCGCGTCCGGAAGCCATACCCAAACAGCCAAATACCCACCCAAAAACACAGGAACCTTCGCTCCACTGTATGTGCCCCTATCCAAAGCTCTGGGGGTTTTAATCAGAAAAGGGCACTTGAAGCCCCTAGAGCCGCGGCCATTACCGGAAAAACTTCCCCCTACCCACAACCCAGCCAAATATTGTGCATTTCACCAACAGCACGGTCATGACACCGATCTGTGCTACCGATTACGTCATGAGATTCAAGATCTCATCGATAATGGGGTGATTCTGCCTCCCGAGAAACCCAATGTTACGACAAACCCTCTCTCCACACATAACCAAGCTCCACCTCCTATAAGAATCAACTTTAACCAAACTGGGGACGTGTTTACGATCCTAGTATCTATATCACTCCTTCTCACCTACCTAAGCCGGAGGTACTCCTTCTTGATTGCACCAACTTGTGCATGATGGACATCTCCATAACCCAACCTAAGCCAGTGGTGGTGATAGTCAAGGACAGAAGGGAGGAGATTTCAGAGGAAAAGAGGGTTGTTAAGCCAGAATTTGAGAAGTCTGGGAGTTCCGTTGAGAAAATGTGCAGTCCGAGCGACTACATTTCGTCAATAGGCCATGATAGGCTAGATGTGGAATTACCGACGAAGGCAGAGCTGTGTGGGATCCAAGGGGATGGTTTGGGACAGAGGACAGATAATCTGACGGCTGTGGAAGAGGACCTTGCCAATCTCCAGTTTTACAATGACCGAGATCCAGGGGACGCAACAGTCAACTGGTTCGATTATGAGGAATCAGCAGAGGCTATCGGGTGGTTGGATGATCAACCAGATATCGTGGAAGAGTTCCAACTAGGACAGGGCCTGGTAGGGGCAAGAATGTCAGTGACGGCCGGAAGGGTCGAAGAACAGAGTACATCGCCGGAGAGCGCCGATGTCAAGAATTTCGCTCAAGATTGGAGCATTTTGAATACAAGAATTATTGGACAGCCAGCTGTATTGACACAGTCGGAACAGGAAAGATTTGAAGATTCTGAGAGAATCAGGAAGGCAAAGGCCCATGTGGGGACTGAAACCGCTATGAGCACAGAAACAGAGAATGCTACAAGCACAGGGATGGAAGGTACCGTGAGTACGAGAACAGTCATACCAGAGCCGGACAAGTGTCTGTCGACTGCGAATGGAATGTGGTAGGAGGACGATGATTTATGTCTTGTCCACACGGATGAAGATTGGGGGAACAACCAACCCGATGACACCTGGTACCTTGGAGAAGTCGACCATATGACACGGAGCGGGCGGTACTTCAAACCCCTGCACCTAGATCAACCAGAGGCTTCTGGAAAAGATAGGGAGGCCGAGAAACAAAAGGAGAAACAACTTGAGGAGAAGGCTGTGCTCAAATAGTTAAAAAAAATACCAGCAGGCATCTCCATCTGGGGACTGCTTATGGCATCACGAGTGCACAGACAGGCTGTCCTATCAGCCATGGACAAGGCCAAGCTTTCGATAGAAACCACGCCAGAACAGCTGGTGGGATTAGTCTTTCCGGGAGGAGCTACCCCAACGCTGACTTTTTCCAACAAAGAATTGCCACCTGAGGGGGCAGACCATAACAAACCACTCTACATCTCTGTGGTGTGTAGGAATAAATGGATACCGGTGGTTCTTGTTGATACCGGGTCCGCCATCAACGTCTGCCCGACAAGGATAGCGTATGCGATCGGTTTGAAAACCGCGGATTTTGTACCAGCAGCCCAGGTAATTCGGGCATACGACAACACAAGTAGAGAAGTCATGGGGACGGTGAAAATTCAGACTAAAGTTGGGCCGGGACAGCATGAGATAGACTTCCATGTCTTAGAGGTTCCCGCAACTTTCAACCTGCTTTTGGGGCGGCTGTGGCTGCATCAGGTAAAGGCGGTGTCATTCACCTTGCATCAAATGGTGAAATACCCCCATGGGAAGGGAGTAGCCACTGTCTTTGGAAATTCATCGATTCATCTACCACCGGAAGTATCTACGCCTGTTCCAGAAATTGAGCATGGTATGGAGGACGTGTTCATATCAGGTTTTACCCTGGCTGAGGCTCGGGTTGTACAGAACATCATGGCTGCTAATGAGGGGGTATATGTCAGTGCTCAAGCAGTATACCTCATGAACAAGCTCTAACACATCCCCGGGATGGGATTAGGAAAGAGCGGCCGAAAGGGCGTTGCAACATTGGCCGAAGTGCCACACAACCCCCATACCTTTGGTTTGGGTTATCTGCCCACCAAAGAGGATTGGGTAAGAAAGGGAAAGGAAATGGCTGGAAGAGCCAAAGAGAAAAAAATGGGGAAATCTTTTGAGTTAATGCACCGGCCCATCCGGGGTACCCTAAACGGACGCTTCGTCCGGGAGGGGGAGGATTGTCCATTCGGTGGCTTTTCTGGAGCCGTGGCTGAACGCGGAGAGGAAACACGTGCCGGGGTTCGAGATCTTCTTTGAGCTACTGTTATCTGGGGATGATGTTGCCAAAGAGCAGAAAGACCCGACAGTTGAGGCTGACCATAGCAAGGAAATGGAGTCTGAGGACACCGAACTCGAAATGGGAGTAGCACTGGCATGTCTACTTTCAGATCCTCCAATCGAACAGAAGTGCTTGGGGGATAACTCCACGGTGTCCATGATCGGGAATGAAACGGCTGCGGGCCTACCATCAACTATTTTGGATGCATCCATCGCACCCTGCCTCGTTTGGCAGTACGAAAAGGGATTTTTGTCGAGCAGCACCAGGAATATTGGTACTGATCGGGAATGAAAGGAAATGGAGTTGCCAAAGAGCAGAAAGACCCGACAGTTGAGGCTGACCATAGCAAGGAAATGGAGTCTGAGGACACCGAACTCAAAATGGGAGTAGCACTAGCATGTCTACTTTCAGATCCTCCAATCGAATAGAAGTGCTTGGAGGATAACTCCATGGTGTCCATGATCGAGAATGAAACGGCTGCGGGCCTACCATCAACTATTTTGGATGCATCCATCGCACCCTCCCTCGTTTGGCAGTACGAAAAGGGATTTTTGTCGAGCAGCACCAGGTCAGTCTTGTGAGTCGGAATCAGGTTCCAGCTCAACTGAGTCTGAGTCCGATATTCCTGGAGGTGATAACCCAAATGCCACAGTCCTGTCCAAGTCGTCTTTTTCTTTCTCTTTTGAGTCTGTTGTAACAGAAGAATCGGACGGTTTGGAAGTACATAATGAGAATGATATGGATGTGGTTTCTGAGTACTTTTCTGTGCCTTTGATTTATTGCATGAATCAGGACTTTCAAAATTTTGACGAAAACGACGAGGAAGAAATTCCTCTGATTTTGCAACGCTTAATTAATCAAAAGCAAGAAAGATTTGTTAAACCTTTAGCTGATGAAATCACTACTGTGAATATTGGTACTGAGAATGGCCAGCGGCTGGTCTAGATCGGGTCCACGTTGTCTTCGGAGGAACACGAGCGCCTAGTCGCTTTATTAAAAGATTTCAAAGATGTTTTTGCGTGGTCCTACGAAGACATGCCTGGAATCGATCCTGAGATTGTACAGCACCGGATCCCTCTTGACCCCGAGGCCCGACCCGTCAAACAGAAACTTAGAAGGATCCGCCCTGACTGGGCCATGAAGATTAAGGAAGAGGTCACCAAGCAAATCGATGCAGGCTTCCTACTGGTATCCGAATACCCGACTTGGTTGGCCAACATCATTCCAGTGCCGAAGAAAGATGGCAGGATCAGGGTGTGCGTGGATTTTAGGGATTTGAACAGAGCCAGTCCGAAGGATGATTTTCCCTTGTCGCATATTGATGAATTGGTAGATTTCACAGCAGGGCACGCTTTGCTTTCATTTATGGATGGCTTCTCAGGCTACAATCAGATAGTGATGGCATCTGAAGACCGGGAAAAGACTGCTTTCACCATCCCGTGGGGGACTTACTGCTATAGAGTGATGCCATTTGTGTTGAAGAATGCCGGAGCAACATATCAACGGGCCGCAACCACAATATTACATGACATGATCCACAAAGAGGTTGAGGTGTATGTGGACGACATGATTGTCAAGTCCAAAGAATGAGAGGGCCACTACACCGCCTTGCAAAAGTTTTTCCAAAGGATCAAAGAATTCCGGTTGCGGCTGAATCCGTAGAAGTGTACGTTCGGTGTTACAGCAGGAAAAATGTTGGGGTTTCTAATTACACAAAGGGGCATCGAAGTCGACCCTTCCAAAATCAAGGCCATCTTAGAAATGCCACCACCAATGACTAAAAAGGAGGTGCGAGGCTCTCTGGGTAAAGTGCAATTCATAAGACGATTTATCTCAAGATTAACCTTGACTTGTGAACCACTTTTTGGTCTCCTGAAGAAAGGAAAGAAATTCCAATGGGACGGCCGATGCCAAGCTGCTTTTGAACAAATCAAGAAATACTTACAGAACCCACCCGTGTTGTCACCGCCAGAACCGGGGAGACCGTTGATATTGTACCTTTCAGTAACCGAAACTACAATGGGCTGTATGCTCGCACAAGAATCAGAGGACAAGGTAGAGAGGGCCATCTACTATCTGAGCAAGAAGATGCTTGAGTATGAAACTCGCTACACACAGTTGGAGAAGGCTTGCTTAGCCTTGGTATGGGCTACCAGGAAGCTGTGGCACTACCTGTTAGCTCACTCCGTAATGTTGGTTTCACGACTGGATCCCATCAAATATCTTTTCGAGAAACCGGCACTTACGGGTAGGCTAGCTCATTGGTTGCTGTTGCTTTCCGAATTCGATCTGAAATATGTGACACGCAAGTCAGTCAAGGGAAGAGCAGTAGCAGAATTCTTAGCCGATCATCCAGTGGAAGGGGGTGAAGCAGTTAAGTACTTATTACCCGATGAGGCCATTTTTCATATCGAGGATGAAACTTGGACGATGTATTTTGACGGAGCGTCAAACCAGTACGGGTATGGGATAGGAGTGTTGCTGATAGCACCCGACAATTCCCGTATCCCTCTATCATTTAAACTCCGGTTCAAAGTCTCGAACAATGAAGCAGAATATGAGGCATGCATTGCCGGTCTAGAAGTGGCCCTGTAACTAGGGGCAAAACGGTTGGACATCATCGGGGACTCAAACCTTGTTGTGTCTCAAGCAAAAGGAGATTGGAAGGTCAAAGAAGAAAAGATGATAATGTACCACCAGACCTTGGATTTGTTAATTCCTCGGTTTGAGAAGCTAAACTTTGCTCATCTAGTAAGAGAGAACAACAGGTTTGCAGATTCACTAGCAACTCTATCTTCCATGATAGACATCCCGTTTGGAGTCCAGATGCGTCCAGTCATCATTGACTAGAAGTTTGCGCCAGCATATGAAGCAATCGCTGCCATAGATGAGGTTCAGGACGATAACCCCTGGTATTATGATATTTGGAACTTCTTGGAGAAAGAGGCGTATCCACCAGGGGCAAATGCCAAAGATAAAAGAGCAATCAGAAGAATGGCTGTTCAGTTCATCATCTGCGGGGGTAAGCTGTATAAGAGAGGTCATCTGGGAATACATAAGCTATGTGTAAAGGCTGAAGAGTCGAAGCGCCTGATGGAGGCCATCCGTGGGGGAGAATGCAGTACACATATGAATGGGGTAATGTTGGCTCGAAAGATCCTCAGACAAGGTTACTACTGGTCTACTATGGTGGAGGATTGTATCGACTTTGTTCGGCGATGCCACAAATGTCAAATTCATGCAAACCGCATGAACATCCCGCCGTCGAAGCTGTACAACATGACTTCGCCGTGGCCATTTTCAGTTTGGGGGATCGATGTGATCGGGGCTGTTACTCCGAAAGGGTCGAATGGGCATGAGTTTATCCTGGTCGCGATAGATTACTTTACAAAGTGGGTCGAGGCCCAATCTTATGCAGTGCTGAAGGCTTCACATGTCACGAAGTTTATCAGAAACAACATCATCTGTCATTATGGAGTCCCAAATGAGATAATTTCAGATAACGATTCCCACTTCAACAAGGAGGTGATTGACTTGTTGGAAAAATACAACGTGGCTTTTCATAAGTCATCCATCTACCGGCCGCAAACCAATGGAGTGGTTGAGGCTGCCAACAAGAACATCAAACACATACTGCAGAAGATGGTGGAAACCTATCGGGACTGGCCAGATAAGTTGCCATTTGCTCTGTGGGGCTACCAGACTTCAATCAGAACTTCTACTGGGGCGACTCTGTATTCATTGGTCTATGGGATGGAGGCCATTCTTCCTATCGAAATTGAGGTTCCGTCTTTGCGAGTATTGGCCGAGTGCCAGATAGTCGAAGCAGATTGGCAGCAGAGCAGATTTGAAGAACTCATGCTCTTTGACGAGCGCAGATTGAAAGCACTATACCATGTTCAAGGTTATCAGCGCAGAATTGCCCGGGCTTTCAACAAAAAGGTTAAGTCCAGGAATTTAAAGGAAGGAGATTTGGTACTTAAGGACAACCAAGCTCCCATCCACGACCCAAGGGGCAAGTTCAGACCCAATTGGACCGGCCCCTACATCATCAATTCTATTTGGTCGGGTGGAGCTGTCGTTCTGATGGACCTAGATGGCCTAGAGTTCTCACAACCGATCAACATGGACAAGTTGAAGAAATATTACCCCTGAGAGGCTCGCTAGGCCGAAAACCCGAAAGGGCGACCTAGGCAAAAGTTAGAGCACGAAAATTTTGAAATTATAAAAACTGAGCTTGCAAGGTTGAAAGCCCGCAAAGGGCAGCCTTGGCAAAAGTTAGAGTGCAAAAGGAGAGTGAAAATACTCGAGTGAACCCAAGCCTGAACTACGTAAGGCTTGATTCCTATCTTTAGGATACATAGGCAACTTCATCTTGGAGTTCAGCCATAAACTTTTCCCCGATCAACTTTGTCCATTTGATCAGCTCGGTCATCTTTGTCTATTCAGCATTCAAAAGCTTTGATTGTAATCTTCGGTGCAGTGCTATTCAGACTAGGGGCAACTTTCCGTTGCTATGAGGTGCCGCGGTACTATTCAGACTAGGGGCAACTTTCCAGTTGCTGGGATCCGGGGTTGTGCATCCCAGTGACAGATCTCAGGCATGTCCAGTTCTGATCCATATCGAAAATAGTTTTGAAAAGTTTTAGGAAAAGTTGACTTTGTTCAAATTAATCTTTTTACAACTAAGACCATTTCTGGACCAAAACGGGAAGTTTTCAATACCACAACCTTCAATTTCATTGATTTCAATACAGAGTTCTCCTGCTCTTGCATACAAATTAAAGTTGCTTTTTATTACATTCATAAGGAAAACTTGAAAGTACTAATAAAACAATAAATCCGGGGCATGGATAAGTCAGGTGTTCCTGCGCCCCCTCCCAGAGCTGGTCGAAGCCGCTGATGCCAAGCTGGGCCCGACCTGTGCCTCTTCTTAAGCCAATCCAAGCACTCATCAGACAAAGTGCAACTGAAAGTGGGAGCGAGGGCCAGGAGCTCCCTAGTCCTCCATGCTGTTGTATATCGGGCAAGCTGAGCGCCTCGGATCGGGAATGCAGCTGGATATTCTATCCCTTCTGGTGGACAAGTCTGGTCATGACCGAACTGACGCCGGATCCAAAACGGAAAATAGAAGACACAGTGAGTCAAGCCAATCAGCTGAATCCCAGGTTGGCGGGACATGCTGTAGCTCATTGCCGGTAGATGAAGCCAAGGACATCGCCAAGCAATGCGATCCGCGGACAAGCTACACATCCAGTCAAACCACCAACCCTCATCAAGGGCGTCGACTAGGCGTTGTCTGAAGAAGTAACCGCGGGCTGAGTATGTTGGGCAAGAGTCCACAACCTACAACTTGTCCATCAACCATACCTGGGAAGGGATGAAAAATGAGAGAATAAAGAATAAAGAGGTGCATGATGAAAGAAAAGTAAGAAAAGGGTTTTGTGAGAAAACCGAGCTTGAGGGTCGAGTGATGTGAGCGATACATATGAGAGATTGGGTGGGAAACTTTACCTACAGTAGTAGTGGACTCCCCGCAAATTTGGTTATTTTGCGACGATAGAAAACATCCAAGCCCATCAACGTCTCAGCCAGAGTCATGGCGATGCAACTCTTACCCTCCTTCAAACCTTGGGCAACTTCAATCAATCGGACGCTAGTGTAGACGTCCCCGAACGCCCCGGGAGGAACGAGCTCCCGTTCCGTTCATTTTGGGGTCACTACAGTTCAGGACTCTCAAATTTGTCACGGTTCTAAGTCTGAACCAAAGAGTCCAAATCCGGCAAATCGTTTTGAGAAAAACTGATTTTTTTGAAAGAAGTGCCAAACAATGGACTGCTTTGCCAGATACAGAGTCGCCACCTAAATGTTTTTAAAATGGGAAATTTAGGAAACCCTGACTCGGTGCCAAAAGGCCACGTGTCCGTCATCACCAAAGTTGCCTCGGCTCGGGAACTTGGGTACGATTGGGGAAGGTCACTTCGTGAGCACCCCCGCTCGCCCGATCAAAGATCGGCCTCTACTAACCATGATATCTATTTTTGAAAACATTGTGAGTTCTTATTCGGGTTATTAGCCTAGGTTACTATGTGATGCGTACAGCGTACAAGTATAGACTGGATCGTCTGAATTGGAACAAAACATTTCATATTTGTTTTTTGAAAGATGGTTTGCTACTCGCAAGTAGGCTTAAAATGCAAATTTTGCCACCCTCGGGTGGGCTTAGTAAAGATGGTTTTGCCACTATCTAGTGGGCTTAAAACACACATTTGATGATTTATTCCAATCCAGATAACCCAACCTTCACCCACAGGCATTCAGGCAGTTATATCACATTAGCAATTAGCCTCATGGTAAGCATGCTATTCATGGCAGTCACTCACACGCATGCAAGGATGCTAAAGCATAAAACTCACCGAGTACTCCAAGCTAAAAAAAGAAGTTTATTAGAAATCATGCATGATCCTAAATATACAGAAATGCCTAATGCAACACATACAAAAATGCAACTATAGCAGGCTCGGCTATTCTAAACATGGCATATGAAATGCTACAAATAACATGTATTCAATTTGGAATTGAAAGTACGATGCAGTTAGTATGGTGCGCCGAGCCCGGTGCATGCAAAACAGATGAATGAATGCAAACATGCTATCATACTGTATGCTAATTGAAACATGCCCTAATCTAACCATCGTAAGCTGGTAAATAAAAGGGAAGAAAGACGTGGGGTTGGAAGACATACAACACACACACGCACACTTATTACAGTTGTGCCCTCGCGCAGAGGGTCCGAATAAATATACAGTCCCGAATAAAAGAATATTACAGTCCAAATATTACAGTCCAAATAATATACAAATTCCTAATTAATTAACAAATCAACTAAGAAAATAAATAAAACTGACATGCAAGCCAGGGACTGCCCTGCTTCTGATGGATGATGCATATCCGGGTTGTCTTGCGCGGAAATCCACCGGGATGCCCCAATTAGCCTCTGTTTAGCAGTTATTCTTGAAACGCGTGCCAGACTCTGAAAAGTTGTTGATTCTTCATTTTGCTGCAACAGAGAACAGGAAAGGGGCATAGCAATGTATTTCACAAATATATGCATGCCTCGATCCTTGTGCCACCAATCACGCATATCGATGCATGATGGCCGAGGAGCCGAATTGCGCAATTCAATGTAGAATGAATGTACATGAAAACACAACAAAAACTAACACCATCATGGATGATCCGGAGTGTCGGTGGCTGGGGAATTGAGACGCGTTCCGTCACTCGGAGTACGAAACGCACCTCGTTTCCTGTGCCCGGGCTAACTTCTATCCCGAACACGATGCAATATGCATGATATGCATGAAATGCGACTAAGATACAATCCTAGCATACACAATGCTATGAAAATGAGATGCCTCGAAATGCGTGCACACGGGCACGCAAACTGAGAAAATGACAGAATGCGATCTAAGATACAACCTAGTATGCACTATGCTGTAAAAATGAGATGCCTCGAAATGCGTGCACATGGGCACGCAAACTGAGAAAATGACAGAATGCGATCTAAGATACAACCTAGTATGCACTATGCTGTAAAAATGAGATGTCTCGAAATGCGTGCACACGGACACACAAACCGAGAAAATGACATACACAATGCAAATGATATGAAATGCGATATGGGCTTACGCTAACATGAGAGAGCCTCAGCCACACTCACGTAAGAGGCCGATGGATGAAAATGAAGTGCCTCGAAATGCGTGCACACGGGCACGCAAACCGAGGCGATGGCATACGCAATGCCATGGCATGGAAATGGCATATAAAATGCAACATGGACTTATACTAACATGAGAGAGCCTCAGCCGCACTCACATAAGAGGCCGATGGATGAAAATGAAGTGCCTCGAAATGCGTGCACACGGGCACGCAAACCGAGGCGATGGCATACGCAATGCCATGGCATGGAAATGGCATATAAAATGCAATATGGACTTATACTAACATGAGAGAGCCTCAGCCGCACTCACATAAGAGGCCGATGGATGAAAATGAAGTGCCCCGAAATGCGTGCACACGGGCATGCAAACCGAGGCAATGGCATATGCATTGTAAATGACGTGAAAAATGGTATGCAAGCATGCCAATGGATTTTCAGCAATGAAATATGGGGTAAAACAGTCCCGAAATGAGACGAAATGACACCAAATGCATGGAATAGTCCCGAAATGCGAATTTAGGCACCCGAAATGGCCTATAGCTATGCAATGCGTGCACAATATGGAAATGAAGTGCAAATACAGAAGCTAGGCAGTCCCTAAATAGGCATTTTTTTAGTAATGAACATGGTCAAACAGCAAGCATAGGTAGAGCAATAATGGCATGCAAAAATGAGGGTCAAGAGAGGGGTTTGAAGGAAGTGGTATATGCAAAAGCCAAACTGAAAAATTCCCTTCTACAACACTGGACAGGGACCAAAAATATGCACATTTACAGTTTATGGCAGCCTCAAAATCAGTATAAAAACATGCTAGAAATGCAATGCAAAATGAGGCTCAAAAGTGGCTATAACATGAGGTATACAAAGCATTCACCAAACAGAAAAATATTGTTAATGAAACATGACAAGGGGGTCAAAATATGGCCACTTTTGGTTCTGATCATGGCCGAAAAGTGAAAACACAATAGGCTAAAAAAACATGCAAAAATGAGGGGGAAAGAGGGCTATAATGGTAGGTGGCATATAGAAACATCAAATGGTGATGGGCCCTCCAACAATGTTGAAGAAGGGCCCAAAATAAGCACACTTACAGTTTATAGAATGCTCAAAAACAGATCACACATGGGCTAGAAATATCATGCAAAAAGGATGGCATACAAGAGGGTTGTGAAGCAAGTGCCAAAAATAAAACTCAAACAGAGAAATATCCTTAATGAAAGATAAAAATGAGCTCAAAATAACACTAATTTCAGTTATGGCCGGAACTCAAATGTGCAAGAAAGAGAGGCCAAGAAATGTTGCAAGAAATGAGCTAAAAAGAGAGAAATGGCAACTCACCCTTGTAGACCAAACTCTAGCAACTTCTTGGACCAAATTTGTTGCCTCTAAGCTGCTGGAATTCCTCTCCTTGCTGCTGAGATGGAGTGGTGGTGGTAGAGCTTGGTGGTGATGAAGAAAACAAGGTGTAGGACTTGGAGTTTTCAAGCAAAATGAGAGGGATGAAAGGGGAATTATGTATCTAGCCTTGAAGAGCAAATTTTCTAACCCCTAAATGTGATGCCACCAGCTGGTTATATGGACAAGAAGAGGGGAGTAAAGGAGGGGCAAAAGGTGGGGGTAAATAGGCAAGTTTTCCCCCACAAAATATCCCCCGGATTGGGATATTTTCTGGGGGAAAGGGCTACACAGCTGTAAAGTACCAAGCATGAGGAGCATGGCCGGCCCCTTACTTTTGCTGCAGGTGGCCGGCCGGCCACCCCCCCTAGCTGGCCAGCTAGGGGTCAAAAGGGTCAACTTGAAATAGTGGCCGGCCACCACATATTGGTGGCCTCCCAGGTCTCCTCTTCACAACCCTGTGGTTCGAATTTGGAAATTCTAAAACAGGAGAGAGAACAAGCCAATTTTAGGAGGGGTTCAAAAGGGTCAAAAGGAAATAGTGGCTGGCCATATGATATTAGGATCCTCCCATGTGTGTACAACACAAATATGTGGTTCAAAGTTCAAGAAAAAGGGCCCAGGTTGTTCAACATTGGCTCGGAAGGAGGGGTTCAAAAGGGTCAAGCAACATTAGTGGCCAGCCATGAACTTTTAGGGTCCTCCCATGTGTGTACATCACAAATATGTGGTTTGGGTTTGAAGAAAATGGCTCCAAGGTGTTCAACATTGGCCCGGAAGTGCGAAAAACGGGTGTCGGAGGGCGAAAATGGAACATAACTGGTTGCCAAGATAATTGCTGGCCTCCCACCCTCCAGTGACCTTCCCGGTGATGAAACAGAGGCATCTGCCAAAAATGAACGAAAACCGATGCAAAACGAACCCTCGGGGGCCAAAACACGCAGTTCGGGGTCCCGAAAATGGGTTGTTAAGCACCGAAAGTGGCGTTCGGCCACGAAGTGGATTTCTCAGGCCCCAGTGTCCCTTGAAAGGGAGAAAATAAGATGCATGCCAAAATTTAGAACAAACAGAGATGGTTAGGCGGTCCCGAACCGAGGCACACGGCCAACGGTCCCGAAAAATCGGAAACCGGACTCCGAAATGGGCAAAATGGCCTGCGGCCACAAAATGTAGCCCACGTCCACTGAGAGATGGTCTACGGGACCTCTCCCTCCCCTCAGGAAAAGAAACAGAGAAAATCGAGTCTGGTTCGCAAACCGAGACAAGGCACAGAAGAGGGTTCGGAAATCCGGAGGAAGGGCTCATGGCCGCGACTCTGAAACTTTTGAACGAGCGCGATATGCAACATCACCAAGCGCTCAACTGGTGACGTCTAAGTCTTAAGGTCGGTCAAAAATGGGGTGTCTACAGTTGCCCCTCTTTGACAGAACTCGGAAGTCATAAGTGACGGGAGTGAATGTCAAAGCCCAGAGACGACCCATTTTTGACAAGGCTGAAGACTTAGACAAACATACAAGATAAACAGATACGTGCCCGCAGGCAAGGGGCAAGATGCAAAATGATATGCAGGAAGACTTTGAAGATTGGACTTATACGCTACGCGAAGCCGGTTTTGAAAGTCGGACTTATACGCTACGCGAGGCCGGTTCGAAAATTGAGGATTCATGCAATGCACTGCAATGTAGTGGCTAAAATGCAATGTAATAGCTAAGAGGTAAAGGTACCTTACAGGGTCAATTGGCAATGACTTACCTCATGCTGCTGGGGATCTTTCGCTTCTTCTTGGTTGAACTGCAGGTACTACTTTTCTTCCTGACCAAGGTCGCAGCTTTCCCTATTCTCCAACAGGGTGACAGACTAGGTTGGTTCAGTATCCAGAATTGAGGTGCATACACGCTATCTCAACCTATGGGGCTTCCATACAGATTTCAAGCCGAGGACACGCCTATGGGTATTTAAACCAGACTTTAGTCACGGAAATCCCGAACCTTTGTGTTCTAGGCATGAGCCATTCGAACTCTAGTTTCCACCGTCGTAGTTGGTCTCCTAGGAACTCACTGCAAACACAGGCAGGTGGCTATACCGGACCACCGAAAGTCGTTCGGGCACGACAAACACCAAAGGAATTACACCTTTAGAGGATTTAAGGTCTCCTAGACCAGGAGTGCACAAGTTAGTGCGAATAAAGATGCAGGATTTAAGGTCTCCGCAGACCGGAGGATTTAAGGTCTCCTAGACCGGGGAGTGCACAAGACAGTGCGATGCAGAGTAAATGCACAAAACAGTGCTAAACAGATGCACAAAATAGTGCGATGCCAAAGGTGTACAAAACAGTACGAGCAAGGTGAATGCACAAAACAGTGCGATACGCTAAGGTGCGCAAGACAGCGCGATACAATGCACCAACAAGTACAAGTGAGATGCGCAAGATAGCGCGAATGGTACAATGCACAAAATAGTGCGATACGCTAAGCAGCGCGATTGATTTGAAATGCACAAGACGGTGCGATGGAAGTGCGCAAAATAACGCGAGTGATAAACTGCACAAAACAGCGCGATTGAGGTGCGCAACATAGCGCGAATGAGAAACTGCACAAAACAACGCGATTGAGGTGCGCAACATAGCGCGAATGAGAAATTGCACAAAACAGCGCGACGCCTAAAATGGCGCGAGTGATTTTGAAATGCACTAAACAGTGCGATACGCTAAACAGCGCGATTGATCTGAAATGCACTAAACAGTGCGATACGCTAAACAGCGCGATTGATATGCACTAGACAGTGCGATACGCTAAACAGCGCGATTGATTTGAAATGCACAAGACAGTGCGATACGCTAAACAGCGCGATTGATATGCAATGCACAAGACAGTGCGATACGCTAAACAGCGCGATTGATTTGAAATGCACAAGACAGTGCGATACGCTAAGCAGCGCGATTGATTTGAAATGCACAAGACAGTGCGATACGCTAAACAGCGCGATTGATATGAAATGCACAAGACAGTGCGATACGCTAAACAGCGCGATTGATATGCACTAGACAGTGCGATACGCTAAACAGCGCGATTGATTTGAAATGCACAAGACAGTGCGATACGCTAAACAGCGCGATTGATTTGAAATGCACTAGATAGTGCGATACGCTAAACAGCGCGATTGATTTGAAATGCACAAAAATAGTGCGAGTGAGATACAACCACAAGATGCACAAGACAGTGCTAGTGAGATACAAAGTGTAAGTGCACAAGATAGTGCGAGTGAATACATGTTCTATGCAAATGAGGTGCATTTTCTATGCAAGTATGGAAGAGTGCATTTTCTATGCAAAAGATACGAGCATTTTCTATGCAAGAAACAGGAGCATATTCTATGCAATATTGAAAGCAAATTCTATGCAGAATCGAGAGCAAGCATAACGATGTGTGGCACGCATGCAACAATAGTGTATATGAAAATGCACATTCTATGTAGCAGAGGAGCATCAAATATGTACTCTGGTGCTTCTGATTTATCTCTTAGAGGACTTTGCAACAGATTCAGCTCATAAAGGGCACACCCTGTTCATATTGGCGAGAGATAACATCTGCTGCTGCTGCTTTAATTGCCGTTCTGGCTTGAAGCATGCTTAAGCTTGGAGTAGAGGCATGCTCATTCTTCAGGGCACTGGCAAGGCCTGAAAAGGTACATCCGGAGCACAATCACGGAGTTTGAAGAAGGTGAAACACATTCAGATGCTTCGGTTTTCCCTCTTTTCTTTTGCTTTGTAGTCTGGAACCCATATAGCTTCAAATAGGTCCTTGTTTTACTGTTCTTGCCTGACCTGGGTTGAACCCTACGGTTTTAAGAAAGAACAAATTCTTGTTTTGCACAAATGTGGAGAATGGCACGGCACTCGGAGCGCAAAACGATTTTATTTTGGAATTGATAAATGAGCTCTCGACCGGGTATCGAGCCTACGACTGAACACAGCAAAGCGACTCAACAAGGAAATAAAAGGCACACAACCTAGACACATCGAGTAACACTCGAAACGACTCAAAACAAGAATCGAGATAAAACAAAAAGACACGACACTCAGACATGCACAGGGAGCCTGTTTCACCGGGTAGTGTTTCCCACCCTTTCTCATTTGTGGTTCTCACATCACTCGGCCCTCAAGCTCTGTTTTTTTTGAAAAAGCCCTCTTCTCACTTTTCCTCTCATCGCACGTCTCTCTATTCTTCAATCTCTCATTTTTCAGCCCTCCCCTGGGTGGTTGATGGATAAACAGCAAATTGTGGGCTCGTGTCCCTAGCATTCTGCTAGATTCTCTTTCTTTCACTCACAGTTAGTGAATTCTTCCCACGGAAAGGTTGCGCTACAACTGGGTGTGTAGCAAGTCTGCAGCTAACATCAGTTGATGATGCTTTGCTGGGGAGTTTGGACGTGATAAGATCTGTCCAGATGATGGAGTGGAATATCTTGCCCCATTCTAGTTCGTGCTTCGCACTTTGCTTGATACCTCGTTGCTTGGAGGATGATAGAGCTTTCAGCCCTTTGTCGTTAACTTCAATTGTGCCCTCTTCTGGCAGGTAGAATGCCCTTCTTGGCAAGTATGTTGACAATGGGAAAGACAGAACATTTGACTCAACTGTGCCCCTATTTCATCACTTTGACCATTTTTTATTTTGGTTTTAAAACAATTTTGACCAACATCAGAGTTAGATTAACATGCTTGTTCGATTTTCTGATTTAAAATCATGCAAGTCAGGCCATGAGCACTGAAAATTTTCCTCTTTTGGGTCCAAGAAATGGTCCAATCTTTTTAAAAAAAAATGGAGTACTTTTCGAGAAGATTAGTCAACCTTAGTAAAAATTCTCAAAAACTATTTTTGCAAACGACCACTGCTCAACGAGCACGGAACCTACTCTCGAGATGCACAACCTCGGATTCAAAGGAAAATTGCCCCTTGCTTGAGGGGAACTACATGGCAACAGAAAGTTGCCCCTTGTTTGAACGGCACCGCGGCGCGTTGAATGGCGGCGGAAAGTTGCCCCTTGTTTGAATAGCACCGCAGCGCATTGAATGGCGACGGAAAGTTGCCCCTTGTTTGAATAGCACCGCAGCACATAGAATGGCAACGGAAAGTTGCCCCTTGTTTGAATAGCACCGCAGCACATTGAATGGCAACGGAAAGTTGCCCCTTGTTTGGGCGGTACCGCAGTGCATTGTAGGCAGCCCTCAGAGTGATGAAAACAACCAAATCCTCAGATACAGAGAAGGCAAAGATGACCAGAACCATCGCATGGACATAATCGAATTGGAAGTGTTTATGGCTGGACTTCAGAATGAAGTTGCCTACGTATCCCAAACATGGGAATCAAGCCTTACGTAGTTCGGGGTTAAGGTACACTCGGGTATTAACCTCTCCTTTTTAGGCTCTAACTTTTGCCAAGGCGCCCGTTGCAGGTTTTCGACCTTGCGAGCTTTGTTCTTCTTTCTTTTCAATTCTTTTCATTTCTTTTCCCTCTTTTTTTGATTTTCTTTTTTGTTCTTTTCTTTGCATATTTCTTTCTGCTTTTTTTTTTTGTATTTTTCTCTTGCTCTAACTTTTCCCTGGGTCGCCCTTCCGGGTTTTCGGCCCAGCGAGCCTCTCAAGGGTAAAAGTGTAGCTTTGTCCATGTCAAATGGTTTTGAGATCCTGAAGTCATCTGAATCCAGGGGAATGGCTGCTGTTTTGCTTTGTAAGCTTCTTCTGATGAGATCTGATCTTCTTGACCTGACTTTCCTGGCCTCTTGTTCGAGGGCTGCTTCAAATCCGGCCGCACAGGCCTCACATCATAGTTGACCGTTGAACCTTCTGAATTCAAGTTTCAAGGTTTGGAAGCAAAGGGGTTGAGTCTCGAGGCTGAGAGCGATCCTAGGCTGCACAATCTCAGGAGTGATTCCATACAGGTCTTCGCAAGGCCGCGCAAAACATTTTGTTTTTGAAAATTTTTAAGAAAGCGACAAATCGCTCCGCTGAAGATAGTGTAGAACCAATCTCGATCAAGCTAGGGTCCTTCTCAGTACCCACGGTAACAAGCATGATTCCATTCGTTAAAGGCTTAGCACGCCTCTCTTTCTCTCAAATGATCAAATTTTTGCAAAACCCGAGGAATTACTTCCTCTTCGTTTTCACCGCAGTGTTCAAAAATTTTTAAAAAACTTAGGTCAATGCAATAATTTTGGGGTGCAGAAGAGTAGGCGAAAAGTACCGCCGTTTCATTCAAACTTTCTGGCACAATTGGCACACGGCCGAGGCAAACACAAGAGCGTGAAAAACCACTGTTGTTTCATTCAGAATCTGTTGGCACAACTGGCTCCCTGATAGAAACAGACTCAAAACAAAACGAAAAGACAAACACAAAACAAAATGGTGATGCCCGAGGCAACACCCCCTGGAATCACCTGACTCCTATACAACAGGACTGACTCGATACAACAAGACAGACCCAAAACAAAAGAGACTGACTCAAAACAAAACGACAGACTCCAAACAAAATGACAAGACTGACTCAATACCCAAGTCAGAATGTAGCATTCGCCAACTGCTCAAAACGGTGCGTGCCATACGCCATATCTGGAGTAAACTGAGCGCCGCTCGCAGGTGGTTCATCCCTCGATCACATCACATTATCCCCTACAAGTTCACTGATCAAGTGCCGATAGACTTTGCAGGACCTGGTGCGGGGATGACCCCATTGTCAAATAGATCCTGTACTTCATGGCAAATACGGAAGCAGACGTTGGTAGTATGGCCAGTTTGTTGATGGTACACGCAGTACTGGGTAGTATCATGTGTAGCCGGAAGAGGGTTCGGGAGAGGCCGAGGCTCAAGGGGTTTGAGATGGCCTTGTCCAACAAGGATTTGGAGAGCTTTGGACAAAGGCATATAGAGGGCATGGAAGACCGTCCGACCTCGGGGTTGGTACTTCAAGGCTTGTGGATTTTTACTGGGCGCACCAGCAAAGGGATTGGCAGGTGCTGGCCTGGTTTGCCGATCTCTTCCGAGTGGAGGATTAGAGATAACAGGATCGTCTCTGGTATGATAGCCCTTCCCCCGATGTTCCCTTTGATTCGGACTGCCTCCAACCTGAGTAGTGAAAGTGTCATCCACAGCTTTTGCAACAACTGCGAGGACTTGCTCTTTGTTCAGTCCCTCAGCTTTCAAAGCCTCAATATCCCGCCGAAGGTGTTCATGGGGACCAATGCCTGCCCCTACCTTGCTCCTACTAGTTGCTTCCACTTTGTCAAGAGATTGGCTTTCCTCAAATGCAGCCCGTCCCAACATCGGGGAGTCTTTCGACATGAAGTTCCCGGTATGTGGTGTGGTCGATGATGGAGCCAATGTCCCGGAGGCCAGATCTGTCACAGTTTTTTGAAGATCTTTAATCATTCCCATCAACTCAGAAGTAGTGGGTTCACGGGTTTGAGATGGTTGAAGTTCGGGTGCACCCATCATGCATAAGTCCATGCTTTCTGGGACAAACACCTCAGGCTTGGGTAGATGGGCCGGGGTGATGTATATACTGGGGTCAAAGGTGGATGGCAGTATATGGATGTGATTGAGGTAGGCAGGAGATGTTTGGTCGTTAGGGTCTGAAGGTGGAGCTATCGTCCGGTTGTCGATGAGATTTTGGACCTCATGACGAAGGCGGTAGCAACGGTCGGTGCCATGACCGCACTGCTGATGGTACATACAATACTTGGCGGGGTTATGTGTGGCTGGGAGTGGGTCGGGAAGAGGTTGAGGATCGAGGGGTTTGAGATGCCCTTTTTCCATCAAGGCTTTTAGTGTGCTAGTCAGGCTCCTATAGAGGGGGGCGAAAGTTCTGCCCTGAGCTCGGGCTGGGCCAGCTGTTTGTAGGCTTGGTTTGGCAAAAGGGTCGGCTGTGGCGATTGTATTGATTTCGGTGGGTTTGGAAATAGCGCTACTACCAGCATTGGTACTCCCTGAAATCACCCTGCTTGTCAGTTCCCTTGTCTTGGGAATGATCCCACTGTTGAACGCATTCTCGACTTGAACCCCCAGTTCATGCAAACTTTTGAAAGTGAATAGTGGAGCAACTATCAACTTTTGCAACATATCATGCTCGAGGTTTCGGACCATCATCTGCACTTGATCCTTCTCAGAAGGGCGACGATCTGTCATTTGTGCTGCCTTTGCTCTCCACCTCGCAACGAATTCCACAAAAGGCTCTGTTGGGTTCTGGCGGGTTGCTTCAAGCTCTTGGATGGTCATTTCGACTTGGGTATTGTAGGAATACTGATCGACAAAGGCCTCAGCCAGTTCTTCCCAGTTTTGCTTTACTGTATCCTCCAATTTGGCATACCAAGTAGCTGTTACACCTGACAGGGTTCTTCCATACAGAGAGAGTTTCTGTGGCTTAGTCAGACCCATCGGCTTCAGGACATCTAAGAAAAGTCGGATATGTACCATTGGATCTCCAGACCCGTCGAAACGGTCAATATATGGCATTTTGAATCCGTCTGGGAGCCGGATGGAAGCCTCGGTGTGCCCATCCTCAATGCCAGGAATGGAGTTAAGGCCCTGTGCCTTTTTGAATTGCTTCTCAAGGTTTGCAATTTTCACTGTAGTCAGATTGAACTCATCAACATGAAAGGGTTGAGTTCTCTCATTAGGCTGCACTAGGGGTCTGAGCACCTGAGCTTGAGCCAACCCTTCTTGAGGATTCAGACACTGCAAATCTTCAACTGGCGGAATTGGGTCAAAGTTCGGCTGGGGTCCCAAAGCTGGATGTGAGGCAGATGCCCCAGATGGGCGCTGCGTTTCAATACTGGTCTCAGCTTGCATGGCAGTTCCCCGATTTAGCGCTGCTGTCATGGCCGCAAATTCTTCCGAACCTTGTGCCATCACGGCCTGCTGAGTCTGAACATAGGTGATGTGACTGGCGACTGACGGATTAGATGAACATATGAGCCCTGACCGGCTTTTCTTTACCTTGCCTCAGTGAAAGAACACTGATTACCCTTGAACTGAATCTCTGACCTGACAAAGTCTATCAGCACAAGTTCGATGAACCTCGGGGGATATCGGAGCCTTCTGAAGCGACAGTTCCAAGACTACCTAGCAAAAGAGAAAACAGACAGCACCTTAGCCTGATTTCACCTGAACAGATACGAGCATAGTTGAATGAGTGTGCCCTCTACTGAATTCTGCCCAAAATTCGGCCTCAAAATCTGAGTCTGATACCCACAGGTAAAGCTGACTCCCAAATACTGATAGTAATGCCCGCAGGCCTGATGCCCAAACTCGCAAACTGGTGCCCGCAGGCCTGACCTATTTTGTCAGGAGCTAGGGTTTCACTACGCACGCAGCGATTTCAAACAACCTGTATCGGGTAAGCAACCTGTCCTAGTTTGGAATGGTCACTATGGATCCGAATATGCACTAGGTCGAATGGTCAAAAAGGGTGCCCCGGTAAAACCGGGGTTTGTGTTCCCATACTGGCAGAGCCCACAACCGGTTAGCCTTATGGTCATGCCTTGACAAGACAAGCCTCCGGCAAACCGTTCAGGAATAGCAGATGGCAAACGCGGTGTCCTAGGCGCACCAATGCAAATGCAATGCAAAGAAACATACAAGTGTAGTCAAAAACAGATATCACGAGTTCGAGTCAAGTTCTCTAAATCCCCAGCAGAGTCGCCAGAAACTGTAGACGTCCCCGAACGCCCCGGGAGGAACGAGCTCCCGTTCCGTTCATTTTGGGGTCACTACAGTTCAGGACTCTCAAATTTGTCACGGTTCTAAGTCTGAACCAAAGAGTCCAAATCCGGCAAATCGTTTTGAGAAAAACTGATTTTTTTGAAAGAAGTGCCAAACAATGGACTGCTTTGTCAGATACAGAGTCGCCACCTAAATGTTTTTAAAATGGGAAATTTAGGAAACCCTGACTCGGTGCCAAAAGGCCACGTGTCCATCATCACCAAAGTTGCCTCGGCTCGGGAACTTGGGTACGATTGGGGAAGGTCACTTCGTGAGCACCCCCGCTTGCCCGATCAAAGATCGGCCTCTACTAACCATGATATCTATTTTTGAAAACATTGTGAGTTCTTATTCGGGTTATTAGCCTAGGTTACTATGTGATGCGTACAGCGTACAAGTATAGACTGGATCGTCTGAATTGGAACAAAACATTTCATATTTGTTTTTTGAAAGATGGTTTGCTACTCGCAAGTAGGCTTAAAATGCAAATTTTGCCACCCTCGGGTGGGCTTAGTAAAGATGGTTTTGCCACTATCTAGTGGCCTTAAAACACACATTTGATGATTTATTCCAATCCAGATAACCCAACCTTCATCCACAGGCATTCAGGCAGTTATATCACATTAGCAATTAGCCTCATGGTAAGCATGCTATTCATGGCAGTCACTCACACGCATGCAAGGATGCTAAAGCATAAAACTCACCGAGTACACCAAGCTAAAAAAAGAAGTGTATTAGAAATCATGCATGATCCTAAATATACAGAAATGCCTAATGCAACACATGCAAAAATGCAACTATAGCAGGCTCGGCTATTCTAAACATGGCATATGAAATGCTACAACTAACATGTATTCAATTTGGAATTGAAAGTACGATGCAGTTAGTATGGTGCGCCGAGCCCGGTGCATGCAAAACAGATGAATGAATGCAAACATGCTATCATACTGTATGCTAATTGAAACATGCCCTAATCTAACCATCGTAAACTGGTAAATAAAAGGGAAGAAAGACGTGGGGTTGGAAGACATACAACACACACACGCACACTTATTACAGTTGTGCCCTCGCGCAGAGGGTCCGAATAAATATACAGTCCCGAATAAAAGAATATTACAGTCCAAATATTACAGTCCAAATAATATACAAATTCCTAATTAATTAACAAATCAACTAAGAAAATAAATAAAACTGGCATGCAAGCCAGGGACTGCCTTGCTTCTGATGGATGATGCATATCCGGGTTGTCTTGCGCGGAAATCCACCGGGATGCCCCAATTAGCCTCTGTTTAGCAGTTATTCTTGAAACGCGTGCCAGACTCTGAAAAGTTACTGATTCTTCATTTTGCTGCAACAGAGAGCAGGAAAGGGGCATAGCAATGTATTTCACAAATATATGCATGCCTCGATCCTCGTGCCACCAATCACGCATATCGATGCATGATGGCCGAGGAGCCGAATTGCGCAATTCAATGTAGAATGAATGTACATGAAAACACAACAAAAACTAACTCCATCATGGATGATCCGGAGTGTCGGTGACTGGGGAATTGAGATGCGTTCCGTCACTCGGAGTACGAAACGCACCTCGTTTCCCGTGCCCGGGCTAACTCCTATCCCGAACACGATGCAATATGCATGATATGCATGAAATGCGACTAAGATACAATCCTAACATACACAATGCTATGAAAATGAGATGCCTCGAAATGCGTGCACACGGGCACGCAAACTGAGAAAATGACAGAATGCGATCTAAGATACAACCTAGCATGCACTATGCTGTAAAAATGAGATGCCTCGAAATGCGTGCACATGGGCACGCAAACTGAGAAAATGACAGAATGCGATCTAAGATACAACCTAGTATGCACTATGCTGTAAAAATGAGATGCCTCGAAATGCGTGCACACGGGCACGCAAACTGAGAAAATGACATACACAATGCAAATGATATGAAATGCGATATGGGCTTACACTAACATGAGAGAGCCTCAGCCACACTCATGTAAGAGGCCGATGGATGAAAATGAAGTGCCTCGAAATGCGTGCACACGGGCACGCAAACCGAGGCGATGGCATACGCAATGCCATGGCATGGAAATGGCATATAAAATGCAACATGGACTTATACTAACATGAGAGAGCCTCAGCCGCACTCACATAAGAGGCCGATGGATGAAAATGAAGTGCCTCGAAATGCGTGCACACGGGCACGCAAATCGAGGCGATGGCATACGCAATGCCATGGCATGGAAATGGCATATAAAATGCAATATGGACTTATACTAACATGAGAGAGCCTCAGCCGCACTCACATAAGAGGCCGATGGATGAAAATGAAGTGCCTCGAAATGCGTGCACACGGGCATGCAAACCGAGGCAATGGCATATGCAATGTAAATGATGTGAAAAATGGTATGCAAGCATGCCAATGGATTTTCAGCAATGAAATATGGGGTAAAACAGTCCCGAAATGAGACGAAATGACACCAAATGCATGGAATAGTCCCGAAATGCGAATTTAGGCACCCGAAATGGCCTATAGCTATGCAATGCGTGCACAATATGGACATGAAGTGCAAATACAGAAGCTAGGCAGTCCCTAAATAGGCATTTTTTTAGTTATGAACATGGTCAAACAGCAAGCATAGGTAGAGCAATAATGGCATGCAAAAATGAGGGTCAAGAGAGGGGTATGAAGCAAGTGGTATATGCAAAAGCCAAACTGAAAAATTACCTTCTACAACACTGGACAGGGACCAAAAATATGCACATTTACAGTTTATGGAAGCCTCAAAATCAGTATAAAAACATGCTAGAAATGCAATGCAAAATGAGGCTCAAAAGTGGCTATAACATGAGGTATACAAAGCATTCACCAAACAGAAAAATATTGTTAATGAAACATGACAAGGGGGTCAAAATATGGCCACTTTAGGTTCTGATCATGGCCGAAAAGTGAAAACACAATAGGCTAAAAAAACATGCAAAAATGAGGGGGAAAGAGGGCTATAATGGTAGGTGGCATATAGAAACATCAAATGGTGATGGGCCCTTGAACAATGTTGAAGAAGGGCCCAAAATAAGCACACTTACAGTTTATAGAATGCTCAAAAACAGATCACACATGGGCTAGAAATATCATGCAAAAAGGATGGCATACAAGAGGGTTGTGAAGCAAGTGCCAAAAATAAAACTCAAACAGAGAAATATCCTTAATGAAAGATAAAAATGAGCTCAAAATAACACTAATTTCAGTTATTTCCGGAACTCAAATGTGCAAGAAAGAGAGGCTAAGAAATGTTGCAAGAAATGAGCTAAAAAGAGAGAAATGGCAACTCACCCTTGTAGACCAAACTCTAGCAACTTCTTGGACCAAATTTGTTGCCTTTAAGCTGCTGGAATTCCTCTCCTTGCTTCTGAGATGGAGTGGTGGTGGTAGAGCTTGGTGGTGATGAAGAAAACAAGGTGTAGGACTTGGAGTTTTCAAGCAAAATGAGAGGGATGAAAGGGGAATTATGTATCTAGCCTTGAAGAGCAAATTTTCTAACCCCTAAATGTGATGCCACCAGATGGTTATATGGACAAGAAGAGGGGAGTAAAGGAGGGGCAAAAGGTGGGGGAAAATAGGCAAGTTTTCCCCCACAAAATATCCCCCGGATTGGGATATTTTCTGGGGGAAAGGGCTACACAGCTGTAAAGTACCAAGCATGAGGAGCATGGCCGGCCCCTTACTTTTGCTGCAGGTGGCCGGCCGGCCACCCCCCCTAGCCGGCCAGCTAGGGGTCAAAAGGGTCAACTTGAAATAGTGGCCGGCCACCACATATTGGTGGCCTCCCAGGTCTCCTCTTCACAACCCTGTGGTTCGAATTTGGAAATTCTAAAACAGGAGAGAGAACAAGCCAATTTTAGGAGGGGTTCAAAAGGGTCAAAAGGAAATAGTGGCCGGCCATATGATATTAGGATCCTCCCATGTGTGTACAATACAAATATGTGGTTCAAAGTTCAAGAAAAAGGGCCCAGGTTGTTCAACATTGGCTCGGAAGGAGGGGTTCAAAAGGGTCAAGCAACATTAGTGGCCGGCCATGAACTTTTAGGGTCCTCCCATGTGTGTACATCACAAATATGTGGTTTGGGTTTGAAGAAAATGGCTCCAAGGTGTTCAACATTGGCCCGGAAGTGCGAAAAACGGGTGTCGGAGGGCGAAAATGGAACATAACTGGTTGCCAAGATAATTGCTGGCCTCCCACCCTCCAGTGACCTTCCCGGTGATGAAACAGAGGCATCTGCCAAAAATGAACGAAAACCGATGCAAAACGAACCCTCGGGGGCCAAAACACGCAGTTCGGGGTCCCGAAAATGGGCTGTTAAGCACCGAAAGTGGCGTTCGGCCACGAAGTGGGTTTCTCAGGCCCCAGTGTCCCTTGAAAGGGAGAAAATAAGATGCATGCCAAAATTTAGAACAAACGAAGATGGTTAGGCGGTCCCGAACCGAGGCACACGGCCAACGGTCCCGAAAAACCGGAAACCGGACTCCGAAATGGGCAAAATGGCCTGCGGCCACAAAATGTAGCCCACGTCCACTGAGAGATGGTCTACGGGACCTCTCCCTCCCCTCAGGAAAAGAAACAGAGAAAACCGAGTCTAGTTCGCAAACCAAGACAAGGCACAGAAGAGGGTTCGGAAATCCGGAGGCAGGGCTCACGGCCGCGACTCTGAAACTTCCGAACGAGCGCGATATGCAACATCACCAAGCGCTCAACTGGTGACGTCTAAGTCTTAAGGTCGGTCAAAAATGGGGTGTCTACAGCTAGATCCTCCGAAACCCGAGGCAAGTAAGAAATGAGATAGCATGCACAAACAAAGTGCGTGTTGCCGAAAACCTTGCCAATGACGGTCGCCGCGGTCACCGGCATAAAAAAAACGGCAGATCAAACTCGGAATATCCAGTTTTCCGTCGCAAATCAAAGTGCGAGCGTCGGGTATTGAAAGCCCACACATTTGTCCTAAGGCTTGGGCATGGCCAAAATGAAGTTGGGGCAGGATCTCTTCATTGCACTCGGACTCCATTAAAGCTTGAAAATCTTCAAAGGTAGGACATACCTCTTGCCCGCCGAAGCTAAAAACATGTGTCACCGGATTCCAAAACCTTGCCGCGGCATGGAGAAATGGAAGGTGTAGCGGGGTACGACCCAAAGTGAATAGTGCGTTTATGTCGAAGCCCCGGAAATTTAGCTTTACTGAGCCATCTAAGTTGTTAATCCAAGTTGTGAGATTTTGGGCAAGAAGCGCTTCCATTTGGGGCAAATCAGTGTTGAATTGGGAAGAACCACGAAGCTGAGGCCTTTTTGTAGAAGATAAGGTTGAGTGAAGGACAGATGTCAGCATTCTGCTGATTCTGACAATTCATGGCCGGCCGGCCAAATATAGTGCCGACCGTCCACCACTTTTGGCCGATTGATCAAAGTTTCTGGCCGATGGCCATTTCTCACGGCCGATGGCCTTTATCTCTGGCCGATGGTCTTCCTCCTTGTTCTCTGAGCTGTTTATGCTAAGGATTGGGGAATTCCACCACCTCCAATGCCCTCTGGTGATCGATTCTTGCGGAGTCACGCCTATTTGCTTATCAAGTTGTTGTACATTTGCTTATTGAGTTATATGTGTAGACACCCCATTTTTGACCGCCCTCAAGACTTGGGCGTCACTGATGGTTTACTTAGTGAAGAAAGGTGTGCAGGGCAAAGGTTCAGTTTCTTCGGCAAGGAGAGAGACCAATCTCAACTTCACACCCCATTTTGGACCAAAGTTATTTTGGAGGGTTTTTTAGACCTTAGAACCCTCTCTTTCAAAACATTTTTGAAATAAAGTTTCTACAATGTTCCGAGGCTCACATTTTGTCAAATGATGCGCTTTTCGATAAACCGAGCAAGGACAAAGTGGAAATGAATGAAAGAGAGATGAAATCTTTGAAAAATCTTTCAAAACACCTTGCTTAAGGGTTTGAAGTTGAAGAAAGAAGGGGAAGAGAGAAGAAACCAAGTTGGAGAAGAAGTTCGGCATGAATCTGGGTAAGAGAGAGTTGAGCAGCCCTCACTGAATCGGGCTTATTCATTTGCATACTTGGATTTTAGCTATGAGGCCACCACCGTTGGAAAGCTTACTTCTGGGGCTTCATTTTGCACTCAAGAATCTCCTAGAGCCAAGTCCGGGTGAGGGAGATATGATTGGTTGAAGTTGGGTATCATCCCGATTGGATCGAATCTGCGTGGCTTCACCAAAATGGGCATAACTTTTCCACATGAGGAATTTTAATGGAAGGTTTGCGCCATTGGAAAGCTAACTTCTGGGGCTTCAATCTGGACACCCACCGGCCACTTTTTGGCCTTGGTAGACACCACCGGCCATCAATTTATCCGACTGGCCAAATAGATGGCCGACAGACCATTTAAAATAGCCGACCGACCAATTTTGCTGGCCGACGACCTTCCGGAGTATTCTACAGATTGAGTGGATGACAGCTATGCTAGCTGGAGGGCACAGACTAGATCCTCCATACACATGTATGGAGGATCTTTGCTCTTAGTTTGAAGCTTCTAGGAGAAGCTTTAGTCCATTGACTCTATAAAGGAAGCTCTCATCTTCCTTATACCAGGTTAGAAAAACCAGCTGGAGCTATATGCATACAACCCTCCCTATCTCTCTCATCCAAGCCTCCAAACACCCTTGACCTTGCACCATTTACCCTACACCTCATAGCACAAGGCCTCCATCCTTCATTCCAGCACTTTGGGATTGTTTTGGAGAGGTTAAAGGCTCAGAAATTTGGTCCAAGAGCTGCTGGTTCATTGGTCTTCAAGGGTAAGCCCTCTTCTCCTCTTTTCTTGCCTTATTTTTCTTTGTGTCTAAGCCATACTTGCTAGCTTTTTTGGGCTCCGACCCAAACTATAAATAGTCATATTTTGAGCCCCTTTTCATGTTTGATCAAGGACCTTCTGCTGTTTGAGGTCTCCTACTACCACTTACTTCTTTATCTCTCTTTTAGGCCAATTTTTGCATAGTATTTTAGGCTTACTTGTGAGCTGTTTTGGACTTTTCCATAAACTGTGAAATATCTTTTTTTGAGCCTCTCTTAAACATTGTTGAAGGGCTCTCCTCTATTTGAGAACAGTCGCTACCACTTGTCCCTTTACCCCTCTTTTAGGCCTTTTCTTGCATAATAGTTTGGCCTTATTTGTGATTATTTTCGTGGTTTGATGTAAACCGTAAAGTGCCTTGTGTTGAGCCCCTCTTCAAATTTGTTGAAGGGCTCTTTGCCATTTGGGGCCAGCTTCTGTCCCTTTGTGTTTAATCTCTCTTTTAGGGCCATTTTTGCATGATAGATTAGCCCTATTTGTGTTCATTTTTGAGGCTTGTTATAAACTGGAAATATGCATGTTTTGGGACTTTCTTGCATCTTTCATCATGCTTCATGATCAAATAATGCATGTTTTGTATAGCTATAGGCCAATCCATGTGCCTAGTTTCGAGTTTCGAGGTTCATTCCATGCATCGGGTGCCATGTTTCCATGTTTCGCATGGGTTTTGAAGAACTTGAGATGATTTGGGAAATTTGGGAGATGGACCATGATTTTGGGTCAATTGGTTTCAAATTATCTAAGTTTTCATGTTACCCGATGTTTTCCTATGTTTTGGCATTGATTTGCAAGTTTTGGAGCCTTTGGGGTTGAGTTTGAGGTCCAAACAGAGTTCTGGAAAACCTAGAATTTGACTTGTCCGCTTAAGCGAGGAAAGCCTCGCTCGAGCGTGAATTTGTAACTCCTAGAAGTTTTGCAGAAATTACACGGTGGCTCGAGTGGCGGAATCTGTACCCTGCTTGCATGACTCCTCGCTCGAGCATCAATAGTCTTGCTTGAGCATAAATTACAAGCAACCAGAACTTTTGCAGGCCAAAGGGGGTCCGCTCGAGCAACCGAAGCTGCGCTCGAGCGGAGAGCCCTGTTTCAGCAATTTTAAAAGGTTGTTCTATGGATTGTTCTCTGTTCTCTTTCATTTCTGAGTACTCTTAGGCATGCATTGAACATTATCAATGAATTAAAGGATAAGAAAGAGGCTTAAGAGGAGTAGATAAAATTTAGAATGGATTGAATCATTTGTGACCTAATATGTTATGTTTATGATATATGTAGGGTCAAGCGCAAGGGCAAATCATTCGCCAGATCACTGTGAGTAATATCTTATTAAAGATATGTTCAAGTACGTTATTTTTCCAAACATTACTTCTGTATGAGCCTTATGGATTTGTATTTTGAATTGTGGATAAATCAGTCTTTTGCATAAGACCAATTAAATACAAATATGATCATGATCACGAATATGTGACACATAAATACGAAAAGTGAAGAATGATTGGGCCAAAGGCCGTTTGACATAAACGAATTGGGCCTAAGGCCGTTTGACATGAAGGATTTGGCCAAAGGCCGTTTGACATAGACGAATTCGGCCTAAGGCTGTTTGACATGAATAATTGGGCCAAAGGCCGTTTGACATAAATGATTGGGCCAGGGGGGTTTGACATGAATGAATGGGCCAAAAGCTGTTTGACACAAACAAATTGGGCTCGAGGCCGTTTGATAAGAATGAATTGGGCCTAAGGCCGTTTGATGCGTTTGGGCCTGAGGCCATTTGATGTATTAGATAGAATCATGAATGGACCTAAGGTCGTTTGATATGACTGCTACAAATTTCATTCATGTACTCCTTTATTTTAATATTATTCACTGGATTATCGCTCACTCTCATTTATGTGTGTGTAGGTGAGCAAAGAGATGTCCAAACCCAGTCCCAGTGAAAGACATAAGAGGAGTCAAGTTTTTGTGGAGTTAGCCCAAACCTCTCACGCATGAGACTTTGTTTTGTTTCTTTTATTTTTGATCCTCTTTTTGTTATCTTGGTGGATATGTTGGATCACCATGTACATAAGGTTTTTGTTAGGTTGACTGTATGTTTGAAAGGTCCTGGACACATGAGATGTTAATTCTTTATATGTGTGAGTTATTATGGAAAGTTTGTTTTACCATGTAAGCACAACTCATTAGACAAAGTTTTCAAATCTGCTTTCATTTTGGCCCCTTTAATATTTCTGAAATTGTTTGAGGTCGTAGATAATCTCATGATTATTGGCTGGTTATGACCTTAATCCTTAGGGGCGGGATCGGGTCATGACAATATGGGAGAGCATCATCTCCTAGTTTGGAACAGTCTCTATGGCTTTACTATATGCAGCTAGGCAAAATAGTCAAAGGAGTATCTCAGTAAGACTACCTAATATATCTCTCACACCTAACACCGAGAAGTGAAAAGAGGATCAAACGACACAGCAATAGTCTAGATCTAAGGGTTGTGTTCCCAACATGGCAGAGCCCACGACCGGCTAGCCTTTTGGCAAGCTTTTGGGCAAGCCTCCGATAAAGTGTCTAGGAATAGCTGATGACAAATATAGTGACTTAAGCGCACCAATGCAAATGCAATGCAAAGAACATATAAGTGTAGATAAAATTTTACATCATGAATTTCAAGTCAAGTTCTCTAAATTCCCCAGTAGGATCGCCAGAAACTGTAGCTCGACTTTTCGTGCTCCTTTCGGATACGATAGCCCTATAGTTCGGACTCTCATGGTTCTGAATATGATCTCACAAGTGCAATGTAAAATAGATAAACACAAAAGAGTCCAAATCTAGCAAATCTTTTGAAAAATCGATTTTGAATCAAAATGCCAAAAATGTACTGCTTTGCCAGACACAGAGTTGCCGCCTAAATATTTTTGGGAAATTTAGGAAATCCATGACTCGTGCCAAAGGCCACGTGTCCATCATCACCAAGATTGTCTCTGCTTGGGAACTTAGGTATGAGAGGGGAACCTATGTTTTGTTCTGCTTTTGGTGCATTCTGGTGTCTTGTTTTAGTAGTTTTGTTGAGTTGCTTTTATGTTGTTTCAATTTGTTTATCGAGTTGTTTCAATTTGCTTATCGAGTTGTATTCGTTTTGCTTATGGTTTTGTATTAGTATTGTTTTGCTTATTGAGTTGTTGCATTGTTCATCAAGTTGTTTTACTTTGTTTGTTAAGTGTTGGTCGGTTCATTACCTGAGTAAGAAAATGCCAATACAATGTACAGTTTTCAATGTCCATCAATCTTGTTTTTGTGCAATGTGGTGCTCGTGCGGTGCTCAGGATGCAAAATACAACACTTTTCCATCAAAAAGTTGGTTTTCATTCCGATCATGGTTTCTTTTTTACAAAAGAGTATAAGTTTTTAAAGAAAATAAAACTGCCTAAGCTGTACAATGTGCTAACACTACTAGAAAAAAGAAGCTAAGCAAAAACATATGAATCAACGCCAACTATCTCAATCTCGAGAGGCCTTCTTTGTCCTCTTCTTGGGACGGACTCAGAGCTGTCTCCGTTAGCGCCGTTGTTTGTACCTCCCTCCGAGCCAGAATCTGAACTGGACCCATCACCGCTCTCTGCCTCAGAGCTTGGCTTAGCATCATCTCCACTAGCAAAACCCGAGCCAGCATCAGCGTCTCCGCTCTCGGATGACTCGGTGTACTGACCCACAGCCTCCTCGATTTCGCTGGTCTCATCATTGTCATCGCTCATGATAGGCTTTGAAGGACTCCTCTGATCTCGATCGCGATGTCTCCCTCAGCCGCGTGCTGGAGCCTGTCTCTCTCTTCTTGCTACTGGAGGGGCTATCGATGGTTGTGCTACCGATGGTCGTGCTACTGCTGCCACCGCTGCTGCTGTCGGTAAAGGTGGAACCTGAAAAGGCAGTTGGTATATGTCAACCACAGTATGTGTATCAGATGCAAGTATGGTGTGCAGGTGTGCAGAATGAGTACATGCAGAGGTCAGGTACAAAGTATGAATACAGTATGAAAATACAATGTGTCAGATGTGATCTATACATACAGTGTATCAGTGTAGTGTGGGGAAGTGTTCAGTTGAAGTGTCAGTTTCAGTATGACCGAAATATAAGAAAACTAAAAAAATTACCTGAATGCCGTGGAAGCCGAGCAGTGCCTTCATCTTCAAGATCATGCCCTTGAATGAGGCCAACATCTCAAGCAATCCCTTGAAGTACCCTGCGGGTGCCTGCAAATACAATTTGGAATGATCACTGTCCGAAAGGAATGAATATATGAGTATCTAAGTAAGAATAGAAAAAATGAAAACTATAGTGTATACCGGAGGTGAATCAAGCACTCTGACATATCTATGACCAGCCACCGAAGGCTCAATCGGAATCCTGTAAGCCTCTCTGGTGTGCTGCCAACTTGTCAACTCGGTCGGAAGCTCTGGCCAATCGAAGCTTTGCCTAGTGAGGGGCACCCCTCTAGCCCTGCTCGTCAAAGGGGTGTCTGCTACTTTCCTTGCACGAGCATGAATACCTATCAAAGGAGGCATAAGATGCGTCTGGATGTATGTCGCATAGTCCTTCTCTCCAAGAAAGTAGTCGGCCTCCATACCTCGTGTAAAGTCGATCACCTCCTGGGAGGAGAGACTCTCTGTGGCCCATATGGATGGCGGAGGTGGCATGGGAATCGTCTGTGACGGAAAATCCAAGGTCTGGCGGAAGAAACGCTCGCCTAGGAACCAGGCTCGGCCTACCGGTCCCTCAAGCACAAGCCGGTAACGGGAAGCAGCCCAAGCACCAGCAAACTGGTATCTGACACCCTCAAGCATCGTCGCCCAGGGCTGCCATGAGATCTGCAGACAACAAATACACAGATTGGTAGCTGCCATTAGATATGCACTATGAATCAGAGCTGAAGTAAAGTAGAAAGCGCTGTGAGTTTTGCATTACTTCCGCTGCAGTCACCGTGTCAAAATATTGGCGGAAGAATGAAAAAGTCTCTCGTGTCCTCCGTAGGCATCTCCCGTCATACTGGTGAGAGTATGGCACAACAGGAGACATCTCGACCTTTGGCTCTGGGGCAAGTATCTGAAAATATGCATATACCCATAGCTGCAAAAAGCAAAAGGGCGACAGTGAGTATACAACAGATAAACACAGGCAATAGAGAAAGTAGAATATGTGTGCAATGTCCAGAAAATGTAGAATGCAGAGAATACAGAATGCAGAGAAAATGCAAAAAGCATACTGTATAGTGCAGTGTATAGAAAGTACAAATGCAAACTAGAAATTAGACTATGTGTGTGCAGTGTACAGAAAGTGCAAAGCAGAAACCACGACAGGAAATGTAAAGCAGAAAAGTAAAGCATACCTCTCAGGCTCTCCAGTAGCCGCCCGCTCTGTTCCCGCTCCTGCGGGAAGTCGAGCTCATGTAGCTGTACAAGGTAGCAAGGCCAGCGCCACCCTAGTCGTAGTGCCGGACCTAAGACAAGTCCACCAAGGTATTCAAGAGATATAGCCTAATAGTGTTCGCCCTGTCGGCAAACAAGGTGGTGCCAAAGAGGAACATCAGGAAACCTCTAGCGCACTGCTCGATCTCCTCTAGGGTCTCTGGCTATGTCCCTCTGAAATGATCCGCAAACCAGCTGTACTGAACTGTCCTCGATCAAAAGAGAGGTGGGTGTGCCCCCAGCAGGTAAATCCAGGCGGCCTCCCATTCTTCCATGTTTATATCATATGGGATCGGCCGACCCCCTACCTCAATGCCGGTGAGCATAGTAAAGTCATACGGAGTCATCGTCATGTCTCCCGCGGTAGAGAAGTGGAAGAAGTTGGTGGTGTCCCACCACCTCTCCACCAGCGTGCCAAGTAGGAGCCTACTCGCTATGAGACGCGATAGCCCCATGAAGAATAAGCTAAACCCGGCCTCGTCGACAATCTAGCAGACGCCAACGGGGAGGTCCATATACCACTCTCTCACAGATGTGGTCCCATATCGTCAGATAGAATGAGAGTCCCCCTATAATTAGAAGGCAGTGTAAGAAATACAGTGCATGAATGTGTTTGAGATAAGTAGATGAAAAACAATGTATACCTCAGTGGCGCTATAGGATAAATGAGCCTCCGGCTCTCGTAGCAAGAGGTCCTCTAGCGCGCCTCGTGCAAATCCTCTGAAATGATAAATGGTATCGGGCGGTAACACATGCACCTCGGGGCAGTATGTCTCCGGGTCAAAGGGTCGAACCATGGGTGGTAATGGAACATGCTCGGGATCTCCCTTTATCCCTAGAGAACCTCCATCATGGGGAATGTCGTCTGCCATCTGGCAAGGAGGTGAGAAAGTGGGCGAAAATGAGCAAAATGGGTGGAGAATGCCAAAAGTCAACAAAAGTCAACCCACGGAGAGAGAAAATGGGAGAAAAAGTCAAAGCCTGGGAAAAGGCATAGAACCCAAGAGAAACTCGAGAGGAACAAGCCTCAAGTAGCAAAAATGAAGAAAAAAGCACCGAAAATAAATTCTAATCGATTCAAAACGAAGGAAATCAAGAGGTTTTAGCGAATGAACTTCACGTGGGGCATTGGAAAACGTGTATAAAGCTCGGATCTGGGGAAAAGAAAGGTCTAGAGTGAAAGAGGGGTCAATTTCGGCTAGGGAGGTGTGAGGAAATGAGGCTTGGAGATGTGTACTTAAAGACCCAGCATGAAATGTCCAAAATATCCTCGAATTACCATTTGTGGCCGGCAACATCTTGTGGCCGACACCTCTCCAAGGTGGCTGACAGGCCTCTAGTGCTCTCCCTGTGTGTTTTGCTGCTATTTTGTGTCCTTGGTTCTTAAGAAAGTGCAAGGAAGGTTCACTTTTCAGCTCAAAGTGTCTCTGCAGAAGCTCTAAACCATGTCTTTGGTGCATGACTCATCACTAGCCAACATGAACGAGGTGTATCCTTTTTAAAACATATTGCAACTCTTCCGAGAGGTAAATCAGAAGTTGCGACTGAGTTGTTTTTATCAAGCATGCTTTTGTTATTGCATAGAACATGCATCTCTTTGTCATTGCATGGAACGTGCCTTTCACGTGAGATCTTGCATAGAATGTGCGCTCCTCGTATTTGCATAGAACATGCTTCAGTTTTCCATTCGCATAGAGCATGTATTTGGTGTTTTGAATCGAGCATGTTGTTAATCTCGCATTGAACATGCATTTTCTACTATTGATCATTGCATAGAACATGCATCCTATACTATTGTATAGAATATGCATTTCTCTGTCTATTGCATAGAATATGCTTTTGCTATTACTACATGGAAGATGCTTCTGTTTATTATGCATAGAACATGCACTCTTACTATATTATGCTTGTTAAGTTTCTTTCTTATGCGGGCACGATATTGTATGTACGGTTTATTCAGAGGAATTTCAAATGAGATCATTCCTATCCTTTTAACTCCTTTTGGTTAAAAGCATTCGGGCGTGTCCCGATGTTTACACCACTCTTTTTGGTTAAAAGTATTCGGGCGTGTCCTAGTGTTTACACCACTCCCTTTTGGTTAAAAGCATGTGGGCGTGTCCCGGTGTTCACCACCCTCTTTCTCTTCTCGCGTGCGACGCGTTAGGACGCTTCGATTAGAAGCATGCGGGCGTGTCCTAGTGTTCACCACCCTCTTTCTCCTCTCGCATGCGGCGCGTTAGGACGTTTTCAGTTAGAGACATTTGGTTGCATCCCGGTGTTCTCGTTACCTCTTTCTCCTATTGCGTGCGACGCGCTAGGATGCTTTGGTTTCAAACACAAGGGTGTGTCCCAGTGTTAATCACCTTTTTTCCCTCTCGCGTGTGGCGCGTTAGGACGCTCCGGTTTAAAACATTCGAGTGTGTCCCTGTGTTCACACCATCTTTCTCCTCACGTGTGCAACGTGTTGAAATCTTGTCTGACGCCTCGGGTGCGTTCGATAGTTGTGTTGTTCTTTGCCTTTCCTGCATAGTTAAGTTTGCATAATTTTCTTACATCCTTTCTACGTGAAATGTGGTTTGGCTTGTGATTCTCACGTATGGCGTGTTTACTTACTTCTTTCGTGTATGAGATTGCTATAGTATTTCTTTGCATAGCACTTGCATCTAGATGTTCATTACAGCCTCATTGTATGATCATAAGTTATGTTATTGCATCGTGCATATCATTTGCATCTTGCCCCAGAACTACGCTGGTTTGATTCCTTGCAAAAGGATATGTAGGTAGCCTGCGGGCGCAACCGTTCTTTGTTTCGTTTGTTTGTTTGTCCAAGTCTTCGGCCTTGTCAAAAATAGGTTGTCTCTGGGCTTTGACGTTTACTCCCGTCATTTCATGACTTCCAATTTCTGTTAAAGAGGGGCAACTGTAGACACCCCATTTTTGACCTTCCTTAAGACTTGGACATCATCGTTTGTGCACTCGATGATTGTGCTTGTTTGTGTTCGTTTTTTGACTGCCCGAAGTCCTCGGCGGAACGCCTTGTTTTTTAGCCTCTAAACCTTACTGTTTTTGTAATACCCCTGTTCCGTAATGCGTTAATCGGCCCTTAATATGAATTTGATTATATGTTTGATATGATTTGGTGTGCCATTATGTGATATATGTGATTCTAGAATTCTATCCGTCCACCGTAGGAATATCTGTTTGAATAATCTGCTTTGGAATTAAATTGAGGGCCTTATCGGCCACAGAACTCGAAATTGATTACGCCATTGTGGTTGGCATAATTTTTAGAGCCTACGGTGAAATTTAATTGAAATTTGATTCTGGTCAATTTAAACTGATTAAATTGATAAATTAAGTACCCCATTATTTTATATTAAAATATTTGTTAGTGGGGCTTGTTGTATATTTGTATTGCACTCTCCTTTAGCTCTCTTAAAACTCAAAATCTGAGTTAGACAATTGAGAGAGAGAGAGAGAGGCCGGCCATGGAGAGAAAAAGGAAGAGACTTGTGCAATTTGGGCTCAAGACTTGGGAATTTGAAGATCTAGCTGAAGATTTGGCTAGAGCTTGAGTGTTGAAGCTCTTAGGTAAGTGAATTCATGGACTCTTACTTGTAATTTGTAAGTTCAAGGGTTGTTTGTGATCAAGAGCATGTAATGAGTTGATTTTTGTTGAGTTTGAAGTCTTAGAACTCATGCATGTAAGAAATTACTTTGAATTTGCATGTTTGAGCTTGAAACACATGATTCATGTAGAGTTTTGGTTAAAGCTCATGTGGTAATCACCATTTGTACCATCTAAGTTGAGAATGATGAGCATCTCCCACATGCATGTACAAATCATGGGAGTATAAGTCTTGAATGTTTGAATTTGAGCATGTTGGTGATGGGTTTGAGATATTTTGGGACATGCATGTAGATAAATCATGAAATTGAGCTTCCTAATGTTGTAATCTTATATTGGTACCATGTTGGTATGATTATATTTGAGATTTGAGCCATTGCATGCAAGTAATGTAGCTAGAAAATCGAATTGAAGCTCAAGAACTCAATCTGGAAAACCCAGATTTTCGATGTCCGCTCGAGCGGGTGAAGTGCCGCTCGAGCGGATAAATCGAGCTCCCAGCGTTTTCTGCAGACATGGTTCCCGCTCGAGCGGGGAAGTTGACGCTCGAGCGGGGAGCTATGTAGACAGGCAGTACGCTCGAGCGGCCGAGCTCACGCTCGAGCTGGAATTGAAGGCAACCAGTACTTTTGCAGACCTAAGGGTCCGCTCGAGCGAGGAAGTCCACGCTCGAGCGGGGACCATATTTTCTGAAATTCTGTTTTTGGCATTTGTGTTCTGTTTTCCGTTCTCTTTCAGTTGCAAGCACTCTTAGGCATATGTTAAGCATTGTAAATGAGTTGATGAGATAATAATAAAGCCTAAAGAGGAATATGTGAATTAAAGAACGGATTGAATTGTTAATGACCCTTTTGTGTGCATGGAATGTGTAGGGTCAAGCTCCAGGGCGAATCCACAAGCCGATCACTGTGAGTAATATCGATATTTGAATGTTTGTGAATGTCCAATTGTCTATTCCCTTATAAGCTTTATGAATTGCTAATTGGGATTATGGACGTAAGTCTGATATGAATAAACATAAATGGACCCAAGGTCGTTTTGATAAACATAAATGGACCCACGGTCGTTTTGATAAACAAAAATGGACCCAAGGTCGTTTTGACATGAACGAGTAGGCCAAAGGCCGTTTTGATATGAATGAGTAGGCCGAAGGTCGTTTTGACATGAACGAGTGGGCCAAAGGCCGTTTTGATATGAATGAGTAGGCCGAAGGTCGTTTTGACATGAACGAGTAGGCCAAAGGCCGTTTTGATATGAATGAGTAGGCCGAAGGTCGTTTTGACGTGAACGAGTAGGCCGAAGGCCGTTTTGACATAAATGATTGGGCCAAAGGCCGTTTTGTCATAATCGAATGGGCCGAAGGCCATTTTGACGTACATAATTGGGCCAAAGGCCGTTTTGACATAAATGATTGGGCCAAAGGCCGTTTTGACATAATCGAATGGGCCAAATGCCGCTTTGACAAGAATGGAGATCTGAATGGGCCAAAGGCCAGAATGTTTGGAGTTACAGTCACTTGATTTATATTTAGCTATATATCTGTTAAGTAGGAAAATGAATTGGGCCCAAGGCCGTTTGGAGTATGTTGTTCTACATATTGTTTATATGACTTCTGTATTTGATATTATTCACTGGGCTATCGCTCACACTCATTCATGTGTTTGTAGGTGAGCCAAGAGAAGTCCAAACCCAGTCCCAGTGAAGTCGGCCAGGAACAACATGAGTTTGGAGAGTCAGCCTTGTGTCTCACGCACGAGACTCAACCTTGCCATTCTGTTATGTATTTCCATTTTGTCTTGTTGGCAAGGATCTTGTGTATATCGGTATGTAGTTGTGATATGGGTTGACTCAGTTTAGATGATCCTGTCTGTAAAGGATTTTCTGGTATTGTATTTCGTTGTGGGTTATTAACGTATATGCGTATGGTTTGTTTTAAAGTGCATATAAGCACGGCTCTATGGACAAAGTTTTAAATTGCTTCCGTTTGGCCCCCATTAACTCTGTTAAAATACATTTGGTTTGGTTTGAGGCCGTAGGTAATCTCATGATTACTGGCCGGTTACGTCCTTAACCCACGGGGGCGGGTTGGGGTCTTGACAGAGTGGTATCAGAGCACGAGTTAATAACTCACACACTTGTCCAAAAGAGCAATAAGCGTCTAGAAAAGATCTAGGATGCATTCATGTGATAATTATGAATTCGAAAGCCTCGAGAATATGCTTAAGTGTTTTGATTTGGGCAATTATGTGCTATAAGTTGTGCTGTACTTGCATTGCAAACTGTTTGGTTACATATGCTCTCTAGTATATGCATATTTGTAGAATCCTTTGTATATTGTATAATGCAAGTTTAATCAGACGGTGAATAAGAACTCCGTAAAGCTATGTTTAACTTTAAATAATTGTTAATGATATGAAATGACAAGTACCCTGGAATGCTATGTTTTGTACGAATGATTGTCCAAATTTTCCTGGAACATAATTGTGGTATCCTTAGCGGAGGCCCTCGCCCAGGGGACATAATACTGTGGCTTATGGTCATGAAGCCCTCGCCCGGGGGAAATAATACCGTGGCCTATGTCTGAGATATGTTGATATGCTTGACCAACATGATATGTCACGCTATAAGAAATACCACACATGATTCGAATATGAGATATAAATTGTTACACTAATGTGTACAATAAGTTTTTTTGGTTATAATGCACATACATGAAAAGTTGTTTATGTGCATTCAATTCTGCCTACGGGTGTCTATGTGAAATATGAACATGATTTGAGTATATAATTACTTAGTAATTGTTCAGCATGCGATATTTGATAAATATGAAATTATCTGTTACGTAAGTGATTAATTGCGTACGATATGTGAAAGGAGAATATAACAATGTGCCTATGTGCGAATGTACTCATGTGATTTTGTGTTTAAATTTCGTATTGGGCATCCCAGTATTTGGTAAAGTTTGATAAGAATTTGTGTAGAGTATGGGCAAATTAAGGGCATATGGGTTGGAAGGTTCTTCCACAGCCCGACTTGATAGTCCGGAAGGAGTAGTACAAGAATTGGCAGAGATCTTGAGACAGCAGTGTCAGTTGCCGCTACGGCAAGAACCTTTGCCACCACCAGTGTGAGAAACGCCGAGGAGTTTATTATCAGACTTCTGGGGCTCGTTATAGATATGATAAAATGGACCATACGGCAAGGAACTGTCCCCGGATTGAACGAAATGTGAATGAATCCTCTGCCTTGGCTAAATCCGTACCAGTGGTAGGAATTGCCACTCAGGATGGAGTAATCACGCTCATCCCAGAAAGCACTCAGAATGTTGTAACCATTATCCCAGGTATCCATAATGTTTACAATGAATGCTTATGTGTTGATTGATTCTGAATTAGTACGTTTGTACATCTTGCTTGGGATATTATTTGATTCGGATCGGCATATATTTTATATCTGCTGCATGTGTATCTAGATTGGTTAAACCCACATGATCCAGACTGTATTCATTGGAGGTCTATGCCCCGTTTGGGAGATTTGTGAAATATGTTTTGGGATATTGACTGACTCTGCACATGCACATATATATAACTACACCTACGCTCAGGGTGATTTATTATGTTACCGTCTTCAATGACTAGACCACTGGAATTATGATTCTGTAATCGTGTGACCAAGTTGAGCGCCCTAAATGATGAACTCTATAATTATGAGACCATATATTTTGATTGGTAGAAAGTTGGCTGTGTGATGTGACTAATTTGGAACTTTTGCGTAACAATCCCATACTATGTGTACCCGAGGAACTTTGTATAATGTATTACTGTGCACCATGTTCTTGCATATAAGGCTTATTTGGGAACTGCTATACTGATTATGATACGTACCTCCTGATATGAACACTCGCATGCTTATGTAACTATACCTGAACTTATGTGGACAATACCGTATTGTACGTGATTTGAAACACTTTGATATGAACAGTTGTGATGAACGATCCTGATACGACCTTGAGAACTGATAAATTTAGGGCAGTTGTGAAACTATCAGCCATGTACCTAAACAAACGAAGTGAGCCTTACATAATCAAATGTACCCTATTTGAGAAAACTTCTATCTGACTTGATCTAATAGAACCTTTGCCTGATATTGTTCCGATGGAACCCTCATTTGATATAATTTGATGGCACCTTTGTTCGATCTAATCTGACAAAACCGTCACTTGGATCGACCGATAAGACCCTCTATCTAGTTTGATTTTGTAAAAAGGGGATTAAGAATGGCTTGTGAATAAATAGCCAGATTATTCTTGGCAGAAAAACTGATAGACCCCAAAACGTGAATCCGCTTGAAGTGCTTGACTTATTTGAAAGACCTTTTGTGGGCTATCAATAGATTGATCTACCTATGAACACCATTGAGAACCAACCTTCAACTATTGAGGACATATGTGTTATAGATGAACTGAATTGTACAAATCCCGTGATTGGGTGTCTTAAGGAACGATGCTTGTGTATTGTCCCATCCTGGTTGGTTTGATGCTATGGGGACTGATGATGGCAGATTGATTTGACTATAAGTAGTGCTGAACAGTTGTTCTTGACTGATCGGAATATGTTGTGTATGGGAGAGTTGTTGCTTTAGTGTTATCGGATTTTGGAAGATCAGGTTACGGTGAGTGGTATTATGTTTGTTTTGATGACATTCTTGGGGCGTCCTTTCATGCTAGGGGACGTTAAGCCTATGTAGCACCTTTGATCGAGATACCTTTTGCCACCGACGGTTTCGTACGGGTGGGTTTGACTAATCGATCTCGAGTCGGCCACCGACGATCGTGAACGGGTGTACTTGATTCCGAGACGATTATTCCTTTGTTTTGTCCAGAATGTCATCCTTTGGTATTATGCAGATGTTATAGACATCTAAGAAGCTTTGAAAAATCCTGATTATCCATAAGTGTGCGAATTCAGTACACCTTGTGAACGCCTGCCCAGCGCCATTATATTCTGTAATTGGGGCCCTGAGGATGTGTAAATTGTGCTTAATATGTGATTGACTCCTTTGATACTACCCTCGCCATTATGGAGGTTTATATATGAATTGCCTTATGCTTTTGATGACTATTAGATAATGTGGAAAGACTAGATAGAACAGGGAATTGAATATTGGACTGAATTGTGAACTGTAAACTGTTGAATGAATTGAGAACACGTGTATTATGTCAGAAATTGCCTGCTTCGATGTTATTGTACTTTACAATCAGTATTATGGGGATGTCTGGACTATGTGTATTGTGTGGGTAAATACTTCGATGTTACCTTTGTTGTTTCGAGAATCAGTTTTTGGATCCACTTTATATTCCTGAAGACTTTTAATTGACCTTGGATAATTGTGATGAGCCACTGGACTAAATACAGAATCAGATCGTGAATTGGGGAATTATTGAAGAATGAATTGAACTTTTGTGACACGAAATAGACCGAACTTCTGTGATAAAGTTAGCTGACAGTGAAATAAATATGTTGGTGACCTACCTTGAAGAGGGCAGTTGGTGAATATGTCTAAATATTTTTCGGTGCCAACAGGTCGAAGTTGAACTTCAGATAGTGGCGGGACTACTTCAACCTCTCTCCGTTTGGGGATGGAAATGGGAATATGTGGCTACGAATTTCTCGTTGTGGGGCTACCTTGAGCACCCAAGGTATAAGTCCCATTTGGGCTATTGTAGGTAAAATTATTGAAGTTGCCCATTTTTCCCTATAAAATTTTGTATGATGCTTGTAGACTAGCCACTGTTTACATCGATAAGATCGCTCGTTACATGGGGTCCCAGTATCTATTGTTTAGACAGAAATTCTAAAATGTGTTTGAATTCTGAAAAGCCTCCAAGAGGCAATGGGGGCTCAGCTTCTGTTCTGTTATGTTACCCGGACTCGGAGGCTCCCTTATGGAACTGGTTATTCGTAACCTCACGTGTATATGTTCTGTTCTGTTCCGTTCTGTTCTGTTCTGTTAATGCTAATGAATGTATCACGTAAACTTAATCATGACTTATGACTCCTGTATATGATCTGGACAAATTATGAATTTGATACGAAACTGAATTATGATTCGGCGCTGTTTTCCATCCATAAATTGATGTGTAGTCAGAAGGAACTATTTAGACTCTGAGAGAAATGCTCCGAATGTGTACTTTAGATCTTCGAGAAGTCAGAAAAATCTGTCCATTGTTGGCAAACTTTGCTTACAACAAAAGCTTACGCTCTAGTTTCAATATGGTACCATACAAGCTTTGTATGGAAGAAAAGATAAGTCTCTGACTGGTGGAGAACTGAATTTTGTTTGACTTTGGGGCTAAGTAAGTGCCTATTAAAAAGGATTGGAACCATTGAATGAAAAGTGTTCCGAATTATGCCTGACTAAAGGTAAATTAAGTTTGGAGGACCAAACTTCCTAAAGGGGGGAAGACTGTAATACCCCTGTTCCGTAATGCGTTAATCGGCCCTTAATATGAATTTGATTATATGTTTGATATGATTTGGTGTGCCATTATGTGATATATGTGATTCTAGAATTCTATCCGTCCACCGTAGGAATATCTGTTTGAATAATCTGCTTTGGAATTAAATTGAGGGCCTTATCGGCCACAGAACTCGAAATTGATTACGCCATTGTGGTTGGCATAATTTTTAGAGCCTACGGTGAAATTTAATTGAAATTTGATTCTGGTCAATTTAAACTGATTAAATTGATAAATTAAGTACCCCATTATTTTATATTAAAATATTTGTTAGTGGGGCTTGTTGTATATTTGTATTGCACTCTCCTTTAGCTCTCTTAAAACTCAAAATCTGAGTTAGACAATTGAGAGAGAGAGAGAGAGGCCGGCCATGGAGAGAAAAAGGAAGAGACTTGTGCAATTTGGGCTCAAGACTTGGGAATTTGAAGATCTAGCTGAAGATTTGGCTAGAGCTTGAGTGTTGAAGCTCTTAGGTAAGTGAATTCATGGACTCTTACTTGTAATTTGTAAGTTCAAGGGTTGTTTGTGATCAAGAGCATGTAATGAGTTGATTTTTGTTGAGTTTGAAGTCTTAGAACTCATGCATGTAAGAAATTACTTTGAATTTGCATGTTTGAGCTTGAAACACATGATTCATGTAGAGTTTTGGTTAAAGCTCATGTGGTAATCACCATTTGTACCATCTAAGTTGAGAATGATGAGCATCTCCCACATGCATGTACAAATCATGGGAGTATAAGTCTTGAATGTTTGAATTTGAGCATGTTGGTGATGGGTTTGAGATATTTTGGGACATGCATGTAGATAAATCATGAAATTGAGCTTCCTAATGTTGTAATCTTATATTGGTACCATGTTGGTATGATTATATTTGAGATTTGAGCCATTGCATGCAAGTAATGTAGCTAGAAAATCGAATTGAAGCTCAAGAACTCAATCTGGAAAACCCAGATTTTCGATGTCCGCTCGAGCGGGTGAAGTGCCGCTCGAGCGGATAAATCGAGCTCCCAGCGTTTTCTGCAGACATGGTTCCCGCTCGAGCGGGGAAGTTGACGCTCGAGCGGGGAGCTATGTAGACAGGCAGTACGCTCGAGCGGCCGAGCTCACGCTCGAGCTGGAATTGAAGGCAACCAGTACTTTTGCAGACCTAAGGGTCCGCTCGAGCGAGGAAGTCCACGCTCGAGCGGGGACCATATTTTCTGAAATTCTGTTTTTGGCATTTGTGTTCTGTTTTCCGTTCTCTTTCAGTTGCAAGCACTCTTAGGCATATGTTAAGCATTGTAAATGAGTTGATGAGATAATAATAAAGCCTAAAGAGGAATATGTGAATTAAAGAACGGATTGAATTGTTAATGACCCTTTTGTGTGCATGGAATGTGTAGGGTCAAGCTCCAGGGCGAATCCACAAGCCGATCACTGTGAGTAATATCGATATTTGAATGTTTGTGAATGTCCAATTGTCTATTCCCTTATAAGCTTTATGAATTGCTAATTGGGATTATGGACGTAAGTCTGATATGAATAAACATAAATGGACCCAAGGTCGTTTTGATAAACATAAATGGACCCACGGTCGTTTTGATAAACAAAAATGGACCCAAGGTCGTTTTGACATGAACGAGTAGGCCAAAGGCCGTTTTGATATGAATGAGTAGGCCGAAGGTCGTTTTGACATGAACGAGTGGGCCAAAGGCCGTTTTGATATGAATGAGTAGGCCGAAGGTCGTTTTGACATGAACGAGTAGGCCAAAGGCCGTTTTGATATGAATGAGTAGGCCGAAGGTCGTTTTGACGTGAACGAGTAGGCCGAAGGCCGTTTTGACATAAATGATTGGGCCAAAGGCCGTTTTGTCATAATCGAATGGGCCGAAGGCCATTTTGACGTACATAATTGGGCCAAAGGCCGTTTTGACATAAATGATTGGGCCAAAGGCCGTTTTGACATAATCGAATGGGCCAAATGCCGCTTTGACAAGAATGGAGATCTGAATGGGCCAAAGGCCAGAATGTTTGGAGTTACAGTCACTTGATTTATATTTAGCTATATATCTGTTAAGTAGGAAAATGAATTGGGCCCAAGGCCGTTTGGAGTATGTTGTTCTACATATTGTTTATATGACTTCTGTATTTGATATTATTCACTGGGCTATCGCTCACACTCATTCATGTGTTTGTAGGTGAGCCAAGAGAAGTCCAAACCCAGTCCCAGTGAAGTCGGCCAGGAACAACATGAGTTTGGAGAGTCAGCCTTGTGTCTCACGCACGAGACTCAACCTTGCCATTCTGTTATGTATTTCCATTTTGTCTTGTTGGCAAGGATCTTGTGTATATCGGTATGTAGTTGTGATATGGGTTGACTCAGTTTAGATGATCCTGTCTGTAAAGGATTTTCTGGTATTGTATTTCGTTGTGGGTTATTAACGTATATGCGTATGGTTTGTTTTAAAGTGCATATAAGCACGGCTCTATGGACAAAGTTTTAAATTGCTTCCGTTTGGCCCCCATTAACTCTGTTAAAATACATTTGGTTTGGTTTGAGGCCGTAGGTAATCTCATGATTACTGGCCGGTTACGTCCTTAACCCACGGGGGCGGGTTGGGGTCTTGACAGTTTTGTGCATGTTTTTGGACCAAGAGCTTGTTGCCTCTTACCTGGAGAGGAGGGTGGCCTGTCGGTCAGCCTTGGGACCTGTCGGCCATGGATTGTTCCTATTGGCCACCAGTGGTGGCTGACAACTATTAGTCTCCTTTTTCAAATTTTTGTTTGCCAGCTATGCCAGTTGTTGCTCACTAAGCTGCATCTTCATACACGTGTATGGTAGGATGTATACAAGCTCAAACCTTGATTTTCTACATATAGGGGGTGTTCTCCCCCATTTTGAGGGGTAAGACATTTTAGACAAAATCTCTCTCTCTCTATCTCTCTCTCTCTTGTTATTTTGTGCCTTAAAGTCTAGTTTCTCTACACTTTTGCACATCAACCCTTACTCAAACTTGTCCACCTTGGAGCTGAGGTCTTTTAGAGGCTTGTTTGTGCTCTAGAAGTAGGTTTAAGCTTGGATTGTTACTTAATTTGTGCTTGAGCTTCAAGAGGTAGTTTACTTCCTTAGTATACTTACTTTGAATACTTGTTTTGCCATCCTTTTGTATTGGACTGGTTTTCAACTATAAAAAACTCTATTTTTTAGGCTTAAAAATGATGGTTTGAGGTTATTCTGTGTTAAGGGATAATCTACCCTTCTTGTTGCCTAATTATTTAGCCTTTTGCACCATCTTTCATCACATTCAAATCAAACTTTTTGGGCCTTTTGACCACCGAAATTCAGAGATTTTTTAGTGGTAAAATCTTTATTTTGAACTCCAAAATTGGAGGGGTTAGCCTCCCCTCCTTGTGTCTTGTTTGCGTGCTGTAGACTGCCCCAAACTCCGCTCCACGCACGAGGGCGCGAATCGTGATTCTTAGCTACTACATTTCAGACTCATGTCACGGTTCTGAATCTAATCTCAAAAGGTGCAATGTAAGACTGATAAATCACCAAAGAGTCCAAATCCGACAAATCGTTTTGGAAAATCGATTTTAATCAAAAAGCACCAAACATGGACTGCTTTGCCAGATTTCAGAGTCGCCACCTAAATATTTTTGTTTTGGAAAATTTAAGAAACCCTGACTCGTGCCTAAGGCTACGTGTCCGTCATTACCAAAATTGCCTCGGCTCGGGAACTTGGGGGAAGGTCCTGAAATGAGCACCCCCGCTCGCTCGATCAAAGATCGGCCTCTACTAACATGATATGTTATTTTTGAAAACACATGCGTTTTTATTCCAGTTTATTTAACCTAACTTACTATATGATGCGCACAACATACAAGTATAGACTCAATCCCTCAATTTGGAACAAAACATCTTATGTTTGTTTTTGAAAATGGTTTGGAGTTGCTACTCGCAAGTAGGCTAAGTCGCGGATTTTCCACCCTCAAGTGCGCTTAGAAAAACATGATTTTGCCACTCTCAAGTGGGCTTAAAACTCGCATTTTGATGAATTGTTCCAATTCAAGCAATGAAGCCTTCATCCACAGGCATTCATGCAGTTATAGCAGTTAAGCAAATAGCCTCATGGCAAGCATGCTAACATGGCAATCACTTACACACATGCAAGGATGCTAAAGCATAAACACTTACCTAGTACTCCGAGCCAAAACAAAAACTAGTTAGTAATCACGCATGATCCTAACTATGTTAACAATGCCTAATGCAACACATGCAAAAATGCAACAAAAATAGGCTCGTCTATCTAGAATGGCATATGACTGCAACACTTGATAACATGCTTTGAAACACGTATTCAAGAAAGTGTATTTAAAGTACAATGCAGTTTGTATGATGCGCCGAGCCCGGTGCATGCGAGACAGATGAATGATGCACGCATGCAAAGCATACGTATGCTAATTGAAACATGCCCTAAACTAACCATCGAAAGTTGATAGGTAAAAGGGAGAAAGAAATGAGGTTGGAAGACATGCATCACACATACGCACGCTTATTACAACATTTGCCCTCTCGATGAAGGGTTTGAATAAATCAACTAACTAGCTACGCTAAGCTAAATAATTACAAATCGAAACTAATTAACTAACAAGTTAACTAATTACAAACGCAAATGAATAGCTAAGTGCATTAACTACTTAAATACAAAACCAAATAGTTATCTAGCTAAGCAAAGCAGTTAAAAGGAGCCTCGGGGCGAGGGGTGTATGCATGCTCAGTCGACTTCGCTCGGAAATCCACTACCGTGCCTCATGATGCCTCTGTTTGCACTCTTTTAGACTTTTGAAAATTGTGCCAACTTCCAAGATGCTTCTGATCCACCTTATGACCATGCTGATAGGTGGTCGGCCAAGAGGAATGGCCATCGCCCAGAGTTTACGATTATTGGCCAAATTTGATAGCCGATCAGCAGCCTTGGTGGTCGGTCGGCAGCTTTGATGGCCGGTCGGCCATTGTTTCCTGCAATTTCTCCTTTGCTGCAACAGAGCACAAACAGAGGCATGGCAGTGTATTTGCAAGGAAATGTGTGTACCACCACACTCCTTATCATATCTCAAGCTCAAAGGAGTATGGTACTCCACTCTTGGACCACCAACCGAGCATCGCAATGCACAATGGCCGAGAAGCCAAGTTTGTACAAGTCAATGAATGCACAAATAGACTCGATGAGCCTCCACCCTATCGTGCACGATCAAGGGTGTCGGCGACTAAGAAATGAGGCACATTTCATCACTTTGAGTATGAAACGTCCCTCGTTTCTCATGTTTGGATTAACGTTCGATTCAAACACATGCAATGCAACACAAACATGTTATCTTGGCATGTTTTACTTCAATTCAATTTGTTTACTTATTTTAGATTACCAATTAATCCTTTAACTGGTTAAGTCCAAAAGTGAGAAGTCCTCTAAATGGAAAGACGGACTAAGCCACAAGCATCTTGAGCATGAGAGAAGCATCATGCCGTTGGTTAGTAGAAACCCTCAAGAGAAGGCTAAAACCATTAGGCATGAACGCCTCGATTTCGTGCTCAAACCAACAAAGGGCTTAAAACCTCTTTCAAAGTGATATAACAAATGAAGAATGTGATGTAATGAAATAAGAAGCTAAAGACACTAAACCATGCAAGCAACGCATGCACAACATGTTAAGGGCCAAAGGCATTGAAAATAGTGACAAGCATTACACTAGAGACATGCAATATCGAACTCAAATGGCCAAACCAGCTCTAGACAGAGCTAAATCATTCTAAAACAGTGGCCTAGATATGCTGAAACTGGGAGCTCAAAATGCTAGAAGAACATGCACACATGTTGGCCTATGAGCAAGGCATAAAGCTCAACCCTTAAACACAATTAAAGAGCGATATATACGAGCGTATGATGGAAGTATATGCTCTGAAATACTATGCCAAATGATGCCAAGGCATGCAAACATCACAAGTATAGCATGGTAGGGGCCTCAAAACTCAGGACTAGTCAAGGCATTTGCGCTATAGCTATACAAAACAAGCATTATACGACCAAGAAGGCTCAAAAAAGAGCTAAAGCAAGCCAAAATATGAACAAAAGTATGCTGGAGTATAGCCAAAACGAGCTAGAATAATAGGCTAAAGAGACAAGCATGCAAGGCTAGCTAGCAAGGATTACACTACAAATGTATAAAGCATGCAAGAGGTGAGTCCACCAATCAAAATCAGAGTTATAACATGCCCAAATAACACCAAAAACATGCTTGAACTAAGCTAATTCAAACCACAAGAGCATGCTACTTTATAAGGCTAACAAGGCTAGTGAGCAAGATTGTACTACAAGTGCAATAAGCATGCAAGAGGTGACCAAGACAGCCAAAAATAGAGTTAAAGCATGCCCAAAAAGTCACAAAAATATGCTCAAACTAAGCCTCAAGAAGGGAGAAATACATGTTCATTTGATAGGCTAACAACACATGCTAACAAGACAAGAGGAGGGGGGGACCACCCCTTCCTATTTTGAGCCTCAAAATAAGTTTTTTACCACTGAAAATCCACTGGATTTCAGTGGTTAAAAGGCCAAACAAAGGTGGTTTCAAAAGCTTAGAGAGTTGGCTCAAAAGGCTTTACAAGCCAAAGAGCAAAGGAAGAGACAACCCCCTAACACAAAAAGGGCTTAAACTACCCTTTTTAGGACTGAAAAATAGGGTTTTGTTCAGTTTAACACCACCCCAAAAATAGCCCCAAAGTAGTGTGAAAAGATGGCCAAACAAGCATGCAAAATAAGCTAAAAGGGAGAGAGTTCTTACCTGTAAAGACCCCAAAATGCGTATAAGAAATCATTGGTATTTAACTATGAGATGATGTGTTTTAATTTAATTATATCTTTTGGAATTGAAGCATTATCTATTGAGTTACGGATTTAAAATTGAAATTACCGACCTATATGGGTTCAGAAATCAAAATTGAGTACTTGGATATGTTAATGGAAATTTTTGGAACTAGTTGGGACAATTAATTGGAAATCTAATTTGTCTGATTCGTTAATGCACGTTTGGGTGGTTAACTTTATACTGCAAATTGAAGGCATTAGAGGCTTCAGAAACCAAAACAGAGGACATATTTATGATCCGCATAACTTTTAGAGTTATCTGGGAAGTTTAATTGAAATTTGATTTCGTACGAATCGTAAGGCCACGTTTGGCTCTCTCTATTGTGTTATGTTGGTGTGTATGTGTATACTTACATTATGGGTGCCTTATGAGTGGATGGACTCATCTCTTAGAATAAAAAAAATATCTAGAGAAAATGGGGAGCCACATGAGAGAGGGAGAGATAGGGAACTCAAGGAGAAGAAGGAAGGAAGAGCTTGAGAATGAAGAGGAAAGATGGGCCAATTGATGGAATTACTTCAAGAGATTGGCTCTAGGTATGTGAAATCAACTTAACCCCTTAAGATTGATCTATTACTAGTTTAAATTCATGATCTCAAATGAAGAGAAACCACCTAATTGAGTTGGGGTTGATAGATATAAGTTTAGATGAACTCTTTTCATGAATTGAACCTTGATTCCTTAAGAGTTGGTTAATTGAAGAATTAATGTCATTATATTTGTTTATTTTGAGGTTATGATGTTTGATGGAGAATAATAATGTGAAATTGGTCATGTATTAAAGGGTTTTGGGCTTTGATTTACATGTAATTAAGGTTTGATTTTGAAGATGAGAAGTCCCAAATTTTCAGCTATTTTCGGACTGCAAACTGTCCAGGGCCGCACGTGCGACACTGTTTCCCCGCACGTGCGGAAACTGCTCTGTCCAGCCAACTTTGAACAAGCATATCTTTTCCATCCGGACTCCGTTTTGAGTGATTCTTGAGCCTAAAATCAAGCCCCGGAAGTCTAGTTTCCAATGGAGATAGTCTCACTCCAAAATTATAAATACAGAAATATTTATGCCCAAATTAGTCACAACTGTTCACTTTCTGTCAACCAGTTTTGTATCATTTCTTCACCTAAACCATTTCCCATCGATTTCTCCTGTTTTCTGAGACATGGATTATAACCTAGGGAGGACTAATGAGTCTGGAACCACCATGGCTATTGGTTAAAAAATAAGAAAGAGATTGGTTTTATTCTCATATTCTATTATGTGCATTGTATTTGTAGGTCAAGATGAGGACATCGTTCCACTGCTATTAGAGACCTACCACTGTGAGTAGTAGTGCTGTAATCGTACGTTTACTTACCGTTAAGAATTCTTATTTTTAACACACTGTTCTTTGTAAGCAAGTACGTTAACGTTTATGTTGTTTAGGGATCGGTGGGAACATTGAAAGATTATGTGTACCTCGGTATGACTCTAAAATTACTCTACATTCTGGTTATGGTTAATGGTTATCCTTAATGTGTAATAACCTGTAAATTACCTATGACTCACAAGAATTATTAATACTATGCAACTGGTTGACAAGAAGGAATTATGAATATAAACCCCGCTTAATGGGAGCATGATATTTTGAACGACTTATTCTGGACTCCTATAGCCTTATTTGGTTCGATACATGTTTTATGACATAGACATTTGCCTAGAATGGATTAACGAAATGAAAATCGGATAGAACCATGGGTTGCCTTACACGTCAAAGAATTGAATATCAATAACATTGTTATATGACTCACGTTACGGTGTGAATTGTTCTATCCCCATGAATAGTACTGTAACAACACATGTGTTTCTGTAAATAATTATTATTCATGCTTTGTTATACGTAAGACGACTATGGCAACATGTAATGAATCATAAAGGGAAATTTATGTGCACCATTGTGAACGATATTTGTATGAACCTGGCATTATTCTGTTCTGTTTATCCACTTCGCTTATGCTATGACATAATATGAATTGTTCAGTCTTCAAGAACTATTGATTTCTAGTATGGAACAAAGTGCTGTACGGAACTAAGTGCTGCAATGCGAGCCACCTCTAGAATCCGTACGAGCCACCTCTTGAGTCCATACATACAAGAACTGGGCTTAAAGCCAATTTGGTCCCTTTATGGGTCACCTGGTTATATGAATCTGTTGAATCTATGAGGCCGAGGGCCAATTTGTGAAATTATGAATCTATGAGGCCGAGGGCCAATTTATGAAATTATAAATCTATGAGGCCGAGGGCCAATATGTGAAATTATGAATCTATGAGGCCGAGGGCCAATTTGTGAAATTATGAATCCATGAGGCCGAGGGCCAATTTGTGAAGTTGTGAATCTATGAGGCCGAGGGCCAATTTGTGAAGTTGTAAATCTATGAGGCCAGGGGCCAATTTGTGAAGTTGTAAATCTATTAGGCCGAGGGCCAATGTGTGAATGTGTGAACCCACCAGGCCAAGGGTCAATCTGTGAATTTGTGAACCGACAAGGCCGTTTGAAGATTAGTACAGAATCAGATTAACCACATGATTTCTACATTCACTTATGCTTTGAAATGTATTATGTTTTAAGTTGAGCATCGAATTATTTAAGTACTATTATTCACTAAGCCTGGCTCACTCTGTATTTTGTCTGCTTTTGTAGGTCATCGACCTGGTGGCCAGTCTTAACCCTGATGTTTGCACCTTATTGTTAACCGCAGTGTGTCCAGGCACTTAGAGGAAGCGGTTCACTGTGTGGAGTTTGTTAAGCTTTTGGCTTTAGTTAAAATGGTTGTAATCCCTTTCTTTATCAATGTTTTATCATACGCCCATTTATGGGGCCGAGTTCGTGTATGTATATGTCTATAAACCTAGCTATCTAGTGTATGTCACGGTATGATTAATCACCTTATGCATTGTTTGTGATCCTGGCATAGTAGTGGTAACTCGATGGATGTTATTTTATATTTTTGTTCCGTTCAGGCCCCGTATGATATGTATATCTGGTTACGTGTCCGTTTCTGAATAGGTCATGCCCGAACTTTTAGGGGCGAGTCTGGGGTGTGACATTACCCTTGATGCACAGCTGCAAAACATGCACAAATCTGGGCTCAAATCACCTTTTGGAGCTCAAACAAAGTCCCAAAGAATCTTAGCTCAATGGTGGTCAAGTTTGGTTAAGGGTGCTTAGGCAAAGGAGAGGTGTATCTAAGCTTTCATGCACAAAAGGGCAAGAGGAAGTGAACTTCTAAAGAGAGGGCAGAGATTTAGCTCTGAAAATTCTAGAGAGAGAGAAGTTTTTAGAGAGAGAGGCTCCCAAAATTGCTTCAATGTTCTATATCTTGCAAAATATGAGATATAGCTTCATATATAGCAATTCAAGAGCTTTTGGTCGAAAATATCTCAATTGGAAATATCTGGAGCAGTGTACAACAGCTGGAGGGAAAATATCCTCAAATTCTGAGTTTTCTGGACATTTCTGGCCGACCGGCCATCTTTTTGGCCGATCTGCTACTTTGTTGGCCGATCGGCCACTTCCAGTGGCCGACTGCAAATTCTGCTATGCAGGTCCGGCTTCAAATGGGCATAACTCCTTCATCTAGACTCCTTTGTAGGTCATTCTTGTGTGAAAATTGAAGCCCCGGAAGTAAGATTTCCAATGGTGGCACCCTTGCATCAAAATTCGAAGTGTGATAAGAGATATCCCTCTTTTAGTAAAAAATGCTCAGTTTCGGTCCAACCGGAATGATGCCCAACATCAACCAATCATATCTCCCCCATCCGGACTCATCTTTAGGAGATTCTTGAGTGAAAAATGAAGCCCCAGAAGTGTTCTTTCCAACAGTGGTGGCCTCATAGCTTAAATCCAAGTATACAAAAGGATAGGCCTGATTTACCGAGGGCCACCCGGCTCTCTCTTAACGGTTCATGCCCAATTCTTTCTCCAATTGGGTTTCTTCCCTCTTCTCAAATTTTCCTCAACTCCAAACCCCTAAACAAGGTGTTTTGAAAGATTTTTTTAAATATTTCATCTCTTTCATTCATTTCCACTTTTTCCTTTCTCGGTTTACCGAAAAGCGCAACATTTGACAAAATACGAGCCTCGGAACATCGTAGAAACTTCTTTTCAAAAATATTTTGAAAGAGAGGGTTTTAAGATCTAAAATATTTTGATCAAGAAATGAGGTGTGAGGTTTGGATTTGGAGTTCTCCTTGCCAAAGAAATCAAACCCTTGCATAGCATAGCCTACATCATCAAGTAAGCCATTAGTGACGCCTAAGTCTTAAGGGAGGTCAAAAATGGGGTGTCTACACATACCTAGATAGCTTCACATGGGAGCATGTTTTTCTAGCATTTTGTAACATGATCTCAGCATGTTTTTGCCTATGTTTTGACCTGCTTTAGCTCTACTTTGGGCTATTTGGGTATTTGAGCTTTGTCTTGTATGGTTGTGGTGCAATTTCCTTCACTAGCTTAGTGTTTTTGGGCTTTGAGCATCATTTGTGTGTCTTGGATGCATGTTTTAATGCTTTTTCATGCCTAATTCCAGCACCTAAATATTTGTAACCTCCCTCATTTCTTCACTTTTTCATTTGCTTTGAGGGTTGTTTAGCCTTAGGGTTGTGTTTGAGCTTGAGATTGAGGTTTGTGCTTAATGGTTTCAATCCTCCTTTGAGGGCTCACTAATCAACGGCATGGAGTCTCTCTTACCTTAAGCTATCCCTTGGTTGATACCGCTTCCATTAGAGGACACTCATTTTTGGACTAATCAATTAAAGAATGGATTGGTAAGCTAAAATGAGTAAATGAAAATGAACGAGTAAAAGATGCAAGATAAAGCATCTTTCGTGTTGCATTGCATGTGTTCGGATCGGACGTTAATTCGAACATGAGGAAAATGGGATGTTTCATACTCAAAGTGATGAAACGTGCCACTTTCCCTGGTCACCATCACCCTTGATCATGCATGATAGGATAGTGGTTTTGTTGAGTCTTGTTTTGCACTCATTAAGCTTGTACAAGCTTGGTTCCTTAGCCATCATGCATGGAAAATGCTTGGTTGATGGTTTGAGGGCCAAGAGCTACACTCCTTTGAGCTTGTGTGATGATAAGGAGGGTAACAGTACATACACCCCTTGAGAATACACTACTTTGCTTCTGTTTGCTCTCTGTTGCAGCAAAAAAGGAAGTTTAGGGCAGGGGTGGCCGACCAGCCACCATTGGTAGCCGACCAACCATCAATGAAAAAATTGCACAAGTGCCCTCCTGAGAGCATCAGAGGTGTTCTGGGAGTTGGTATAATTTTTAGTGGTCAAACATGTGCAAACAGAGGCTGTAATGGCAAGGTGGTGATGTTTTCGGGTGGAGAAACAGAGCATGCATGCATCCCTTGCTTCCTGAGGCCATCTAATTGCTTTGTTTAGTTAGTTAGTGATCGCTTTAGTTAGCTTAGAATGGCTAATTCATACAAGTGTTGTAACTATTTAGTTAATTAATTCATTTTGTAATTAATTAACTTAATTCAGTTTGTAATAATTAGTTAACTAGAATAGTTAATTAGTTTCGAGTTTTGTAATAATTAACTAGTGTGCTTAATTAGCATAGCTAGTTGGCTCTTATTTCATTCGGACCCTCCTTTGCGAGAGTATAATGTTGTAATAAGTATGCGTGCGTGTGTGTATGTCTTCCAACCCTACGTCTTTCTCCTTTTTATTTAATCGTTTTACAATTTATTTGATTAACCACAACCAGTTAACTTATCCTTGACTGACTTATCCTTTTTGAGAAACACACTACCCTCCTTGGTTTGGAACCTTGGCTTGCTTATTTCTCCACTCTCTCCTCCATTGCCCTTACCTTTGCCTTTGTTCGCTCCGTTATTTTCCATCTCTCTGTCTCTATCTCTGTCTCTGTTTCTCTCAAATGAGTCTTTGTGTTGCTCACTTGCTTGCTTGAGAAGATCAAACGTGGCTGATATTTATAGAGGAGGATATCATGTATTCTCATTTCTTCACAAATGGATGTGTATTTCTATGTTGTTTCTTTGTTTGTGGGGTGTGAATTCACTAAGCAATGCAATGAAAATCAACCATCTTTACTTGGGTTTTTACACATTGTAGTGTCCATCCACAAAATTGCTTCAGTTTTTCTCCTCATTTGCCTATCACCATATGATGGAAATTAAATTTACCAAATATGATGTTTAAACCATATTTTTAATTCATTTTTGGGATCTAGAAATTGAAAATGGGCAAGAAAAACCATATTTTAATCAATTTTTAAGATCTAGAAATTGAAAATTAACTGCACAAATGAGGTATTGGTGGGACTCATTTGGTTCATTGAGGAAGGTGAAACTGAAAATTGTGGCTGGCAACCTCAGCACCAACTTTATTAGAAGAATACAAATTTTAGTTAAATGTGTGGAAAATTGCAAGTACTTCACCGGAAAACAACTTACATAATCACAAGAAGTTTAATTAAATAAAATAAAAATGATTTTAAGAAAATCTGAAAATATATAAAATGGAAATTACTAATAATGAAAGCATCCGGAAGAACCATCAACTTGGAGGAGTCAAGGTTGCCTTAAATTTGTTTCAAAAGGAAAACACGTTCCGGTGGGATGGGAAATTCCAAAGGAACTTTAAATGATTGTATTTGGAAATGTTTTTGAATATTTCTGTAAGCTCTCATGGAAAACTTTAGGGTTAATTACACTTTTCACTTTTGTAATTTGATCTAAATTTTACTTTAGTTTATAGAATTTTAATTTGAACAATATAAGTCTAGATTCAATTTAGTCATTTCGTCTAAATTTTTTGTCTACGTGTACATCTTAAAAAATTGACAACCATTTCAAAATTGTTAATTTTAACCTCCAATTTAGACAGAAGAACCAAATTGAAACTTTAAAAAATTGACAAGTGTCCCTAAATTATTAATTTTATGAAAAATTATACAGATAGTCCTTGTATTTTGCTCTTTGTATAATTTTGGTCCCTATGATTTCAATTGGTTTGATTTTGACCTTAAATTTATGACTTTGGCTCAATTTAGTTCAATTTCTTGCAATTGCTAGCGTTTTTTAATGAAAAATATGCTGATAAGTGACATATGTCATGCTTTTTAAGACAAAATTATAAGCTTATTTAACTCAGTGAATTAATTTCAATCAATTTAGTGATAATTTTTCATCAAAAACACTGATGGCGTTATCAATTGAACCAGATTGACACAAAATCTAAAATTAAGGGTTAAAATTGAGGTAAATGAAAATGTAGAGATCAAAATGATGCAAGAGGAAAAATGTAAATGTAGTTCGTCCCAATTTTAGCCTCCAATTTAGACAAAATGATCAAATTGAAACTAAACTTAAAAAATAATAATTAAATTGTTCAAATTAAAATTAAAAAGATTAAAATAAAATTTAAATTAAATTACACGATGTAAAGTTTAATTAATCCAACACTTTATAAAGATTCTTCAGAAACATTCTGGAAATTGATTAAAAAAGAAACCGTATATTAGATTTTTTACATTTTTTTTTTCCATACCTTTGAAGCTTTATTTATTTATTTTTTAAATATTTGTTACCTAATCTTAGTAGTTTTATGGGTAAATTACACTTGTCACACTCATGTATCATTAAATTTTCACATAATGTCAATTAAATTTTAATATATATTATACCTTAGAAATTAGAAAAATATTAAGTGACCCGAATTTGTGTGGCTCGAATGTGTCAAAACGACGTCATTATATACTCAAAACGACGTCGTTTTCGATTTGGGGTATTCGAGTCATTTGAACTATGAAAATTCGGCCCACCTAACATTATTGATTACCAAAACCAATGAATAAGGTAGTCTAGTCCCTATCCTCAAGAAGCGATTGAAAGTTTAAAACCCAATTTAAACTGATTCATTTTCTTTTCATTCCAATCATTTTACCTTAAAATATTAGGTTGTGTTAAAATTTATAAAAATTTCAAAATTGTCTCAAAATTTTATTAGACAACGATCACATTAGTGTTGGACACTTTCATTTATTAATAATGAGTGAGGTCCACACATTATGTATTTGTTTCTAATAAAATTTCAAGAAAACTTTTCAAGCATATTAAAATTACTCTATAAATAAACAGAAAATCTGCAAATGATCTAAAATTTCAAATTTATGGTATATATTTAAAGGAGAATATTTATGACCCACAAAAAAAATAAAATAAAATAAAATAAATAAATAAAAGAAAAACTACAATTTAATCCATAATATTGTGACTTGATACATGTCAACTTTTAATTTGTTGTATACTCAATTTTATAAGGCTTACTTCTCTTGCTATATTATTGTTGATAATTTTAGAGATGTAAATTGTGGATCTCTAACATTACTTATATTTAAAATTATTATTCTGACTCACATCATGAATGAATTTTGATTTTGATGGCAAATTTTGGATAGTTTATTTATAGACAAATTATATTGGTAGTTTTTACATTTTGTTGTTTGTGTCATTTTAGTTCTTAGAGTTTTGATTGATTCAATTTTCACTTTTAATTTTAAATTTTATCTTAATTTAGTCTAATTGATAATGTTGGTAGAGTTTTTGACAAAAAAAATTCTTTAAATTGGTTGAGGCTAAGTCATTAAATTGATCAAGTTAATAATTTTATTTTTAAAAATATAATACATGCCGCTCATGTACACATTATCATAAAAAATATTAATTGGATCAATTTCAAAGAAAATAAAAAATTCAAAGTTAAAATTAATCCAACTGAAATTATAATGACTCAAATGACCCAAAAATCAAAGTATAGTGACTAGCAGCATAATTTTTTTGAGTTCCTAAAACTGCTCATAAAGAAGTTGTTATAAATGAATTTCCAGAATGTTTCTCAAGATATAGTGATCCCGGTTTTCCCTCCATTGTTTATTGTATTCCGGACTCGGTTCTGTAGATGTATGTTGTTGTCTTATTATCGTTTCTATCCTTTGATTCCTTGTATTTGAGTGTTGGGATGTATTGGGCAGATTTGTAACAGGTTGGGTGTGTTTTGAAATAAATAGTTGTTGTCCAGATTTTGGTTTCTTCGCTCGAGCGAGGCTTTTGTCGCTCGAGCGAGCTTCGGGTTTTAGTTCCTTCGCTCGAGCCAGGGTTTCTTCGCTTGAGCGAGCTTTGAGTGGTGTGTCTCATCGCTCGAGCGAGCACTCTTACGCTCTAGTATGCATCTGCGTCCAGTTTGGACCTGAAGGTTGTGTTTCTTCGCTCGAGCGAGCAAGGTCTATGTTTTGGGTTTTTTCACTCGAGCGAGCACTCTTGCGCTCGAGCGTGCTTCTGGGTTGTAGACCCGAAGCTTCGCATTGTGCGCTTGAGCGAGACTTTTTGCACTCGAGCGAGGTGTTTGTTGTGTCTGGTCGCTCGAGCGACCACTTCTTTGCTCGAGTGAGCTTCGCATATATTAGATCACAGCAACAGTTCTACACTTCACTTTTTGATCCTCTTTTTCCTCAAAACCCTAGATCCGGCACACTCTCTCTCTATATACACCTTCTCTCTAGAAATACACTTGGTTCTTGGGTGTCTCTACCCTAGTCTCTTTGAAGAAAAGGTAGAGCTTGGTGTGGGCTACACCTTGATCAGAAAATTCTTGGGTTTAGAGCATCTTGAGTTTCCTTCATCTTCTTCTTTGAGCTCCGAAACTTGAGGTAGGGATAACCTACTCCTTTCCATGAGTTTTGACATAAATGTTATGTATTTTGTATAGATGGTGTTGTTTGGGAGTTTTGGGAAAGTTAGGGTTTGTGTTGAAATTATAGAAAAAGGGGGTTTTCAATTGTTAAGCTCCATGTATATATGAGACCTTGGAAAATGGGGGTATTGTTGTAGGATTGATGAAATTGAACCTTAGGGTTGTTGTTTGAGAATTGGAGGAAAATGCCCTAATTGTGTTTAAATAATTAATTTGTATAATTAATTTGGGGAAATATGGAAATATGAAATTGAGTTAAAAATCATGAAATTGGGAAATTATGAGGTTGAATGGTGTAGTTGGATTGATTAATCACTCGCCTATGAAATTGTTGATAATTTATCTGTTTGATAAATTTATTATCTGTTTAGAAATAACTACTTTGGGCTATCGGTGGAGGGTAGTCTTGATTGTTGTAGACACTGTATGTTAATTAGGAAAAACTGAAACTAATCAATTGGGTTATGTCATTGAATATGACGGTTGACTTAACACATTGAATATATGTCTGGATTGATCATTGTATATGATAAAGCGTTTAAATACATTGCATATGTATATTGTTGGGAGGAGATAAGGGATGTACTCTCAAACCTGTTTGGGAGGAGATAGGGGATGGACTCTACAGATAACTAAGTTCGCCAGAGTGTCTAGGGTGAAAGTCCCGAAATCTTGATTACGTTTGCATAACATAGATGAATTGAAGTATTGAAACGTTAATAATATGAGTTGTAGTCTCATTTGAAATGGAAGTATTGAAATGCCAGTAATATGAGTTGTAGTCTCATTTTGCATTGATTATGATTGATATGTGAGTAGTATGAGTTGTAATCTCATTTTGAATTGTTTGGATAAATAATGAACCATATCTACGAATTAGATTGGGAAATGAAACGAAAAAGGATTGAAACATGGTTGTGACTATGGGTTGGTTATGAAAGGGATGTACGTTGATTTATATGAGTTAAACATTTATCAAATGCTAATGTTTTAGTTATTACTCATATTTGGTTTAGCGCATCTCTACTGGGCTTTGGCTCACCCTATATGGGACATCATTTTCAGGTACAGTTGATATGCCGCCTCCAAAGATGTAGCTTGGGTGGTTTAGGAGGCCGAAAGCATGTTTTTGTATCGTTACTTTTTGGTGTTACATGCAAATTCAATGCGAAGGGCTTAATATGTAAAGAGTTAGAACTCTCTTATTTGTGACCAAGTGTTGGCTTGGAAAGTTGTAAGCCCGTAGAGCATTTACTTTTGTTGTCAACATGTAATACTTTTTCTACTAAATACTCTGATAAATGGAAATATGTTTTATTCTCTTATGTCTATGAATGATTGGTTTATATGTATTATTTTGAGGGCGTTACACAAGAATTCACAGAAAGTTTTCGTAGGAGTTTCCATAAGGTTATAGAACATCTCCAAATACTATCCCGTGTAGAAAGAAAAAAAAAATAACAACGTAATACAAGTCATTTCCATAAGGTTATAGAACATCTCCAAATACTATCTTGTGTAGAAAGAAAAAAAAAAAAAAACAACGTAAACAAGTCACTTGAATTAAAATACTAGGGACTAAATTAACATATTGTGTAAATTAGAGGATCAAATTGACACATTGTCTGAGCACGTGATGACTTTTTGTCCACCAAACTTAACAGCTATTATTTATTGAATCAATATGATACAATCCGTTAAATTAAGGGGAAAAATCAAATAAATTAAAATAATAGAGATTAAATTGACATATCATATAAATTACATGAAATATTTGTATAATTTTCACAAAAAAAAAAAAGTGAACTGATGAGAGAGAAAAAGCAAAATAAGAGATGAGAGAAACAAATGGATACGACACCCACTCCTCCGTTAATTGTTTAAGAAAAGTGTTTCAGAGCTTGCTCTAATGATGTGCAGCTGTGTGGGTCTCACTTTGATACGATGTTTTGATTTTTTTTGATTTTTGATATTTTTTAAAACCTGCCAGTTCAGTAGAACTCTGTTTAGAACTCTACTTTTAGAGCTCTAGATTATCAATGATTGTTTAATTGGCTTGCAAAACACGGGACACTCTTCTATTGGTCCATTTCAGTGACCGAAGCGGCAATACTATTAACAACATCGTGCCTTGAAAAATGACATTTGATTTAGTTCTTACTAGTATATCACTCGTATTATGCACGTGATAAAATAATATATTATTCAATAAAAATATAATAATTATATTTAATTTTTATTTTACATAAAATAAAAATTAAATGGGAATTAGTCAATTGAGATTTTCTTAATTGTTTAAAATTAAGAAAATAAAAAAAAATAGTATAAGATATTAATCATAAAGCTTCTCACTAAAAATCTCATTTTGCTTATATAAATGGGAATATAAGATTCACTTTATGTAAATGAAACAATTCACTTTTTCTTTCTTTTCTCGATATGGGATTATAAAATATAAGTTAAAGCTAACCAATGTGGATTTTTTTTATTTGTTTAAATGCTAACAATTTTTTGGGCGGGAAGTTTATTTCGAATCAAGCAATCTCAGCCCTTTAATCTTTAATTAGACCAATCTTTAATTTATTTCGAATCAAACAAATTTAACCAATATATTTTGATAAAACTGCTAAAATCGCAACTAAACCAGCGAATCAGTCAAACTGAAAACGGTTCACCCTATTGGTTAGGTCAAAGGGCCAACCAACTTATACAAAAATTAATTAATTAAAACTTTTAAATTTTATTTTAATTTTAAAATTTAAACTGTCTTTGTAACGCACTCAAAATAATACACATAAACCAATCATTCGTGACATCCATAGACATAGGAGAAATAAACATGTATTCATTTATCAGAGTATCCATTACAAAAAGTATTACATGTTGACAACAAAAGTAAATGCCCTATGGGCTTACAACATTCCAAGTCAACACTTGGTTTCAACAAAAGAGAGTTCTAACTCTTACCATATTAAGCCCTTGGCTTGAATTACATGTAATACAAAAGATAACTGCAAAAATAAGCCTTCAGCTTCTAAACCTCCCAAGCTACATCCTTGGAGGCGGCATATCACTTGTACCTGAAAATGATGTCCCATATAGGGTGAGCCAAAGCCCAGTAGAGATACACTAAACATAAGATGAGAATTAACTAAAACATTAGTATTTGGTAAATGTTTAACTCATATAAACCAACGTACATCTTTTCCATAACCAATCCATATTCACAACCATATTTCAATCCCTTTCCGTTTCATTATCCAAATCAATTTATAGACATGGTTCATTGTTATCCGAACAATTCAAATGAGATTACAACTCATACTATTAATACTTCAATAATAATCGATTTAAAATGAGACTGCAACTCATATCATTAACACTTCAATACTTCAATTTAAAATGAGGCTACAACTCATATTATTAATACTTCAATACTTCAATTTATCTACGTTATGCAAACGTAATCAAGATTTCGGGACTTTCATTCTGGACACTCCGGCCAACTTAGTTATCCATGGAGTCCATCTCCTATCTCCTCCCAAACAGGTTTGAGAGTACATCCCCTATCTCCTCCCAAACCATGGAGTTCATCCTCTATCTCCTCCCAAACAAGATACATATGCAATGTATTTAAACACTTTATCATAAACAATGATCATTTATTACACATATTCACTCTGTTATTCCAACCGTCATATTCAATGACATATTCCAGGTGATTAGTTTCAGTTTCCCTAATCAACATGCAATGTCTACAACAATCAAGAATATCCTCCACTGATAGCCTAAAACAATTATTTCTAAACATATAATAAATTATCAAACAGGTAAATTATCAACAGTTTCAAAGGGGAGCGGTTAATCAATCCAACCACACCATTCCATCTTATAATTTCTCAATTTCATGGCTTTTAACTCAATTTCATATTTCCATATTTCCCCAACTTAATTATACAAATTAATTATTAGATTCCAATTAGGGCATAAGCCCCCTTTTCTCAAATAATGCCCCCAAGGCCAAATTTCACTCATATACCACACACAACCCCAATTTCAAGTCTTATATACATATATTAAACTCAAGAATGGAAAACCCCTCTTTCATAAATTTCAAACTCAAACCCTAACCTTCCAAAATTTCCATATTGCACCATGTATACAAAATGACTAAAATTTATGTTAAAACTCATAAGAATGAGTATATTATCCCTACCTCAAATTTCGGAGTTCAAAGGAGAAGGAGTAGAAAACCCAAGATGCTCCAAAGGTAGCGAAATCAATTTCTATTCGGATGGAAATGGAGGTCTTATAGTGATCTCGATTTTCCCTTCATTGTTCAATTATATTCCGGACTTGGTTCCGTGGATGTGTTGTTGCCTTATTCTCGTTCCCATCCTTTACTCTTTGTATTTGAGTCTTGGGTTGTGTTGGGCAGGTTTGGAATAGGTTGGTTGTGTTCGGAAACCATAAGTTGATGTCCAGATTTTGGCATCCACGCTCGAGCGAGGCTTTTGACGCTTGAGTAGACCCTTTTGTTTTTGCTTCTTCGCTCGAGCGGGCATTTTGACGCTCGAGCGTGATTATTCAACTCCCAATATTTTGTTCTGTAGGTCATCAGACACTCGAGCGTCCACTTTCACGCTCGAGAGGGGACCATCGACTGCAAAACTTCTAGAAGTGTGCATCTGGCGCTCGAGCGACGCTTTTGACGCTCGAGCGACGCTTTTGACGCTCGAGTGTGAGTCTGTGTCTGACGCTCGAGCGGGGAATCCCACGCTCGAGCGGACCTATTTGTATATCAGTCCGAATTTTGACTTTTTGGATCACTTTTTTGGTGCATTTTCTCTCTCTAACTTTTTAAAACCTCCATTAGAGAGCTCCTCTCTCTAGATTTCAACTTCTCTCTAAGGTTTGATCTAGTTTGAGTGATCTTCCACCCTTGTCCCTTTGTAAAAAGTGTGGGAATTGGCTTGCTCTTCATTTTGATTCGAAAATCTTGAAGTTTGGAGCACTTTGGAAATTCTTCATCATCTCCACTTGGTCTCATCTTTTGAGGTAGGGATAACTACTCATTTTTATGATCTGTGACCTGAACTATAGTCATTTTGATTTAATGTTTGAGTTGGGTAATTTTGGGAGCTAGGGTTTCAAAATGTATAAAGAGGGGTTTTGTTCTTTTGACCCATATTTGTGTATTATGGGTCTTAAAATGTGGTTATTGATGTTTGTTGCTGATATTTGAGCCTTTGGGTCAATGTTGAGGAAATGGAGAGAAAAGCCCTAATTTGTTGTTACGAATTAATTTGTATAATTAATTTGGAAGGTTATGAAATCATGAAATTGAGTTGGAATAAATGAAATTGGGTATATATGGGAATAAATGGTGGAGTTGGATTGCTTAACCACTCACCTTTGAGAATTGTTGATAATATATCTGTTGATGCATTTATTATCTGTTTAGAAATAATTGCTTTGGGCTATTGGTGGAGGATGGTCTTGATTGTTGTAGACACTGCATGATGATTTGGTGAATCAAAACTAATCGGTTGAATATGTCATCGAATATGACGGTTGGAATAATACATCGAATTTGTGTATTGATTGATCGTGTATATGATAATTGTTTATATACATTGTTTTGTATTGGAAGAGATAGGGGATGTTGTAACGGCGCCCGCGTGGGCCTCGTGCTACAGTTCGGACTCGATTTGTGTCACGGTTCTTAATCTTGAACCAAAGAGTCCAAATCTGGCAAATCGTTTTGAGAAACAGATTTTTTTGAAAAGAAGTGCCAAACATGGACTGCTTTGCCAGATACAGAGTCGCCACCTAAATATTTTTAAATGGGGGAATTTAGGAAACCCTGACTCGGTGCCGAAGGCCACATGTCCGTCATCACCGGAGTTGTCTCGGCTCGGGAGCTTGGGTACGATCGGGGAAGGTCAGCTATGAGCACCCCCTTTCGCCCGGTCCGAAGACCGGCCTCTACTAACCGTGATATCCGTATTTGAAAACTTTATGTGTTCTTATTCCATTTATTAGCCTAGAATTACTATGTTATGCGCGCAGCAAACAAGTATAGACTAGATTGCCTAATTTGGAAATAAACATTGCATATCCGTTCGGTTCGAAAATGCTTTGGAATTTGCTACTCGCAAGTAGGCTAAAACACGGATTTCAATTAGTTCTTCCAACTCAAACAAATCCAACCTTCACCCACAGGCATTCAAGCAATTATAGCATATAAGCATCTAGCCACATGTTAAGCATGTTGTCATGGTAACATTCACACTCATGTGATATGCTAAAGCGGAAATACTTACATAGTACTCCGTGCCAAAACAAAGAACTTGTTAGCAAACATGCATGATCCAAGTCCATGTGAAGTGCCTAATGCATCGCATACAAAATGTTACTAGAATAAGCTCGGCTATCCTAAACATGTCATGTGAAAATGCACAGTTATCACATATTCAGTTTGGAATTGAAGCATTGATGCAATTAGCATGATGTTCCGAGCCTAATGCATGCAATACAAATGCATGGATGCACACATGCATAGCATAAGGTATGCTAAATTAGACGTGCCCTATTACTAACCATCAAAGCAGGTAAATAAAAGGGAAGAAAGACGTGAGGTTGGAAGACATACACACACTCACGCACACTTATTACAGATTTGCCCTCGCTCGGAGGGACCAAATAAATATTACAAATTAATTAACTACACAAGCTAATTAATATTACAAATTAACTAATTAACAAATTAACTAATTAATTAAAGCAGAAAAACGCCTCGGGAAGCGTGCCACCATGCGCAAGCTGCCTCTGTTTTCCTTCCTTTCCTCCTCTGGAGGCTGTCAAAGCCTCAGGAATGCATCCTTGGACAGAGGGGATCATCACCGGCTGAATGAAACTTCCACCGGCAGTGTAGTATGGCCATCGGCACAAAATAGGGTCTGTCGGCAGAGAAAATTGTGCCGGTCGGCACATTACACTGCCGGTCGGCATAGTATTCCTGCAGAACCTGCAACTCACAGCAACAGAGGGCAAAACAAGGCATGACAGCATATTTCAAGACATGTATGCACTAACCATGTCTCTTATCATTGTGATGACTCAAAGGGACATGTGCCTCGGTTCTCGGACCACCAATCACGCATTTCCATGCATGATGGCCCAAAGAACCAAGTATGCAACTTTGGTTTCAAATGCGATGCACACCAATCAAACAAATTAGGCCCAATTCCTATCACCAATTCAAGGAACAAGGCATGCATGCAAGATGCAATGCAACCTAGGCATACAAGCTAAGGATGCAACATGGCATGGCAAAACACTTATGCAAGCATACAAGCATGCATATGGCAATACAAATGAGTGCAAAGATGGACTTAAACATGAATTAGGCGACTCTAAAATAGGCCTAAAACAGTAGCCATAAGTGCTAAAGAGTGAGAGCTAAATGGCATGCACACACACATGCTCATAAGGACCAACACTTAAGCATGAATCAAACAACATTCAAGCACACTTGAAAGAAGGAAACATGGACAAATTAGCATGCAACATGAGCCTTAAAATCATGTTATAAAATGATGCCAAATCAAATTATAAATCAAGTCAAGCATGCAACAAAAAGTCCAAGTGTTCAAGGCAAGTCGATAAGGCATTGAACTACACTTATCATGACCAAACATGGCATGCATTAAACAACTAAAAACAGATTTTTAGCATGTTAAAACAAGGCCAAAGGACTCCTTAGATGGCATCTAAGTGGCCCAAATTCAAAGGCATGCAAAGGCACCAAAACATGGAACATTGCAAAACATGCTTTCAAAGCATTAAAGAGGCATGCGAGGCAATCAAACAAGCATGGAAATGGGACTGAAATGACATGTAGAATGATCCCAAATCACCAAAACAATGCAAAGATGGCATGCTACACATGCACATACTCAAGGCCAACAAGCCCAAATACAAAGGAGCTATATAATGCATGCAAAGATCAACCCAAACGACTATGGACAGAGCTAAAGCATGGCAAAATAAGCACATAAACTTCACAAGACTAAGCCTAAAACATGCTCCAACAAAGGCTAACAACCTAAGGCACATTAAGGCACAAATAGGGCATTACATGGCAACTATGCTAAACATGCATGGAGTTCCAAAACCAACTTGAAATCATGTTATATCATGGATATATAAGCATGAAAAACAAACCAAATATGCTCAACACACACTCAAGCATAGGCTTCTTTAAGAGGCCAAAATGTGCCCTTTTCAAGGACAACAAGGAGAGGGGGTGGCCCTCTCCTTCTTGGGACTTCAAAGCATCATCTTCACCACTGAAATCCCTCAAGATTTCAGTGGTGAAGAGACCTTAACACCAAAATCCCGGAGCTAGCACAAAATGGCTCAAAATGAGGCCTTTTGAGGCCTAAGGGTGGTCAACACCTCTCAAACAACAAAACACTCTTAATAAACAACAAAGAGGGCTTAAAAAAAGAACTTTTTTATGTTATACAACAAGCACAAAAACAGCTCTAAGGTAGGTATAAAATCAAAGCAAAAATAGGGGAAAAAGGGACTAGTTTCTTACCCTTGATGCCTTCTTCAACAAAGATGCTCCAATGGCCTCCTTGAGCTTGGATCCAAGATAAAAACTCCAAAACACACTCTTTAGAACCTCAGCTCCTAGAGGAAGGTGAAACACTAGGTGTTTGTGTGCAATAGTAAGGCACAAAACACCTAGTGTGCAAAATGAGACGGAAAGAGAGATAGGTGAGTGTATCTAACCCTAACCCTAGAAAACCAGAGCTCTCCTCTGTCTTCTCTCTCTCTAAAATGTCTAAAAACCTCTCTTCTTTTGCCTTAGAGAGAGCTCTCCCTATAAGCCTCTTGTAAAGCTTACAAGACAAGCTTTGCAAGAGGGAGATCCCTCCATACACGTGTATGGAGGGGAGCAAAAGTTATACAGCTGTCCAAAAATATCTGCAAAAGCAGATGAACAGCAATCGGCCGGCAAAAAATGCCATCTTGGCCAAACAAAGTGCCGACTGGCACAAAAAAGTGCTGACCGGCAACAAATAGTGCCGACCGGCAGACTATTTTGCCGGTGGCAGCAAAAACCAACCGGTGGCATCTAGCCACTGCCGGTGATGGGTGGGGATGGTCTACAAGCCCCACCCTGCCTCTCAAAGGCAAGATGCAAGTGTTTGGTGCAAAACCAGACACTAAACGGTCAAGTTCGGAGATCCTGAGACAAGGCGCGCGAGCCGAGGCCTCCGGGAATTCCAAACGAACACAAACAAGGATAATCACCGAGTGTTCAAACAGTGACGTCCAAGTCTTGAGGACGGTCAAAAATGGGGTGTCTACAGTTGCCCCTCTTTGACAGAACTCGAAAGTCATAACAATGACGGGAGTGAATGTCAAAGCCCAGAGACGACCCATTTTTGACAAGGCCGAAGACTTAGACAAACATGCAAGACAAATAAGATATGCGCCCGAAAGCAGGGGCAAGATGCAAGACAATGCACGAAGCCAGACATAACTTATGATCATGCAAAGAAAGCTGTAATGAAGCAAACATGCGACAGTTTTAAGCTAGCATACCAAACTACACTACAATGCAGAAAGGATGTAAGAGAATTATGGAATTCTCAATACGTCTCACTCGGGAGATACAATACCTGTGCGGCTCGTCTGGTTGCACCAGCTTCAAATGAACCGTACATACAATATCGTGCCTGCAAAGAAAACAAACTTAACAGGTACAATATTGTTAGCAACATGCATGACAATGCAAAATGGATGCAAAACGATATGCGATATATACAAAACAATGTATAAACAATGCAAATGCAGATGCAATGTAATTGAAACAATGCAAGCTACATGCAAAGCATTTGAATCGTGATCCAATCACGAACGGTTCGAAACCACACCTATGTCAAATAGATTGATGGAGATAACAAGTCTGTCTACCATAGAATGGTCAACTGAACTATGAGTATTGTAGACAGACGCAAGAACAAGTATTGGGTGGAATTGACATAAGTGCGGAAACAACCCGCTGGAGAGAGGACTACGATCCTAATGCCGGATGCAAAAATTACACTACAATGTAATGGATAGATATGGCACGCAGGCCAAACCAAATCTTGCCTAGGAAAGGCATGCATACATACAAGCCATGTGTAACGCAGAAAAGGTGCCGCAACCCTCAACCAACATACCAGCGTGGAATCGGCGCGATACACAAGAACTGCGTTTTAACATGAAAAGTAAGGGCACATACCGGACCAAGCTCAACCTGGAAAGGCGCAAGCCAAAGGCGGAAGGTGATGCAATGAATGCATGCAATCTACAATGCAATATCTACAAATATGCAATGGAATGGATATGGATACAATGGATATGGCACGCAAGCCAAACCAAATCTTGCCTAGGAAAGGCATGCACACGTACGAGCCATGTGTAACACAGAAAAGGTGCCGCAACCCTCAACCAACATATCAACGTGGAATCGGCGCGATACACATACAGAACTGTGTTTTAACATGAAATGTAAGGACACATACCAGACCAAGCTCAACCTGGAAAGGCGCAAGCCATAGGCGGAAGGCGATGCAATGAATGCATGCAAACTACAATGCAAGTGCATGACAATGCACTATGATGCAATGACTATGATTGCAACTTTCCCTATCTTACCAACAGGGTGATATACTAGGTTGGTTCAGTATCCAGAACTAAGGCGTAGACATGCCGCCTCAACCTATGGGGCTTCCATACAGATTTCAAGCCGAGGGTAAACCTCTGGGTATTTAAACCAGACTTTAGTCTCGGAACTCCCGAACCTTTGCGTTCTAGGCATAAGCCGTTCGAACTCTAGTTTCCACCGTCCCAGTTGGTCTTCTAGGAACTCATCGCAAGCACAGACTGGTGGCTTTACCGGACCACCGAAAAGTCGTTCGGGCACGACGAACACCAAAGGAATTGCACCTTCAGAGGATTTAAGGTCTCCTAGACCGGAATGCAAAATGTATGCATGACAATGCATGTTTTTTGTTTGTTTTTTTTTGAAATGCAAATGATGCAAGTGATGCGTGTTGCATGGAATGCGCGACTACACGCGGCTTAAGATATGTACAAAGCAATAGTGTGCACACCAATGCAATAAAGGTTTTGTACCTTCCAAGGATTTAAGGTCTCCTAGACCGTACGTGTTTAAGGTCTCGCCAGACCATGCGTGTTTAAGGTCTCGCCAGACTAGGGGTATTTACAAGACGCGTGACAATGCGCTGAAGGTTTCGCACCTCCAAAGGATTTAAGGTCTCCTAGACCGTGCGTGTTTAAGGTCTCGCCAGACCGTGCGTGTTTAAGGTCTCGCCAGACCACGGGGGTATTGCACGACGGCATGATGTGCAAAATAGCGCAATGCGTTAGGCAACGCGAGTGCACAGGACAGTGCGATGGAATGCATGCAAAATGCAATGAGATGCGCAAAACAGCGCGAACAATTTTGAAATGCACAAAACAGTGCGATGCGCAGAACAGCGCGAAGGAAATGTAATGCACAAAACAGTGCGATGCCAAGTGTGACGTGCATGCCACACGGAGTGTAAATGGGCTTAAATGCGCAACAACGCACGTATTCCGGAATGCATGACAATGCATGGAATGGAAATGCAATGATGCATGAGAAATGTGCACGACAATGCAAAGGGGTGCGTGTTGCAACGCATGTAACACGTGCATAACAATGCAAATGTGTGGCGCGTGACAGCGCGATGTAATGCACCGAAGTAGTGTGATGAACTTGTGCAACACACATGGGGCAACTTTTGAATTTAAAAGGATACAAAAAGGATACACCTTGCATGAATTCGAGTGCCACGCACTGGAGACACGGCCTGCGGTCAAAACGGAGGCCGGTTGAACATCGGAGATGCACTTTCTTGCACTTTCTTGAGCTATGAAGACCACAAACTTCTCATATGGCCTAACCAAGGCTGTGGGAACCCCACCGGCAGTAAGGGGAGGCCACCGGCTGTCCATCGGCATAAAAACAATTCTATCGGCACAAAAAAGTGTCGGCCGGCACAAAACATTGCCGACCGGCAAACAGTTGCTGGTGCGGGGCAGTTTCGTCTTTCCACCTCGAGTGTTATAAAATAGGGCTTCATGCCCTATTTCCTCATTTCCTACCGCCGAAAACCTTTGTTCTCTCTCTCTAGAGTGCTTCTCTCTTATTTTTCGCCCGTTTCTTCGCGTTCTACGCCCGTTTCGTCGTCGGATTCGCGATCCTCTTCGCGTTTCGGACATTTTCCACCGATCACATTCTCGTTTCGGTGCCTCGTTCGGCGTTCTCGCCTTTTCGGGGTTTGTTCCCCTCACTTTGCTCTTCATTTCCGTGCCTCTTCACATTCCGGCCTTCCCGGCCATTTCCGACCCTCTCGGGAGTTGACTTTTCAGTTGACTCTTCGTATTCCGGCTCGGTTTTCCTTTTCCGGCCATTTTCACACCACTCTCTACATGGCGGACGACATTCCACGTGGCGGGACTCCCCCGGACCACGAGATGGATCCCGGGGTCGAGCTCTTACCACTGAGCGAGCGCCCGTTCGACCCGGCGACCTACCGGCCGGCGATTCACGTTCTGCCCCCAGATGGCTTGCGTCAGTTCCGGAGCTTTGAGAGGTACGCGGCCCCTGAGCTACTGCTGCGCGAGCCTACCTCCCACCTTTCATTCGGCACTCCCGAGGTAACTCTTCATCTTCTGCTTTACTTTCTGCAATGTAGGATACAAAACTACCATAGTTAGCTGTATTCTTTAATTGCTGAAATCTGATATGCCGTAGACCGTAGTTGACTGTAAACATACATACAACTGATATCTGCTTGAGACTAACACATGCACACACACAGCACTAGCCCTGAATTACTCAAACACACGGCACACACTGCATTCTACTTCACATACACTGGTACCCAGTATTTGTCTGAATCTGTCAAATTTGCACACATGCTACATCTGTTCTGAAACACCCAAACACGCTGACACAGCACACGTATTTTACTGTAAGCACACCGGCACCCGATATTTGCCTGAATCTGACAAACTTGCATACATGCCATATCTGTCTTTTCAAAACTGCATTTTGAATGTTGTCTTGCCATTGTCATTTTTTGTTTGCAGGAGGGTTCCCATACCATTCGCGGGTATGGGAATACCGGTGCACGGGAGTGGTATGATGAGCTCCCTGATGCGGTCCAGCGTATCGTGGATCGGGCGGGCTTCGGCACCTTCTGCCGAGGACTCTCCAGGTTGTCCACCTGCAGACCTCTTCTTGCCGCTCTGGCGGAGAGGTGGTGGGACACCACCGATTCTTTCCACTTTTCTGCCGCAGGGGACATGACGATGACCCCTTATGACTTCTCGATGCTCACAGGCATCGGGGTAGGGGGTGATCCGATCCCCTTCGACACTGACATGGATGAGTGGACCGCCGCTCAGGTCCATCTACTGGGGGAGGCCCCACCGCTAGCTCGTCCAGGCTTCGTCCAATATTCCTGGTTCGAGGCACAGTTCAGGGTCCAGCCCGTTTTGGAGGAGGTGCAGATGACTCCGGAGGATGAGGAGAGGTGTGCGCGCGGCTTCCTCATGTTCCTGTTCGGGACTACTATCTTCGCCGACCGGGCGAACACCGTGCCTCTCTGCCTTCTCAGTGCACTGGTGGACGTCCGAGACATCTTGCACTACAACTGGGGCGGCGCTGCTCTGGCCACCCTCTATGGCTACATGAGCTCGGCTTCTCGTGGCAGCGGCCAGCTGCTCGGAGGTTACTGGCGAGCTTGGGAGGTACATTTCTTCTCCACTTTTCATTTCTGTCTCGTACTTTCTGTACTCTGTACACTGCACACACTGTAGTCTGCTTTACACTTACTGTATACTGTACACACGGCACGCACATACATTCTGCTTCACACTGACTGTACACTGCTCACACTGTACACAATACACGGCTCACCACACGGCTCTGCCATTTCTGCTTCATTCTGTATATCCTGCTTTATCTGATGGTCATACTGACATCTGTTTTGTAGTTGTGAGTTTACGCCTACTTCCCTAGGCTTGCACCTGTGCCAGTTGCGGAGCCTCCTCCGGCTGTTCCCTTTTCGAGTCGCTTTGACGGGGGATGCACCCGGCGACCACGGGAGACGTTCGGCTTCTTCCGCCGATATTTCGACACCATCACCCCGGCCGAGGTATGTTTTACTTTCAGTTCGTTTAGCTTCGCTTTCCCACTGCATGTTTCAATAACAGTAGATAACAAACTGTCTGTTACTCTCAGATCACATGGCGGCCATGGGCTTCCTTGTTGTCGGCGATGCGGGGTCGGTTCCCTGGTGCTGAGGAGACCTCGCGTTTCCGGATCTTGCTAGAGGGCCCGGTCTGTCGGGCTTGGTACCTGGGGGAGCGTTTTCTACGCCAGACCCGCGGGTTACCTGAGCAGATAGTCCCGGCTCACCCTCCTGCAGAGATGAGGGAGACCGAGGGGCTGACCCCTGAGCAGCTGGATGATTACTCCATCGGCTGGGAGGAGGCCGGCTTCCGAGGCACCGGCGACTATCAGGAGTACGTGCGGACGTACCTGATGCGCCCCTTGAGCGGCCGTCGAGCAGAGGGGGCCAGGCCTGTGGCATCGGCGGCTGGGGTCGGAGCAGGAGCAGGGACTGGATCTTCGAGGAGGACCCGGGTCCGTGGCAGGGGCGGAGTGCGGGGAGGACGAGGAGTTGGCTGGCCTGCTCTGCCTGCTGTACTGACTTTCCAGGGGCAGGGTGGGTCGACCTATCAGATCCCCTTCGCCCCTCCACCGGCTGGTCATGAGTTCATTGACATCCCCGACTTGCCGCCGGTATGTTCTACTATATTTTGTACAGTTATTCAATTCAGTTTACTTGATATTCCACAGAATACTAATGCATCTGATACCTTTGCAGGCTTCTTCTGAGTACACCCGTCAGTCGTTGGCGATGAATGCCTCGATGATGGGGATGCTCCAGCGGACATTTGACCTTCTGTCTGTCTACAGCATACCGGTATGTCCCTCTGACACTGGCCTCAAACCATTCATTCACTGCTTTACATAATCTAATGCACGGCACAACACCTGATACACTGATCTCACAGTATCTGAACACTGCATACACTGCATTCTGCATTAAACTCTGTACTGATAAACTGCTCACGGCATTCATACACTGTATTCAACATTGCATTCTACACTGATAAACTGTCTACAGTATACTGATGCATTTCACTTTTGTGCACTTTTTCAGCCTCCTTTCCAGATTCCCACGGCAGGAGGTGCTCCAGCTAGACCTTCTGTCCCTGCTCGGGGGAGAGATGAGGAGGGTAGGATATTTCCCCGCACTAGGGGTGGGCGTACTCACGTTGGGAGCAGTTCGCGAGCTCCAGCCCCGGACGATGATGACGACGAGGAGTCAGAGGCGGAGGCAGGGTCATCGGAGGAGGAGACCGGAGACGGCTCTAGCTCGGGCTCTGACGACGACGCTGATGATGCTCCTGGACCCTCGTCCAGGAAGAGGACCAGGACGGACTGACAGCCCTTGGAGTCGCTGGACATAGATGCAGATTTTTGCTATCTTTTCTTTCTTTCTTTGTACTTTTCTTTTTGTTGGTAGATAGATTACCATGTACTGCCGCAGGCAGATTTTTGCTTCCAAAACTTGTACATTTGAAAAAGATAGTGAAATGAAACAGACTTTTTATCTGAAAAAGTGTTTACATTTACACACTTCATGCATTGCATCGCATCTCATCATGTTACACCTCAATGTAAATGGAACTGATTGGTTGTCTGAAAATTGAATACTTGCACTGTAATAATCAGATAACTTAAACAGCCAACAGCAAAATAACCCAAGCAACTCACTGCCTGATTCTTGACACACGGCCCTTACTCTGTTGGGGATTGATCTGCATACAGCCCTTAGCACAGCATTCGGTTCATCATGCACACAGCGAATTCCAAACAAACAGCCCAATCTGACAGGACGGAGCTCAAAGACGGAACCGGTTGGAGTCGAAATACGCTCGAATGTAGAGAATGGCACAGCATTCTGAGCATAAATGATTTTTGAAATCAAATGAGGGTTTTTCAAACCGGGATATCGAGCCTACCACTGAACACAGCGGAAAGGACTCAAATAAAGAGGTGCACGACCTAAACACAACGAGACACGCTCGGGAGAGACTCAAAACAAAAGACGAGACCGTCAAATGAAAGAGACACGACACACAGACGCGTAACCAAAGATGGGGGACCTCGGACCACGAGGAGCCAGTTCAATCTGGGTATTGTTTCCCACCCTTTCTGATTTGTGATTCTCACATCACTCGGCTCTCAAGCTCGGATTTTCTCTCAAAACCCTTTTCCTCTCTTTTCTCTCAACTCACACCTCTCTATTCTTCATTCTCTCCTTTTTCATCCCTCCCCGGGGTGATTTGATGGATAAATGGAAAGGTGCGGGTTCACGCCCGATGCCGTTAGCTCACAGCTATTTCTTCCGGCGGGCAGAGCGCTCTTCTGGTAAGTACGTCGATGACGGGGGAAAGACAGAACGCCTGGCTCAACTGTGCCCCTAGTTCATCATTTTAACCATTCTTTCGTTTTTGCTTTCTACTAAAACGGTTTTGATCAAAACGAGAGTCGGATTAACGTACTTGTTCGACTTTTGATTTGAAAAGCATGCAAGTCAGGCAGCAAGCACTGAAAATTTTCCTTTTGGGTCCAAGACAATGGTCCGGTTTTGGAAAATGAAATAGTTTTCGAGAAAATAGTCAACCTCAGTAAAAATTTTCAAAAACTATTTTTCAAACAGCTGATGCTCAACAAGCATGGAACTTACTCTTCGAGATGCGCAACCTCGGATCGGAGGCAATGGCAAATTGCCCCTGGTTTGAAGGGGGTGGGAGGCAACGGAAAGTTGCCCCTAGTTTGAATGGCGGCTCACGGCGGCTCGCGGCAACGGAAAGTTGCCCCTTGTTTGGATGGTGCCGCAGCAGTCCGCAGACAGTCTTCATTGGCGGTGGTCGAACTCTCAGACACAGAGATGACGAAGACGGTCACAACACATATATGGACACAGTCGCCTTGGGAGCGTTGGCCACTGGACTTTGGGATGAAATCGAAACCATTGCATGGACTGAGACGCTTATGAAAGCGTTGGGGGCTGGACTTCATGATGAAGTTGCCTACGTATCCCAAACATGGGAATCAAGCCTTACGTAGTTCCGGTTAAGGTCCACTCGGGTATTTTAACCTTCACTTTGTTTGGCTCTCACTTTTGCCAAGGCGCCCAATGCGGGTTTTCGACCTTGCGAGCTTCTTTTCATTTTCTATTTCTTTTTCATTTCTTTTTCTTTTCTATTTTTTTTTCTTCTTTCTTTTTGTATTTTTCTCTTGCTCTAACTTTTGCCTGGGTCGCCCTTCCGGGTTTTCGGCCCAGCGAGCCTCTCAAAGGGTAAAAGAGTAGCAAGTCCATGCCAAATGGTCTTTTTTTTTTGAAATTGAATTGAAGCCTCTCTGTGTCCAGGAGAACGGCTGTTGAACTGATTTGCGGAGAATCCATCAGGGTTACTCTACGAGCTTCTTCCGGCGAGATCTACTCCTTCTGATTCGGCCTTGGTGCCTTCTGCTCGAGGGCTGTTTCGAAACCGGCCACGCGGGCCTTTCATGGCGTTTGTCCGTTGAACTTTCTGAACATTCTGAACGGGTTCAAATTCGGAAAACAAATAGGTTGAATCTTGAGGCTAAGAGCAATCCTAGGCTGCGCAATCTCAAGAGTGATTCCACACAGGTCTTCGCAGGGCTGCGTAAAACATTTGCTTTTGAAAGTTTTTAAGAAAGCGACAAATCGCTCGCGCCGAAGATAGTGTGGAACCAATCTGGATCAGGCCAGGGTCCTTCTCAGTACTCACGCCGACAAGCATGATTTCATTCATAAAAAGGCTTAGCACGCCTCTCTTTCTCTCAAAATGATCAAAATTTTGCAAAACCCGAGGAATTCCTTCCCCTTCGTTTTCATCACCGCAGTGTTCAAAAGTTTTTTTTTTGAAAAACTTAGGTTAATGCAATGAGTTTGGGCACACAGGATAGCAGGCGAGATGTATTGTCAGCCCATTCAAATTCTCTGGTCCTTATGCTGAAAGCAAGCATGAAGTTGAGATAGCAACAGCTGTTTTGATCGGCTTTGTTGGTGCAACTGGCCCCTCGGCAGAAACAGACTCAAAACAAAAACAGATAATAATTACAAAACAAAACGGTGTTCGGGACAACAACCCCAGAATCACCTGGTATTATATACAACGGGGACTGACTCGATACAACAAGGCAGACCCTTAAGCAAAAAAAGACTGACTCAAGACAAAGAGACAGACTCAAAACAAAAGACTGACTCGATATCCAAGCCAGGATTTACAAAAACTCGGTTTCACCGATACTCAAAAATGCGTGCCAGACGCTTCACCCAAAAATGTATCAAATGTTGCCCGCAGGCGGTTCACTTTACATACTCGCAGTATCTGAGCCCTCGAAATCCAACAACTGAGTGGTGACGGGCTTGCCTGAGGTGGGTGGTAGGATAACCTTGTTATCGATCAAATCCTGCACTTCATGACGAAGGCGGGAACATCCATCGGTACTGTGGCCGGACTGTTGGTGGTACGCACAGTACAAGGTAGCATCATGAGTGGCGGGGAGATTCTTCGGGAGTGGCCGGGGCTCCAAAGGCTTAAGATGCCCATTCTTTGCCAATATTAACAATGCCCTAGACAAAGGCATGTGGAGGTCGTGAAAAACCCTGCGCCCTCGGGGCAGGTACTTTGCAGTTTGAGGATTCTTGCCAGATGCGCTGGCGAAAGGATCAGCTGGCGCTGCCTTGGCTTTTTGAACCTTCCCCGGTGCAGGGTTGGGAACTACTGGAATTGTCTGGGCATGACGGGGCCCATCCCAGTTTTCTGTCTGGCTTGAACTGCCTTTGGTTGGAGCGGGGAAAGCATCATCTATAGCTTTGGTCACTATTGCAGATGTTTGTTGCTTGTTCATCCCTCTGGCCTTCAAAGCCTCGACTGCCCACAGCAGTTGTTCAATAGGATCGGCATCTGCCTTTGCCTTGTCTTTTCCTCTGGCCTCAGCCTGATCGAGGGTCTGGGTTGGTGCTGACATATCGTGGCTATAGCCGGAAGCCACCTCTGGCTGGCTGAGCTCTATCACAATCCGCCCCAGTAGTGGGGGCTCCTGTGGTACAAAATTCCCGGCGTACGGCGCCGCTGGCGGTGAAGCCGACATTCCATAGGCGAGGTCTGCCACAGACCTTTGGAGATCGCCTATCATCCCCATCAATTCGAAGGTGGTGGGCTCACGAGCCTGGTATAACTGGGGAGCCCAAACCGGGTGCACAACGGGCGACCTGGGCGGGTATGACATACTGATATTGGCCTCACTCTGCGGAGCGGTCCCCTGCTCCGATACAGCTGCCATAACCACAATTTCTTCTGAACTTTGTGCCGCCATAAATCTTGCCTCAGCAAAGGGGGACACTGGCTATTCTGTTTCAACTCTGCGACTCTCTGAACCTTGAAAGGAAAAAACAGACAGCATTTCAGCCCAAACTGATCAAACACGGGTGTAGCTAAACAACTGTACCCTACTGCTGATCACTGTTCCCAAATTTCTGTTCCCGAAAACTGAACCGATACCCGCGGATAACTGATTCCTACAACTGATACTGATACTGGTGTCCCCAGGTTAGATACTCAAACTTGCAAACTGACATGTGCGTTCCTGTAGAGCAACACTCTAAAAGCACATAGTAAGTAAAGAGAACAAAACACCCCTATATTGGGGTAGGGTTTCCCTGTCCTATTTTGTCAGGAGCTAGGGTTTCACTACGCACACAGCGGTTTCAAACAACCTAACATCGGGTGAGCAACCTGTCCTAGTTTGGAATGGTCACTATGGATTTCGATATGCACTAGGTCGAATGGTCAAAAGGGTGCCCTGGTAAACCGGGGTTTGTGTTCCCATGCTGTCAGAGCCCATAGCCGGTCAGCCTTATGGACATGCCTTGACAAGACAAGCCTCCGGCAAATCGTTCAGGAATGGCAGATGGCAAACACTGTGTTCCTAGGCGCACCAATGCACATGCAATGCAAAGAAACACATAAATGAGATCAAAACAGGATATCACGAGTTCGAGTCAAGCTCTCTAAATATTCCCCAGCAGAGTCGCCAGAAACTGTAACGGCGCCCGCGTGGGCCTCGTGCTACAGTTCGGACTCGATTTGTGTCACGGTTCTTAATCTTGAACCAAAGAGTCCAAATCTGGCAAATCGTTTTGAGAAACAGATTTTTTTGAAAAGAAGTGCCAAACATGGACTGCTTTGCCAGATACAGAGTCGCCACCTAAATATTTTAAAATGGGGGAATTTAGGAAACCCTGACTCGGTGCCGAAGGCCACATGTCCGTCATCACCGGAGTTGTCTCGGCTCGGGAGCTTGGGTACGATCGGGGAAGGTCAGCTATGAGCACCCCCTTTCGCCCGGTCCGAAGACCGGCCTCTACTAACCATGATATCCGTATTTGAAAACTTTATGTGTTCTTATTCCATTTATTAGCCTAGAATTACTATGTTATGCGCGCAGCAAACAAGTATAGACTAGATTGCCTAATTTGGAAATAAACATTGCATATCCGTTCGGTTCGAAAATGCTTTGGAATTTGCTACTCGCAAGTAGGCTAAAACACGGATTTCAATGAGTTCTTCCAACTCAAACAAATCCAACCTTCACCCACAGGCATTCAAGCAATTATAACATATAAGCATCTAGCCACATGTTAAGCATGCTGTCATGGTAACATTCACACTCATGTGATATGCTAAAGCGGAAATACTTACATAGTACTCCGTGCCAAAACAAAGAACTTGTTAGCAAACATGCATGATCCAAGTCCATGTGAAGTGCCTAATGCATCGCATACAAAATGTTACTAGAATAAGCTCGGCTATCCTAAACATGTCATGTGAAAATGCACAGTTATCACATATTCAGTTTGGAATTGAAGCATTGATGCAATTAGCATGATGTTCCGAGCCTAATGCATGCAATACAAATGCATGGATGCACACATGCATAGCATAAGGTATGCTAAATTAGACGTGCCCTATTACTAACCATCAAAGCAGGTAAATAAAAGGGAAGAAAGACGTGAGGTTGGAAGACATACACACACTCACGCACACTTATTACAGATTTGCCCTCGCTCGGAGGGACCAAATAAATATTACAAATTAATTAACTACACAAGCTAATTAATATTACAAATTAACTAATTAACAAATTAACTAATTAATTAAAGCAGAAAAACGCCTCGGGAAGCGTGCCACCATGCGCAAGCTGCCTCTGTTTTCCTTCCTTTCCTCCTCTGGAGGCTGTCAAAGCCTCAGGAATGCATCCTTGGACAGAGGGGATCATCACCGGCTGAATGAAACTTCCACCGGCAGTGTAGTATGGCCATCGGCACAAAATAGGGTCTGTCGGCAGAGAAAATTGTGCCGGTCGGCACATTACACTGCCGGTCGGCATAGTATTCCTGCAGAACCTGCAACTCACAGCAACAGAGGGCAAAACAAGGCATGACAGCATATTTCAAGACATGTATGCACTAACCATGTCTCTTATCATTGTGATGACTCAAAGGGACATGTGCCTCGGTTCTCGGACCACCAATCACGCATTTCCATGCATGATGGCCCAAAGAACCAAGTATGCAACTTTGGTTTCAAATGCGATGCACACCAATCAAACAAATTAGGCCCAATTCCTATCACCAATTCAAGGAACAAGGCATGCATGCAAGATGCAATGCAACCTAGGCATACAAGCTAAGGATGCAACATGGCATGGCAAAACACTTATGCAAGCATACAAGCATGCATATGGCAATACAAATGAGTGCAAAGATGGACTTAAACATGAATTAGGCGACTCTAAAATAGGCCTAAAACAGTAGCCATAAGTGCTAAAGAGTGAGAGCTAAATGGCATGCACACACACATGCTCATAAGGACCAACACTTAAGCATGAATCAAACAACATTCAAGCACACTTGAAAGAAGGAAACATGGACAAATTAGCATGCAACATGAGCCTTAAAATCATGTTATAAAATGATGCCAAATCAAATTATAAATCAAGTCAAGCATGCAACAAAAAGTCCAAGTGTTCAAGGCAAGTCGATAAGGCATTGAACTACACTTATCATGACCAAACATGGCATGCATTAAACAACTAAAAACAGATTTTTAGCATGTTAAAACAAGGCCAAAGGACTCCTTAGATGGCATCTAAGTGGCCCAAATTCAAAGGCATGCAAAGGCACCAAAACATGGAACATTGCAAAACATGCTTTCAAAGCATTAAAGAGGCATGCGAGGCAATCAAACAAGCATGGAAATGGGACTGAAATGACATGTAGAATGATCCCAAATCACTAAAACAATGCAAAGATGGCATGCTACACATGCACATACTCAAGGCCAACAAGCCCAAATACAAAGGAGCTATATAATGCATGCAAAGATCAACCCAAACGACTATGGACAGAGCTAAAGCATGGCAAAATAAGCACATAAACTTCACAAGACTAAGCCTAAAACATGCTCCAACAAAGGCTAACAACCTAAGGCACATTAAGGCACAAATAGGGCATTACATGGCAACTATGCTAAACATGCATGGAGTTCCAAAACCAACTTGAAATCATGTTATATCATGGATATATAAGCATGAAAAACAAACCAAATATGCTCAACACACACTCAAGCATAGGCTTCTTTAAGAGGCCAAAATGTGCCCTTTTCAAGGACAACAAGGAGAGGGGGTGGCCCTCTCCTTCTTGGGACTTCAAAGCATCATCTTCACCACTGAAATCCCTCAAGATTTCAGTGGTGAAGAGACCTTAACACCAAAATCCCGGAGCTAGCACAAAATGGCTCAAAATGAGGCCTTTTGAGGCCTAAGGGTGGTCAACACCTCTCAAACAACAAAACACTCTTAATAAACAACAAAGAGGGCTTAAAAACAGAACTTTTTTATGTTATACAACAAGCACAAAAACAGCTCTAAGGTAGGTATAAAATCAAAGCAAAAATAGGGGAAAAAGGGACTAGTTTCTTACCCTTGATGCCTTCTTCAACAAAGATGCTCCAATGGCCTCCTTGAGCTTGGATCCAAGACAAAAACTCCAAAACACACTCTTTAGAACCTCAGCTCCTAGAGGAAGGTGAAACACTAGGTGTTTGTGTGCAATAGTAAGGCACAAAACACCTAGTGTGCAAAATGAGAAGGAAAGAGAGATAGGTGAGTGTATCTAACCCTAACCCTAGAAAACCAGAGCTCTCCTCTGTCTTCTCTCTCTCTAAAATGTCTAAAAACCTCTCTTCTTTTTCCTTAGAGAGAGCTCTCCCTATAAGCCTCTTGTAAAGCTTACAAGACAAGCTTTGCAAGAGGGAGATCCCTCCATACACGTGTATGGAGGGGAGCAAAAGTTATACAGCTGTCCAAAAATATCTGCAAAAGCAGATGAACAGCAATCGGCCGGCAAAAAATGCCATCTTGGCCAAACAAAGTGCCGACCGGCACAAAAAAGTGCTGACCGGCAACAAATAGTGCCGACCGGCAGACTATTTTGCCGGTGGCAGCAAAAACCAGCCGGTGGCATCTAGCCACTGCCGGTGATGGGTGGGGATGGTCTACAAGCCCCACCCTGCCTCTCAAAGGCAAGATGCAAGTGTTTGGTGCAAAACCAGACACTAAACGGTCAAGTTCGGAGATCCTGAGACAAGGCGCGCGAGCCGAGGCCTCCGGGAATTCCAAACGAACACAAACAAGGATAATCACCGAGTGTTCAAACAGTGACGTCCAAGTCTTGAGGACGGTCAAAAATGGGGTGTCTACAGATGTACTCCACGGTTTAAGAGGAGATAGGGGATGGTCTCCTAAACCAAAAATTATTTGGGAGGAGATAGAGGATAGACTCCATTGATACAGCGAATCTGTGTATCATTTGTGAAGTATGGAAGTGTTTTATTATGAGTTGCTATCTCATGTCAATTGTGAAGTATGAAAGTGTTTTATTATGAGTTATAGTCTCATTTAAATTGTTGATATTGGAAAGGTTTCTGACATGAGCTGTAGTCTCATGGGAATTGTTTGACCAGGTTTTGAGCCATGTTTATAAATCGAAATTGCTAAGTAAAGAAAAATGGAATGAAACATGGACATATCTGTTATGGAATTAGGTTGTGCTGTATGTTGGTTTATATTAGTTAAACATTTATCAAAGCTAATATTTTAGTTATTGCTCATATTATGTTTAGCATATCTCTACTAGGTGTTGGCTCACCCTATATGGGACATCATTTTCAGGTTCAGATGATATGCTACCTCCAAGGACGTAGCTTGGGAGGCTTGAGGCTGATAGCACTTGTAGACGCGCCCGCGTGGGGCCTCATGCTACAGTTCGGACTCGATTTGTGTCACGGTTCTTAATCTTGAACCAAAGAGTCCAAATCTGGCAAATCGTTTTGAGAAACAAATTTTTTGAAAAGAAGTGCCAAACATGGACTGCTTTGCCAGATACAGAGTCGCCACCTAAATATTTTTAAATGGGGAAATTTAGGAAACCCTGACTCGGTGCCGAAGGCCACATGTCCGTCATCACCGGAGTTGTCTCGGCTCGGGAGCTTAGGTACGATCGGGGAAGGTCAGCTATGAGACCCCCTTTCGCCCGGTCCGAAGACCGACCTCTACTAACCGTGATATCTTGTTTTGAAAACGTTGTGTGTTCTTATCCCGATTATTAGCCTAGAGTTACTATGTTATGCGCGCAGCAAACAAGTATAGACCAAATCGCCCAAATTGGAACAAAACATTTCATGTTTGTTTTTGAAAATGGTTTGCTACTCGCAAGTAGGCTAAAATACAGATTTTGCCACCCTCAAGTGGGCTTTTAGAAAAGATGATTTTGCCACTACCTAGTGGGCTTAAAATGCACAGTTTTAACGCATTATCCCAATTTAAGCGATTTGACCTCCACCCACAGGCATTCAAGCAGTTTATTTCATGTAAGCACTTAACCGCATGGCAAGCATACTATCTTGGCAACACTCACACGCATGCTGGATGCTAAAGCATAACTACTTACATTGTACTCCGTGCCAAAACAATAAACTAGTTAGCAAATATGCATGTCCTAGTTTATGTTAATTTGCCTAATGCAACACATACAGGATGCAATTTAGGTAGGCTCGGTTAACCTAAACATGGCATATGTAATGCGCTCAATTATCACATATTCGATTTGGAATTTGAAAATGCGAATGCGGTTAGTATGATGTACCGAGCCCAATACATGCAGTACAAATGCATGAATGCACGCATGCATAGCATAAGGTATGCTAAATTCAAATATGCCCTAATCTACTATCGTAAGCAGGTAAATAAAAGGGAAGAAAGAAGTGGGGTTGGAAGACATACACACCACCCACACACACTTATTACAGATTTGCCCTCGCTCGGAGGACCCAAATAAATATTACAGTCCCAAATAATAAACGAATAAAATTATTACAAGATTTCTAAGTTAATTTAAAAGAAAAGATGGCAAAGGAAAGAAGAGGGCAGCCGCAGCCTCTGCCTCGGGATGCGCGAATGGTGCATGCTCGAATCTGTCTCGCCCGAAAAACCCGTACTGTACTCCTGCCGCCTCTATTTGTACTGTCTTGTCTTTTTGAAAATTGCCAAAAGTACTGGAGCAAGTTCCTTGCATCTTGCAGAGCACCACCGGCCGGACAGAATTACTACTGGCACTTCACAATGCCCATCGGCATTTGTTGGATTCCTCGGCACTCCAGATAGTGCCGGTCGGCATTAAATTCTGCCGGTCGGCAGAAACTTCCTGCAGAAGACAATTTGACAGCAAACAGAGAACAGACAGTGCATGGCATGGAGTTTTTGGACACATGTAAGCATGGTCATACTTCCTATCATGTTTTGAAACTCAAAGAAGCATGACCTTCAATCTTTGAGCCATCAATGGTGCATGATGACTCAAGGGATCAAATTTGCCATTTAATGTAAGGATGTATGCAACAAACACAATGAACTCCGAAACGCGTTACATCACTTGTGGTATGAACGCCCCTCAACTCTCACACTTGGTTTGACACCCCAAACCAAGTAATGCAATGCATGTTATGCAAAACATGACTCAAAATGCAACATGATATCAACGTGCAAGGTATGCCAAGAATCATGCAACTAGTATGGCAAGCATGCAATATGAGACATACAAGACACAAATGTGATGTAAACATGGACACTTTGAGTAATAGAATTATCATGCTACAACAACATATGAAGCAACCATGCATCAATCATGAAGCAATCATGCAAAGATGGCTTAAAATGGCAAGGGGGCAGACCCTCACCCTCCTCAAAACAGTGGCCAAAAGTGTCCGATAGGTGGGCTAATGTTCATGCCAACATGCAAGCCAAAAGTTCCATGGTTAAGGCACAAAAAAAAGGAAACATTTCACACTCATCAACATGACCACTCATGGCATGATTAAAACAAGTAAAAAACAGAATTTTTACATGCAAAATGGGACCCCAAAAACCTCCTAATATGACAGCTAAAGTACCTCCCATGAAACAAATGCACTAAGGGCCACTCCTAGGCATAAGAGGACACACCCTCAAGGCATGAAAGAGGTCATGCATGCACACATACAAACATGATTCTTGGGCTAAAATGTGGCCCTTGATGATGTTAAAATCATGAAGGTAATCACAAACATGCATGCTAGAAGCCAACATGCTCATAGCTTTCAAGCCAAAATACAAAGTAACCCTAACAAACATGTCAAGCATGATCAAAAGGATAACCAACAGACTTTAAGCATGGAAAAAAACAATACCAAAAGCTTCATGGAACTAAGCCAACATACACAAGAATCATGGCCTAATCATGAGGTGTATTTCTAAGCAAAATGGAGCAATACAAAGCAAGTATTATAGGCATACAAGGAGGCACAAATCCGGCCAAAAACAGAGGTTACATATGACTTAAAATACCTAAAAAAATCCTGAAATGAGGCCAAGGATCATCAAGCACACATGCTACCCTTTTGAGCCCAAAAAAGCATGGAAACAAACCATGAAGGGAGAGGGGTGTCCCTCCCCTATGCAAGACTTCAAACCATTTTTTTTTACACTAAAATACACTGATTTTTCAGTGGTCAAAGGACCAAAACACTGAAGTGGACAAAACCTTATGAAAGAGGCACCAAAATGGATCAAACAAGGCTTAGAAGGGAGAGTTTGCACTTAAACCACAAAATGACCTTAATGAAAGTGCTAGAGCAGGAAAATACAAGCCCTTTTTATGTTATACACAAGAGCTAAAACAGCAAGCTAGATAGGTAAAAAACTATTGCAAGTTTGGGGAATATAAATCAAGATGCTCACCCTTGAAGAACCTTTGAAGAACAAATGGTCTAGCCTCCTTCTTTGGATCAAAACCAGTCCAAAAACTCAAGAAACAACCCCCCAAGTCCCTCAATCTCGGAGTAAGGTGTAATGGTGTGTGTAATGGTGCAAAAGTAAGGTAAAAACCACCTTTTGAGCTAAGAAACACACACAAAGGAGGAGAGAGGGGGAGGTATAGAGATAATATGTATCTATATCTCAAAGGCCTGGTTTTTGGTTGCAAGAAGCTAACCTAGATCAAAGAGGAAGGCCCTCCTCTTATAAGACTCCCTCTTGCAAAGCTTATTCAACAAGCTTGCTTAGAGGGAGATCCCTCAATACATGTGTATGGAGGGGGGAAGAGTTGGTGCCAGCTATCACAGCTGGCACAAAATATCTCCATAAAGTGGATGAAGAGTGGTCGGCTGCCCAAAAATGCCATTTCGGCAAAAAACAGTGCCGACCGGCAATAAAATGTGCCGACCGGCAAACAAAAGTGCCGATAGCAGCAAAAAACCAGCCGGTGGCCTCTAGCCACTGCCGGTGGGGTGTAGGGATGGTCCACAAGCCCTACCCTGCCTCTCAAAGGCAAGATGCAAGTGTTTGGTGCAAAACCAGACACTAAACGGTTGAGTTGGGAGATCCTGAGGTAGGGCACGCGAGCCGAGACCTCCGGGAACTCCAAACGAACACAAACAAGGATAATCATCGAGTATTCAAACGTTGACGTCCAAGTCTTGAGGACGGTCAAAAATGGGGTGTCTACAGCTTTTTGTTGTTCTCTTTTGTATATTACATGTATATCAAGCCATGGGCTTATTTTGTGTAAAGAGTTAGAACTCTACTTTTGTTGAACCCAAGTGTTGACTTGGAAAGTTGTAAGTCTATAGGGCATTTACTTTTGTTGTCAACATGTAATATCTTTTGTAAGAATACTCTATTGAATGGCATTACGTTCTACTCTCTTAAGTTTATGGATGTAATGAATGCATGATTTATGGGTTTATTTTGAGGGCGTTACAACTTGGTATCAAAACATACCGGGTTTGAATACTTTGGGTACGTGGGAAGTGGTTAGTACCACAATGGGTTTGTCTCGCGTGTTAGAGAGTTAGATGTAGTGTTATATGCTTATGTGATAACATGTTTATGTGACTACTTGGGTATGGGATTTAGTTTCTAGGATGTTGATTGGATCCTTGGGTTTCCGGGAGTCTTGTTGGAAAAGCACTTGATCAATGCTGTTTCTAACCAGATCATGCAAAGAAAGCTGTAACGAAGCATACATGCGACAGTTTTAAGCTAGCATACACCAAACTACACTACAATGCAGAAAGGATATAAGAGAATTATGCAATTCTCAATGCGTCTCACTCGGAGGATACAATACCTGTGCGGCTCGTCTGGTTGCACCAGCCTCAAATGAACCGTACATACAATATCGTGCCTGAAAAGAAAACAAACTTAACAGGTACAATATCGTTAGCAATATGCAAAGTAGTGTACTCGAAACGCGTGACAACGCAAAGCAAGTAGGGAGTATAACAATGCTGTGAAAATACGAATATGTAAGTGAAGCATGCGGTCTACGCTGGCATTGAAATTAAACATGCGGTCTACGCAATCAAAACATGCGGTCTACGCAGGTATTGAAATTAAACATGCGGTCTACGCAATCAAAACATGCGGTCTATGCAGGTAATGAAATTAAAGAAGATGCGGTCTACGCAAGTAAAGCATGCGGTCTACGCAGGTAATGAGATTAATAAATCATGCGGTCTACGCAATCAAAACATACGGTCTACGCAGGTAATGAAATTAAACATTCAGTCTACGCAAGCAAAACATGCGGTCTACGCAGGTAATGAAATACGGTCTACGCGATCGAAACATGCAGTCTACTCAGGTAATGGAATTAAACATGCGGTCTACGCAAGCAAAACATGCGGTCTACGCAGGTAATGGAATTAAGCATGCGGTCTACGCAATCAAAACATGCGGTCTACGCAAGTAATGGAATTAAACATGCGGTCTACGCAATCAAAACATGCGGTCTACGCAATCAAAAAGATGACTAAGATGTTTGAGATGCTTGGCATCGAAGACGGGGCATTGAAGGTGACCTTGGCGTCCTTCTAGCTGGTGGCACATGGGAGGCCTTTGTAGATGCTTTCTAGGAGAAGTTTTTGTCTCCCGCTGTCAGGAAGAAGTTGAGAGATCAGTTCTGTCAGCTCAAGCAGCTAAGTTCATTAGTGGCCGAGTTTGAGGCCGCATTTACCAGTTTATCCAGATTTGCACCTAAGCTAGTGGCGTCTGAGGAACGCCGTTATCTTGAGTTCGAGAGGAAGTTGAGGCACGAACTCAAGGTTAGGGTTGCTGGGCCTATGACTCGGGAGTATGGACGCCTTGTGGATGCTGCGGCCCATGGAGATCATTATGCAGGAGGAGGAGGAGAGGATGAGGGGCTCCAAGAGGAGTCAGGATGGCCTGGGGGATGGCAGGAGGCAGAGGGGTTCTAACTCTCAGCAGTCTCAGGGTGTTTTTGCAAGATCTACCTTTCCAGTGCCGAGTACAGGCTCGGGGAGAGGTAATCAGGGAGACGTTACTTGTTACAAGTGTGGTCAGCTGGGCCACAAGTCTCCAGTTTGCCCGCTGAGGGGAGGAGGGCAGAGAGCAACTTCATCTTCGGCTCGACTTCAGAGCTAGAGTCAGGGCAGAGGCCAGCCGCTCTCTTATTACTAGTGTGGTCAGGCGGGGCACCTGAAAAGGTATTGCCCGTAGTTGAGTGGCACATCTGGTGCATCTGGTGCGAGGCAGACGCAGAGTTTTCAGCCCGCACAGTCAGTTAAGGCCTCGAGGGCCAATCAGGGGGCTTCATCGTCTCAATCTGTGCAGCAGTCTTTTGCTCCGAGAGGTGACCAGGTAGATCAGAGACCTTCAGGACGCGTGTATGCTGTTACTGTGCAGGATCTTGTACCGGCTCCATCTGTTGTGAGAGGTACCTTTTTGTTTTGCAACTCAATTGCCAATGTGTTGATTAATACGGGTGCATCCCATTTCTTTATATCTGCTACATTTGCATCTATTTTGGGGTTGGCATAGTTAGCTTCTCCTATTTTTGTTGTATCACCTGTTGGGGGCGAGTTGATTTTGAAACAAGGGTGTCGGGGCTGTGATATAGAGGTCGCTGATCGTCGGCTTCCATTTTCTTTTGTGGTTATGGCTATGTCGGGTTTTGATGTGATTTTGGGTATGGACTGGTTATCGTCATACCGGGCTGTTATTGATTGCTACCGCCAGAGGGTCACTGTATGGACCTTGAGCGAGGATTGTTTCCATTTCTTGGGGGATCGAGTTGGTAGAGTGTTGCCACCGGTGTATGATCCGTGAGGGCGAAGTGAACTTAGCGGTCTTCTCGCTAGCTTTATGAGTAATGAGTGTGATGAGACCCAGACTGTATTGCCGAGAGTGGTTTGTGAGTACTTGGACGTCATTCCCAAGGACCTTGTTAGTTTGCCACCCCATCGAGAGGTAGAATTCTTTATTGACTTAGTGCCCGACACGACGCCGACTTCCAATGCACCTTATCGTTTTGCCCTAGCCGAGTTGAGTGAGTTGAAGATTCAGCTCCAAGAGTTGTTAGATAAGGGCTTCATTCGCCCTAGTACTTCGCCGTGAGGAGCACCGACCCTCTTTGCTAAAAAGAAAGATGGGGCCTTGAGACTTTGTATTGATTACCAGAAATTGAATCGGGCTACGGTTAAGAACAAATACCCTATGCTCCGTATAGATGATCTGTTCGACCAGTTGAAAGGGTCCCGTTGTTTCTTTAAGATAGACTTGAGATCGGGTTGCCATCAGTTGAGGGTCAGGGAGGAAGATATCCCGAAGATGGCATTCCATACGCGGTATGGCCATTATGAGTTTTTGGTGATGCCTTTTGGGCTCACCAATGCACCGACAGTCTTTATGGATTTGATGAACTGGATCTTCCGGGAATTCTTGGATCGTTTCGTGGTCGTTTTTGTGGACGACATCCTGATTTATTCACCTTCTGAGGAAGAGCACGAGGAACACTTGAGAGTGGTGCTTGAGTTGCTTAGAGCCCATAAGCTGTATGCTAAGTTTGGGAAGTGTGAGTTCTGGCTAAGAGAGGTTAAGTTCTTAGGCCATGTTATTTCCGGGGAAGGGGTGTCTATTGATACATCCAAGATAGAGGCAGCGCAAGATTGGGCACAGCCTAAGAGTGTTTTTGAGATCCGCAGTTTTCTGGGATTAGTTAGGTATTACCGTCGGTTTGTGAAAGATTTCTCTAGGCTAGCTTTGCCGTTGACTAGATTGACGTGGAAAGCGGTCAAATTTGTATGGAGTGAGACTTGTGAAAAGTCGTTCCAAGAGCTAAAAATTAGACTTACCACCGCTCTGGTTTTGATTATTCTGGAGAGAGGCTTGAGTTATGCGGTTTATTGTGATGCCTCACGAGAGGGTTTGGGTTGTGTGTTGATGCAAGAGGGAAAAGTGGTAGCCTATGGCTTACGTCAGTTGAAAATTCACGAGAGAAATTACCCTACGCATGACCTAGAATTAGCAGCTGTGATTTTTGCCTTGAAGATTTGGAGGCACTACCTTTATGGTGAGAAATTTGAGGTGTTCTCGGATCATAAGAGTCTGAAGTACCTGTTTACACAGAAAGACTTGAACTTGAGGCAGAGGAGGTGGATGGAGTTCATCGAAGATTACGATTTCGAGTTACACTATCACCCTGGAAAGGCCAATGTTGTGGCTGATGCCCTTAGTAGGAAATCCATTAGTGATGTAGCTTGTATAGCCATCCGGGAGTGGGAAATGCTGGGTGCACTTGGCGAGTTTGATTTGCTTTTAGACGAATCCGTTGAGACTGCGGCCTTGTTTTTTGTTGTTGCGCAGCCTACACTTGTGACCCGAGTGTTAGAGGCACAGAGAGGTGACCTTGAGGTAGAATCCCTCCGAGAGAAGATCTCCAGTGGGATGGTTAAGAAGGGTTTGACTGTGCATCCTAACCTGAGTGTAAGATACCGAGACTGTTTGTTCGTACCAGAGTCTTGCCGAGAGGAGGTACTCCGAGAGTTTCACCATTCATGCCTTGCGGTGCATCCGGGAGGCACTAAGATGTATCATGACTTGGGTCGCCAGTTTTGGTGGCGGGGTATGAAGAAGGATGTAGCAGTTTTTGTATCGAAATGCCTTACTTGTCAGCAAGTGAAGGCCGAGCATCAGAGGCCAGCGGATTTGTTACAACCTTTGCCTATTGCCGAGTGGAAGTGGGAGCATGTCACTATGGACTTCGTTGTAGGTCTTCCGAGGACTCAGCGGGGTAGTGATGCTATTTGGGTGTTGTAGACCGGTTGACTAAGTCGGCGCACTTTAACCCATGTGCGTGAGAGATTCGGTAGATCACCTTGCCGACTTGTATGTTCGGGACATAGTGAGGTTGCACGGGGTCCCAGTGTCAATCGTCTCAGATAGAGATCCACGTTTTACTGCTAGGTTGTGGCAGAGTTTGCAGAGTGCCTTGGGCACTAGATTGACCTTTAGCACGGCTTATCATCCTCAGACTGATGGGCAGTCCGAGCGTACTATTCAGATCCTTGAGGATATGCTTCGAGGTTGTGTTCTTGACTTTAGTGGATCATGGGAGAGGCATTTGCCCTTAGTGGAGTTTCCCTACAACAACAATTTCCAGTCGAGTATTGGTATGGCACCGTTTGAGGCCTTGTATAGCCGACCTTGTAGGTCTCTAGTGTGTTTTGTTGGGCCCGGAGTTGGTGAGAGAAACGCTGGAGAAAGTTGAGCTTATTCGTAGGAGGCTTGTTAAAGCCCAGAGTCGCCAAAAGAGTTATGCTGACCGTAGGAGGAGGCCTTTGGCATTTGAGGCGGGTGATCACGTCTTTTTTTAAAATATCACCTAGGCGGGGTTTGATGAGGTTCGGGAAGAGTGGGAAGTTGTCCCATCGGTTTATTGGCCCTTTTGAGATCCTTGAGAGGATTGGCGAGGTTGCCTACGTTTAGCTTTGCCACCGCAGTTGTCCAGGGTGCATGACGTGTTTCATGTTAGTATGCTTGTTGGATCCGTCGCATGTATTGGATTGGACCAACTTAGAGGCTGATGAGGATACCTTGTATGAGGAGAGACCGGTACAGGTCTTGGATAGGCGGGAACAAGTCTTGTGAGGCAAGACGATACCTTTGGTAAAGGTTTTGTGGAAACATCACGGAGTGGAGGAAGCCACTTGGGAACGTGAGTTGGAGGCCCGTGAGAAATATCCGGACTTGTTTGTTAATGTTTAATTATGTATTGGGAATTTTGTTGTAATGGTGAACTTTAAGAGCATTGAATATGTCTTAAGTTGTAAAACATTGTATATGTTTTGGTTTATGGAAATTGTTGAATATGCCTTGAAAAATGGAAGTTCACTTTAACATTGCATATGTTAATTATGTTCGAAAATGCAAATATACTGTTGGCATTGAATATGTTATAGAATTGTGGAACATGGTATTGGAATTTGTTGAAATTCAAGGAATGCATATTGATAATGCATGTTGTAGAATATGTTGTAAATTGCCCCTTGAGAAGGGATGATATGACCGGTGATAGGTCAGGTTGATGAATATTGAATTGTAATATTGTTGAGAATTGAGAAAGCATGTTTTTGAAACTTGTAACTAATTTCGGGGACGAAATTCTTTAAGGGGGGGAGGTTATAGCGATCCCAGTTTTCCCTTCATTGTTTAATTGTATTCCGGACTCGGTTCCGTGGATGTGTTGTTGCCTTATTCTCGTTCCCATCCTTCACTCTTTGTATTTGAGTCTTGGGTTGCGTTGGGCAGGTTTGGAACAGGTTGGTTGTGTTCGGAAACCAAAAGTTGATGCCCAGATTTTGGCCTCCACTCTCGAGCGGGGAGCGGACCCTTTTGTTTTTGCTTCTCCGCTTGAGCGGGCATTTTGACACTCGAGTGTGATTATTCATCTCCCAGTATTTTGTTCTGTAGGTCATCGGACGCTCGAGCGTCCACTTTCACGCTCGAGAGGGGACCATCGACTGCAAAACTTCTAGAAGTGTGCATCCGGCGCTCGAGCAACACTTTTGACGCTCGAGCATAAGTCTGTGTCTGACGCTCGAGCGGAGAAACCCACGCTTGAGCAGACCTGTTTGTATATCAGTCCGAATTTTGACTTTTTGGATCATTTTTTGGTGCCTTTTCTCTCTCTAACTTTTCAAAACCTCCATTAGAGAGCTCCTCTCTCTAGATTTCAACTTCTCTCTAAGGTTTGATCTAGTCTGAGTGATCTTCCACCCTTGTCCCTTTGTAAAAAGTATGGGGTTTGGCTTGCTCTTCATTTTGATCCGAAAATCTTGAAGTTTGGAGCACTTTGGAAATTCTTCATCATCTCTATTTGGTCTCATCTTTTGAGGTAAGGATAACTACTCATTTTTATGATCTGTGACATGAACTATAGTCATTTTGATTTAATGTTTGAGTTGGGTAATTTTGGGTGTTAGGGTTTCAAAATGTATAAAGGGGGATTTTGTTCTTTTGATCCATATTTGTGTATTATGGGTCTTAAAATGTGGTTATTGATGTTTGTTGTTGATATTTGAGCCTTTGGGTCAATGTTGAGGAAATAGAGAGAAAAGCCCTAATTTGTTGTTACGAATTAATTTGTATAATTAATTTGGAAGGTTATGAAATCATGAAATTGAGTTGGAATAAATGAAATTGGGTAAATATGGGAATAAATGGTGGAGTTGGATTGCTCAACCACTCACCTTTGAGAATTGTTGATAATATATCTGTTGATGCATTTATTTAGCTGTTTAGAAATAATTGCTTTGGACTATCAGTGGAGGATGGTCTTGATTGTTGTAGACACTGCATGATGATTTGGTGAATTAAAACTAATCGGTTGAATATGTCATCGAATATGACGGTTGGAATAATACATCGAATTTGTGTATTGATTGATCGTGTATATGATAATTGTTTATAAACATTGTTTTGTGTGGGAGGAGATAGAGGATGTACTCCACGGTTTAGGAGGAGATAAGGGATGGACTCCTAAACCGGATATTATTTGGGAGGAGATAGGGGATAGACTCCATTGATACAACGAATCTGTGTATAATTTGTGAAGTATGGAAGTGTTTTATTATGAGTTGTTATCTCATGTCAATTGTGAAGTATGAAAGTGTTTTATTATGAGTTATAATCTCATTTAAATTGTTGATATTGGAAAGGTTTCTGACATGAGCTGCAGTCTCATGGGAATTGTTTGGCCAGGTTCTAAGCCATGTTTATAAATCGAAATTGCTAAGTAAAGGAAAATGGAATGAAACATGGACATATCTGTTATGGAATTGGGTTGTGCTGTATGTTGGTTTATATTAGTTAAACATTTATCAAATGCTAATGTTTTAGTTATTGCTCATATTATGTTTAGCATATCTCTACTGGGCGTTGGCTCACCCTATATGGGACATCATTTTCAGGTTCAGGTGATATGCTACCTCTAAGGACGTAGCTTGGGAAGCTTGAGGCTGATAGCTCTTTTTGTTGTTCTCTTTTGTATATTACATGTATATCAAGCCATGGGCTTATTTTGTGTAAAGAGTTAGAACTCTACTTTTGTTGAACCCAAGTGTTGACTTGGAAAATTGTAAGTCTATAGGGCATTTACTTTTGTTGTCAACATGTAATATCTTTTGTAAGAATACTCTGTTGAATGGCATTACGTTCTACTCTCTTAAGTTTATAGATATAATGAATGCATGATTTATGGGTTTATTTTGAGGGCGTTACAGGTCTTGAGAAGCTCTAACACTTTAATGAAGACACAAGGGTTGGGTCTCACTAAATCAAGATCAAAATGTAGAGAGAGGGAGAGTATTCTAGAGTGAGAGGCTCTCAACCTAGAGTTTTGGAATGCTTTAGAGAGAGAGAGAGCCAAAAAAGTGATTCAAAATTGCTTCTTCTCAGACTAAAATACACACAGTCTGCTCGAGCGTGGAATGCCCTGCTCGAGCGTCAGACACAGACTCCCGCTCGATCGTCGAAAACACACTTCCAACTTCTGCAGAACTGCGAAAAAATACTGAAGGCTGAAAAATCCCGCTCGAGCGTCAGACTGGCCGCTCGAACGGAGGAGCAAATGCAAAAGGGCTCGCTCGAGCGTGAAAAGTCCCGCTCGAGCGGGGAGACCAAAATCTGGGCAGTAGCTATGTGCTTCAAATCACAACTAACCTGTTTCAAACCTGTCCAACACATCCTAAAACTCAAATACAAAGAATTCAAAGGATGAAAAAAAGATAAAGACAACAACAATACCTACAGAACCGAGTCCGAAATATAATAACTAATGGAGGAAAATCGGGATCGCTATAGTCTTGAATTAAAACATATACAACACTACAATATTAAATGGAAGCATAAGGTTTATATAGTGAAACAATTCATTTTTTTCTCCTTTTCCTGATGTAAGATTGTAAAATAAAAGTTAACAATTGTTTGGACAAGAAGTTCATTTCTAATCAAGCAATCTCAGTCGTTTAATTTTTAATAAGGTCAATATTAGTTTATTTTAAATCAAACAAATCTAAGCAATATATTTTGCTAAAACAGCTAAAATCGTGATTAAACTAGTGAATCAGTCAAACCGAAAACGATTCAGCCTAATCGGCTAAGTCAAAAAATCAACGAATTTATAACAAAATTAATTAATTAAAACTTTTAAAATTTAAACCATCTTGAATTGATACATGCACAATACTATAAATGAGAGTATAAGATTCACTTTATATAAGTGAAACAACTCACTTTTTATTTCTTTTCTCGATGTGTGATTGTAATTATTTTAAAAGTTAAATATTATGAGAGTTTTAAAATCTCATACAAAATTAATATATGTGTAATTGTAAAGTAAAAGTTAAATGGAAGCTAAGCAATGGAGATTTTCTTAATTGTTTCAAATTAAAAAATAAAAAATAAAAAAAAATTGGTATTGTTTAAAATTAAGAAAATTCAATAATTTTAGAATGAGGGTTTGGAACTTCTAGAATGCTTCTTCCTTAGAACTCCCTTTATAAGATTCATTTTATATAAGTGAAACAACTCACTTTTTCTTTCTTTTCCCGATGTGGGATTGTAACACTTTATATAAGTAAAACAATTCAATGTTTCTTTCTTTTTCGACGTGCGATTATAATTATTTTAAAGTGAAATATTATGAGAGTTTCAAAATTTCATACAAAATTATTTTAAAATCAAAACTATGTGGGATTGTAAAATAAATGTTAAATGGAAGTTAGCCAATTGAGATTTTTTTAATTGTTTAAAATTAAGAAAATAAAAAAATGAGTATGAGATATTGATCATAGGGCTTCTCACTAAAAATCTTTTTTTGCTTATATAAATGGGAGCAAAAGATTCACTTTATTTAAGTGAAACAATTCATTTTTTCTTTCTTTGTCCGATGTGGGATTATAAAATAAAAAGTAAATGGAAGCGAGCCAACGAGAATTTTCTTAATTGTTTAAAATTAAAAAAATTCAATAATTTTAGAATAAGCATTTGGAGCTCCTAGAAGGCTTCTTCCTAAAAACTCCATTTTCCTTATATAATATATAGATAGATAGTGAAACAAACTTTGCTTTTTCTTTTTCTTCCGATGTGGGATTATAAAATAAATCATAAACTAATTAGAGTTTTATTTTTATATGGTTAAATGGAAGTTAGTCAATGGAAATTTTTTTAATTGTTTAAAATTAATAAAATCGATATGAGAAATGACGATTAAACTGGCGAATTGGTCAAACCTAAAATGGTTCAGCCTAATCGGTTAGGTCAAATGACCAACCAACTTATACAAAAATTAATTAATTAGAACTTTTAAATGTTATTTTAATTTTAAAATTTAAACTGTCTTGAATTGAAATATACACAATACTATACTATTAAGATTTACCTTATATAAGTGAAACCACTCACCTTTTTTTTTTTTCCGATGTGAGATTATAAAATAAAAGTTAATAATTATTTGGGTGGAAAGTTTATTTCTAATCAAGCAATTTCAGTCTTTCAATCTTTAATCAGATCAATCTTTAGTTTATTTTGAATCAAACAAATCTAATCAATATATTTTGATAAAACCGTTAAAATCGCGGTTAAACCAATAAATCAATCAAATCAAAAATGATTTAACCTAAACAGCTTGGGCATAATTAATTAATTAATTAAAACTTTTAAAATTTAAACTATATTGAATTAAAACATGCACAACACTACAATATTAAATGGGATGGGAATATAAGATTTAGTTTATATGAGTAAAATAACTCATTTTTTTTTCTTCTTTTCTTGATTTGGGAATATCAAATAAAAGATAGCTAATGAAGATTTTCTTAATTATTTAAAATTAAGAAAATTAGTATGAGATATTGAAACTCTCACAAGACTCTTCACTAAAAAGATTATTTTCCTTATATAATATATAGATAGATAGATTGGATGGAAGTTTGGAAACAAACTTAAAACAGTGTTTAATGACAAAATGGTGACATGTGGGTTAGATCATAAGGAGTTGAGATTTAGAGGTCATTCTTGAGTAGTTTTACATAGTAAGGTTTCTTAATTATATAACGGTAAGTCGTATACTCGCACACAAGTAAGGATTTGAACCCATACCCTAAAAACTTGATGTGTCAATTTTAATTACTTGTAAGCGTACGAACCGTACAATAATCTAATTTAGTAAGTGCGAGGTCGAACTCACAGAGACTTATGATTTTTAGAAAACTAATCAATTTCAAAGTTAATAAACCCTACTCTAGTGAACAATTTCTTGTTTGATTGAAATTAAATTTAAAGATGCGATAAATAAATAATTTAAGTAAATAGTGAATAAACTTATGGATGAATGAAATTAAGGTTTCATAATCCACACTCAAGCATATATAATAATTGATAATATAATCTGAATGGTTTCTTTAATTCACTTCACAACAAAATGACCTTTGATAGGGCCGCGTGGAGAAGAAAGATTCATGTAGCCAACCCCATTTGATGGGACTTAAGGCTTGGTTTGGTTTGGTTTGATTTGGTTTGGTTTGGTTTCTTTCAAACTAAATCATCATCATTGTATCAAGTCATTATAGATCAATGGTACTTGTGCTTGAAGTTGACTCGAGGCATTTGAAAATTTTCACTGATTTCAATCTACCGAGATTCTATAACTTGAGAAGATCTTTAGAATGTTTGTTTTTAATGCTTATCGTGCCCTGCCTTGTGCTATGGAATAAGAAATAGTGGTTCATAACTCTAGATAATTATTAAAGTCTTATTTGTCAACTATACATTTTAGTCAAAAAAATAAAAAAAATACTATAAGTTGTCACATCACTCTCTCTACTTTTCTACACATCTTTTTGTAAAAAGCCAAAAAGTTATTAAAATAGTTTGAACGAGCCCTAAATCGTCCAAGAACTTCTTTTTTGTTATCGAACCATTTTATGTTATCACACAAGGCATTGCAATGTGTAAAATTTTTCATTAATCCTCTTTTTTGGCTCTTCTAGTAAAATTTTCAAATTTGTCATAGGTGTGAGCATATGACCTACTGAACGCAGTGGGACTCTTCTTTGTAGAGGAGAAAAGGTACAATTCTTGGTCTTTCTTGTTTGTATCGTGCTTTATTTCATGCATTATACACCTTACATTTTTGGGAAAAACATTACTTTATGTAATACTAACTAAAATTGAGGCAGATGTAATATCTCAACAATCATGCTCAAGATGGATAGAATTTTAAGGCTAGGTGGGCATGTTTATAGTCGTGACACTGACATTGTTATCGAAGAACTTAAAGATCTTGCAGTTGCCATGGGATGGGAGACCTTATTGTTTGACACCAATGAGGGACCCTATGGTACCAATAAGCTTTCGTTCGGTGCAAAGTCTGTGTAACACAATCGCTTGATATAAAAAAATTGACATTTATTATATGTAAGGACATTTTAGATCCTTACTCGCCCGCTTGAATTACATTCATGGCTTTGAAGTGTCAAAAATAATCAACAATGACTATTTCTAAATAATAAGAGATAAAAAACAATTGACCTAAATCACATGGATAAAACAGATTTTGCCTTAATTTGTAATAATAAAAATAATAAAATAAAAGATTCAACTGGTCCTTACTCCCTAACGTGTTCACTCTATGTGTGCCTTTATATAGCAATCAAAACAAAAACACTACAGAAAAAGATTTTGTACCAGAAAATCAAAAAGCAGAAAAAGAATTTGCTCATTCTCTCTCTTAAACTCTCTTTCTTATTTTCTCTCTCTTTGGGTCTCTCTCTCTCTCTCTCTCTCTCTATATATATATATATATATATGCATTCAGCTACTATTTTCAGGATTTGAGAGTTGATAATATTTTTGGAAAAATGACAGTTCACCTAGGTAAACTAGTAGTCTAGTGTCTGCTCAAGTCAAGAGCCTTTCTCACCTAGCTTAGTCATGCATGATTTTCATGCTTGTTTTTTTAAATTTGAACTCAAATAAGGTGAGACGGACTCGCTTAGGTTGATCTCGAATTGATCAAGCTCTCTCTCATTTGCTAAAAAAAGATTTAAATTATGTTTATTTTTGCCACTCATTTATAAAGTCAGTGATTATCTCTCAATGGATTGTTGTACTAAAGTTATTGAAAATTGAATTAGTAAACTAGAGAGTTTAATTGCCTTAGATGGGTTTTTTTTTTTTTTTAAAATAAATAAATAAGCATGGCATATCTTCTATTAGAGAAACTCATTAAACAAAATGACAATATTAATGCTTATTGAAAAAATAAATTTTTTTTTGAGATATTGACTTGTGATTATATTTCAATTTTAAACAATAAATAACAATTACAATCAAACAATCAATAACAAATTAGCATAACAATTTAATGTGAAAAAAATCACAATTAGAACACTTTCAATTGTGATAAAAAATCACGGGTCAAAGTCATAAAACAATCTACTAAGAAGACAAAGGAATTACACACAAAAACTCTCAATCACCTGGCGAATTCACGTCCAAATTGAACCAAACCCGATGTGCCTTTTCTACCACTGTCTTCACCTCGGAATTGCTTTACCCAACGTTGAATCCACTGTGTCGATGTCGAATCCACGACGATAAACAGAGTTGTGAAGACCGCTCGAGTCACACTTTATCGCTCGAGCAGTGCGAGTAAAGGCAGTGCAAACATATAGGTCAACTGCTCGAGCGCAACATCTACCGCTCGAGTGGTAAAACTTGTCTCTCAGACGTTCAGAACATAGCTCAAACAACTTTGACTTCTTCATTCAATTCTCGTACATAGTCAACAAAGTGGCAAATAAGAAATACTCAAGATACGAAATGTTAGCACAAACTCTTATACGTAGGTACAATTCAGATTAGATTTCCATCTAAATACTCACAGTCTCACTAAAACAAAAGTGCGAATAAAATTACAACTAAATTTTTTTTTTATCAAACGAAATTGTCAATTATAAAAATCTAACACTTATAATAAACACCAAAGCATGCATGCATGAATATGTCAAAATAAATAAATAAATAAATAAATAAATAAATAAAATTCTCTTTTTGTCCATTCATGAAAGGGAAGAAATGATATTTCTATTTTTTTTGTAGTTGTATATTATAAAGTTGGTGTCTGCAATCACATATATCCACGAGTAATGCTAGCCACTATTTTTTACAAATTCATTTATAATGATTTGATATAGATATTGGACCATTAATTATTAAATATATAACAAATTAAAAAGTTAATATTTACCTTTACATATCATTGTGGATTGTCGATAGAATAGAAGTCTAAATTTTTGTTTTTAGGAGTGTCCAAACATTTTTGTACGTGCATTTGTGTATTCCTGTTTTGTAGTGTACAATGTACTAGTACTAGGCAATTAAGGATTGTTGAGTTGTACGGAAATTGGCCCCAAGGCGATGGGTGAGTTATTATTTATTTTATTTATAAAAAAAAACGATATTATCTAAGAGTACTTATCAATCCATCTTTTTTATATTTATTTATACTTTCACTGATAAATTTATAATTGTAAATTTATTTATAAAAATAAGAGAAACTAATAAATTTATCCCTTGATAAATCTATTAATAAAATTTAATGGACAATAAGTCTCAAAAGTAAGAATTATTGATAATTTAGCTTATTTAGTTATTCTCACATTTGATATACGATATTTGGCTAGAACAGTGCTATGCAAATAATTTTTTTATAAAAATAGACAGCTTCTCTCCGATCCACTAGATGGTGCTATTTTGGCCCGTTGAATCCATCACGAATTTTGTTTTGATGATCTAAACTGTTCATTTTATTTACACTTGTGTATTTCAGCCGCATACAAAAATTAGGTAGATCTAATAATCGTAACATGTTCAATTTTATTGCGTTTGACACCAAAAAAAAGTAATGGTTTATTTTTAAAAACACAATTAACGTCTTTTTTTTTTTTGGTGGCAAACGTGATGAATTGAATAAATTATAATTATCGAATCAACCTAATTATTTTGTGTGGATAAAATATACGAAGTACTGGACAAAATAAATAATTCAAATCATCAAAATAAGATCATAATGAGTCTCATAAACTCAAACAATGCTTTATAAATAAGAGGGAATCTTCCTCCAAATTTTAAATGGGAAAAATACAAAACAATGGTACTTAAAAAAACATACAAAATCATGAAAAAATTTAAAATTTTAATTATTATTAATATTTATAATAATTTTAAAAATACCAATGATGTGATATTTCTCCATTTTAAATTGTCATTGCGATATGATTTTTATTGATTGTGTGCAAAGGATAATCCTTGACTTATGTGATTATGTTATTCTTTGGTATTTGGCAGAAAGAAAGTGGAGCAGTAAAAATGATGGCAGTTGTGGAGTCGAACCGAAGGTACTGAAGGCCCACACACGATTGTGAGAATGTGAGAAGCACACGTTGAGATGAGAGACCAATTGGTTAAAAAATTGCTTAAATTTTAAAAAATATTCACCAAAAACAGAAGAAAAAAAAACGAAAAATAAAAAATAAAAAATTTAATTTTTAAAAAATTGAACTCAGAAAACTGAAACCAAACACACTGATTATTATTAGGGTAAATTATCCACAAGTCCTTTTTAAAAAATGTACATTTTATTTAATCTCAAATTTTTTTAGATAAATTCAAAATTTCTATACCTATTTATCTTCTTATCTTTTCTTAGACCTTACTTCTTCTATTTATATATCTTTCTCTGATATCGGTGACGATCACGACCACGACCACGCCCACGCCTTCCATCTTTTCTTTCTCTTTCTAATCTACAACCACTGGCGACCAACGACCACCATTGATTGGGGCTCACGACCAACCATCGAGCACCGACTCCTTACATCGTGCTCATCGACGGCGAAAGAGATAAGTTTCCAACGACGAAGATGCGTAGATCTACTCAAATCTGATATAAATCTACACACGATAAATCTGGCTAAATCTACGTTAAATCATATCTGTGTAGATCTATGTTAAATCTGGCTAGATCTAAACTAAAAAATAGTTGTTAGAGTACAAGCGTTCTCTATATTTGTCTCTTTCCTTTGATCTCTCAGTTTTAATACTTTTTCTCTACTACACACTTCTATTTTCCTGTTATAATGAAGAAGATTTTCAAGTTCTAAACAAATTGTTTTTGAGTTTTAATTACAGGCAGTGAAAACTGTAAAATTTTACAGTTTTAGTTAGTTTTTTTTTTTTTTTTTGGTGCTGAAATGAATCATTTTTTAGAACTGTAAAATTTAATAGTTTCATAACATGTTTTGCAGTTTGATTAATAAGAATAAATACTTAATGGAATCATACTTTGAAACTGTAAAATTTTACAATTTCAAAGCTTGCTTTTCAGTTTGATCAATATTAGAAATTATTTGTTTAAACGCTACAAAAATTAAAAATAACATATATTTGTTTCCATTGTTACTGTTTGTTGTTCTTAGATTTTTTTCTTTTTCTTCTTTCAATTTATCATATTTAGCACATTTTGCTATATTTTTTTTCACTTTAATTCATCAATTTATTCTTCTTCTTTTCGGCAATATTCTAGATATTCTGCTGAGTCTCCAGCTTCTTGACGTTCAACGAACATTCTAGACATTCTGACGACTTCTGGTGACGTTCAAAATATTCCAACGATACTCCGACGAATTTCCGGTGATATTTTGGCAACTTTCCGGTGATGTTGAACATTCCTGCGAGTCTCTGATGACCGTCTTACAGAAGTTCAGCGGTAGTGCGATATAACAGCGTCTTTAAACCTTTTTTTTTTAAAAAAAAGAATTTTTTGGTAACAATTAAAACATATATGACTAATTGGTGCAAGTGTTTTGTTTTTGGACTAAATAGATTTTGAACTTTGTGTATAGAACTTATCAGTAAGTTCCTCTCATTATTATTATTATTATTATTATTATTATTATTATTATTATTATTATTATTATTATTATTATTATTATTATGCCTCTTGCTCCTTTTCGGTCTGTAATTAGATTGGACGGTATTATTGGGTGTGGAGAGTTCAAATTTGAGTTCATCTTAATAATTCAAATCATTCAATGTGTACAATTCATTTATTACATTATTCTTATAAAAAAAAAATTACATTAATCGGATATCAGTATATATCAGTCAATGACAAGTATAATTTTCAAAATAAATTATTGATAGAAATGATGGTTATCAATATCCAATAAAGTTGATTTTTTTTATAGAAATAACTCACCGAGCTCTACATATTGAACGATTTGAATTATCAAGATGGGGCCCACCACGGCCCAACAGTAGTACCCTCTAATCCGATTGCAAACTGAAGAGGAGTCAGACTTACTATTATTATAGTTATGATAAATTAAGAAAATCGTTTAGCAATTTTTGACACTTTAATGATGAGAAAATTCATTAAAAAAATGGATGAAAAAAATCATTTAAAAAAATTATGTGATAGTTATTCAATGTAACAATTTTATAAAGGGCAAAAAACAAAATATAATAGAGTTTATACAAAATAAGAATTCTATTTATATAATAATAATAATAATAATAATAATAATAATAATAGATGTTTAATATCATATAATACTCTAAAATTACTCAATAATTTTTTAGACTCAAAGAAAAATGTAGCATTATTATTCATGACGAGCTCTACCTTAACAAATGATACCAACATTTGATTTGAATCTTCTCATAATTCTTTTTTTTTTCTTTTTTTTTTTTGTAAGGGAAAGAATTGTTATTAAAAATAAAAACCTTAATCACAAATAATAATAATAATAATAATAATAATAATAATAATAATAATAATAATAATAATAATAATAATAATAATAATAATAATAATAATTTACAAGATATATCAACAAATCACAAAATAACTCCCAAAATCAAAGCATGGCCTACAAACACCTATACAAAAGGTCATGTAAAAGCACAAATCAAAAAAAAGTTTGCCTCACAAATATATTTTAAAAAAATTTAAAAACTGAGCTTCCAAATCAATTGCATGGCAATGTGAGAGAGAAATATATATAAACTTCACATGCATAGTAAAACCTTACTCCATAGCAGACACAAAAACTTTCAGTTTCTGGTGTTCTCTCTACATTATATACATATATATATATATATATATGTGTGTGTGTGTGTGTGTGTGTGTGTGTGTGTTTTTTTCATACTATACATCCTCTATGAGATTATGATTTTTCTTCAAGTAAAATGGACTGATTTTGTTGTAGATCTAGAAAAGGGAAGCAAAGGGAAAAGATTTGAAGGTCCCATTGCAGGTAAGCTCCAAACCCACTCTTCCAGTTTTGCTTGTCATCTTTGACATTCTTTAATGAATAAAATTAGGGATCATGAAAAAAATATCATGAAATGTTTCATGAAGATTTTTCATCCCTTGATTAGTGTGTGGTGTTTTCTTGTATGTATAATCTAACGGTAGAGAATCTTTCATGATCATTTTCATGATATTTTTTTCATGATATGTAACATTAACTGTCACGGACTTGGTTGTTTCCAAGCTATCCGTGCGGCACTTAGACAATCTGAAGTCTCACTTGATGATGATAAGTCAGCCTAACTTATACACTTGTAGGAAAGAGAAGTTTAGAAGAATACAAGAGAGTTTGAGAGAATGCCTTGTATTCACTCTTAAGAGAAAGCTTTACAATTCTTGGTGGTTTGGGCAAATGAGTCCCTCCCCTTTTTATAGGCTACAATGAACATTCTAAAACTACAAGTATGGAGAGTGTTCTAGACACTTCCTCCTACTACATCTAATAGATTATTCTAGAATATACAAGTGTTATGTACAAGCTTCAAGGCTTATGTACAATACTCTACAAGGCTCTAGGGAGTTCTAGAATCTTCCAGCAATCTCAAGAACCTCCCAGGTCTTCTTTAGTGAGGGATAGCTATCTCTTTTGCATTTTCTTTTTCGCAGGTCTGTATTGGTCAATTTTCTTGCAGACTATAATTTTAAAATTTGGATATTCATTATGTTTCATTTTCCTTTAGATTACTCCATAGTATATCATTTTAAAAGTAAAGAAAGAAAGATATTTCATGTAATGACCTAGAATTTTTTTTTTTAAAAAAAATAGACAGTGCATAATTTAATTGAACAAATTTTCGGATTTGACTGTTGTGTAAATTCTGTGCGAAAGTAGTTCAGTTTTGTATTTTTTTAAAATAGTTTCCGATCTCAGAAAATTATGAAATTTTTATATGTTGTTCACATACGAGTCTAGCACGTTGGGTAAATATTTCATAATTTATTGATGATAATTTATTTTATGAAAATTCGCGGACTGATCGTTGTTCGGTCTAGTGTATAGCAGAATTTGAATGTGAGTTTTGGGTGTTTGGTCCTTTTTAATTAGGTGATTGGTAGTAACCACCTTAGGAGTTGTTATTATTTATTATATAGGATTATAATAAATATTTGATAGATGATTTTATGGTGTGTACCATATGGAAAAAAATTATATATTTTTATAAAGAATAAAAATGTGTATATTTCGTAGTGATCAAAATATTATATTTTGTGGTGAGAAAAATTAGATCATTTTATAATTTATATTATAAAATTTTGAGGTATTATTACAAAAATTATATTTTTTGAGAAAAAATCAAGCTGTGGGAGACATACCCAAGTGGGTGGCCCCCATTTTTGTCTTGCCATCATTTCCCCTCCTTTTCTTTTTTTCCTTCATCATTTTCCTCTTGGCTTTTGATGAGTAGAGAGCTCATCTCTCTCTTTCTTTCAAACGTCTCTCTCTCTCTCTCTCTCTCTCTCTCTCTCTCTCTCTGTTTCTCTCTCTCTCTCTCTTTCTTTATTTTCCATAGTTACTCAAGCTTTGAGTTTCGAGTGGGAGTCTTTAGAGTGAGATTTTGCAAAAGTGTTGCAAATTCCATAATTACTCAAGCTTTGAGCTTCAAGTGGAGTCTTTAGAGTGAGATTTTGCAAAAGTGTTGTAAATGAAAGTCGAAGAGCTCATCATGATCTTCGCAATGGTAGTCTCGGATTCATGATCGGGCAAGATTTGCCTTCCAAATCTGCTCTTCTTCATTATTTGAGGTAGGGACTTTCTCCATATTTTTACATTGAAGCTATGTTAGGGTTATATTTGAGAAAATATATCATTATAAGAGGTATTGCATATAGATATATTTTCAGATTTTTGTTTGGTAATTTTTGGAAGAAAAATTGTAACGCCCTCAAAATAATACATATAATCCCACATTCTTGACATGCATGGACATAAGAGAATAAAACATATTTCTATTCATCAGAGTATTCATTACAAAAGTATTACATGTTGACAGCAAAAGTAAATGCCCTACGAGCTTACAAATTTTCAAGCCAACACTTGGTTACAAAAAGAGAGTACTAACTCAAATACACTTTAAGCCCTTGGCTTGTATTTACATGTAATACCAAAAGAGAACAACAAAAACATCTATCAGCCTCAAAGCCTTCCAAGCTACGTCCTTGCAGGTGGCATATCACCTGGCCCTGAAAATAATGTCCCATATAGCGTGAGCCAAAGCCCAGTAGAGATATACTAAACCAATTATGAGCAATAACTAAAACATTATCATTTGATAAATGATTAACACTTGTAAATCAACTTACAACACATTCCAGTTCCATGACAATTACACCTGTGTTTCATTCCATTTTCCTTTACTTATCCAATTTACATTCATAAACCTGGCTCAATATTTAGCCAAACAATTAAATGAGACTACAACTCATATTAATACACTTCCATACTTCCACAATTCCAATGAGACTACAACTCATATCAAAACACTTCCAATACTTCAATTATCTACATTATGCAAACGTAATTAGAATTTCGGGACTTTCACCCTAGACACTTCGGCCAACTTAGTTATCAATGGAGTCCATCCCCTATCTCCTCCCAAACAGGTTTGAGAGTACATTCCCTATCTCATCTCAAACCATGGAGTACATCCCCTATCTCCTCTCAAACAATATACATATACAATGTATTTAAGCACTTATCATATACAATGATCAATCAATACACATATTCGATGTATTATTCCAACCGTCATATTTAATGACATATTTCAGGTGATTAGTTTCAGTTTTCCCTAATCAACATACAGTGTCTACAACAATCAAGACTATCCTCCACCGATAGCCCAAGCAGTTATATCTAAACAGATAATAAATTTATCAAACAGATAAAACACCAACATTTTCATAGGTGAGTGATTAACTAATCCAACTACACCTTTCAATCCCACAATTTCCCAATTTCATGATTTTCAACTCAATTCCACTCTTTCTTAAATTAATTATTCAATGTAATTAGGGCATTCTTTCCCCTTTTTCAAATATCAACCCTAAAGGTTCAATTTCATCAATTTAACAACAATAATTCCATTTTCCAAGGCCTCACATACACATGGGGTTTTTAAAACACAAAACCCCTCTTTTATAAATTACACATCAAACCCTAACTTTTTCCAAAATCACCAAACCACACCATCTAACCAAAATGACCAAAATTTATGTCAAAACTCATGAGATGGAGTAGGGTATCCCTACCTCGAAATTAGAAGCCCAAAGGAGTTGATGAAGAAAACTCAAAGTGCTCCAAATCCACGGTTTTTCAGATTAAAGTGAAGCCCACGCCACCCTCTATCTTTCTTACATAGAGATTTGGGTGGAAACACTCTAGAAGTAGATGAAATCCTAGAGAGAGAGAGAGAGAGTGTAGAGAGAGGAGCAGCCGGGGTTAGGGTTTGAGTAGAGAAGAAGATGAAAAAGTGTGTAAAAACTCGCTGCTGCAAATTGATATAATCGAGCCTCGCTCGAGCGAAGGAGTGGTCGCTCGAGCGACCAGACACAAAGAAACCTCGCTCGAGCGAAGGAGTGGTCGCTCGAGCCAACAATACAAAGCTTCAGGTCTGCAACCCAGAAACACGCTTGAGCGAAGAAAAGCTCGCTCGAGCGAAGAAACCCAAAACATACAGCTCGCTCGAGCCAAAAAATACAACCTTCAGGTCAAAAAGAGACACAAACGCAAGCTTGAGCGCAACACTTCTCGCTCGAGCCACCAGACACACCACTCAACTCTCGCTCGAGCGAAGGAACTAAAACACAGAGCTCGCTCGAGCGACAAAAGCCTCGCTCGAGCGAAGACACCAAAATCTGGGCTGTAACCATTTGTTTCAAAACACACCCAACCTGTTACAAACCTACCCAACACATCCTAAAACTCAAATACAAAGAATTGAAGGACGGAAATGAAACATATACAATAACAGACATCCACAGAACTTAGTCCGGAATACAACAACCAATGGAGGGAAAACCGAGGTCACTATAACCTCCCCCCCCCCCTTAAAGAATTTCGTCCCCGAAATTAGATATAAGTTTCAAAATTGTGATTTTTTTTTCAATTATCAACAATATTACAATTTAATATTCAACATCCTGACCCATTACCGGTCATCCCATCTCTATTCAAGAGGCAATTTACAATATATGCTACAACATGCATTATCAACATGCGTTTCTTCGAAATCCAACAATTTCCAATGTACATACTTCAGAATTCCATAACATATTCAATATTAATGATATATTTGCATTTGTACAACACATTCAACATATACAATGTTAAATTGAACTTCCATTTTCAAGACATACTCAACCATTACAATATTTCCATAAACCAAACATATACAATGTTCTTGGAGTTTATCAACAAAACAAGATTTCCAATACATGGTTAAACATTAACAAACAAGTCCGGATATTTCTCACGGACATCCAACTCACGTTCCCAAGTGGCTTCCTCGACCCCGTGATGTTTCCACAAAACTTTTACCAAGGGTATCGTCTTGCCTCGCAAGACTTGATCCCACCTATCCAAGACCATCACCAGTCTCTCCTCATGCGAGATATCCTCATCAACCTCTAAGTCGGTCCAATCCAATACATGAGACAGATTTGGCTCGTACTTCTAATGCATATTAACATGAAACACGTCATGGACTCCGGACAACTGCGGCGACAAAGCTAAACGGTAGGCAACCTCGCCAATCCTCTCAAGGATCTCAAAAAGGCCAATAAATCGAGGGGACAACTTCCCACTCTTATCGAACCTCATCAAACCCCGCCTAAGTGATATTTTCAGAAAGACATGATCACCCACCCCAAATGACAAGGGCCTCCTCCTACGGTCGGCATAACTCTTTTGATGACTCTAGGCCGTAACAACTCTCTTACGGATAAGCTCAACTTTCTCCATCGTTTCCCGCATCAACTCCGGGTCCAACAAAGGTACATCACCCATCTCGGTCCAACAAACTGGAGACCTACACGGTCGGCCATACAAGGCCTCAAATGGTGCCATACCAATACTCGATTGGAAACTATTGTTGTAGGCAAACTCCACTAAGGGCAAGTGCCTCTCCCACGACCCACTAAAGTCAAGGACACAGCCTCGAAGCATATCCTCAAGGATCTGAATAGTATGCTCGGACTGCCCGTCAGTCTGAGGATAATAAGCCGTGCTAAAGGTCAATCTAGTGCCCAAGGCACTCTGCAAACTCTGCCACAACCTAGCAGTAAAACATGGATCTCTATCTGAGACGGTCGACACTGGGACCCCGTGCAACCTCACTATGTCCCGAACATACAAGTCGGCAAGATGATCTACCGAATCTCTCACGTGCATAGGGATAAAGTGCGCCGACTTAGTCAACCGGTCTACAACCACCCAAATAGCATCACTACCCCGTTGAGTCCTCGGAAGACCTACAACAAAGTCCATCGTGACATGCTCCCACTTTCACTCGGCAATAGGCAAGGGTTGCAACAAACCCGCTGGCCTCTGATGTTTGGCCTTCACTTGCTGACAAGTAAGACACTTAGACACAAAAACTGCCACATCCTTCTTCATACCCCGCCACCAAAACTGGCGACCCAAATCACGATACATCTTAGTGCCTCTTTGATGCACCACAAGGCGTGAATGGTGAAACTCTCGGAGTACCTTCTCTTGGCAAGACTCCAGCACAAACAGACGGTCTCGGTACCTCACACTCAGGTCAGGATACACAATCAAACCCTTCTCAACCTTCCCACTGGAGATCTTCTCCCGGAGGGATTCTACCTCAAGGTCACTTCCCTGTGCCTCTAACACTCGATTCACAAGTGTAGGCTGCGCAACTACAAAAGACAAGGCCGCAGACTCAACAGATTCACCCGTAAGCAAATTAAACTCGCCATGTGCACCAAACATTTCCCACTCCCAGATGGCTATACAAGCTACATCACTAATGGATTTCCTGCTAAGGGCATCGGCCACAACATTGGCCTTCCCCGAATGATAATGCAACTCGAAGTCGTAATCCTCAATAAACTCCATCTGCCTCCTCTGCCTTAAATTCAAGTCTTTCTACGTAAACAGATATTTCAGACTCTTATGATCCGAGAACACCTCGAATCTCTCACCATAAAGGTAGTGCCTCCAAATCTTCAAGGCAAAAATCACAGCTACTAACTCTAGGTCATGTGTAGGGTAATTCCTCTCGTGTATTTTCAACTGCCGCGAGCCATAGGCTACCACTTTCCCCTCTTGCATCAATACACAACCCAAACCCTCTCGTGAAGCATCACAATAAACAGCATAACCCGAGCCTCTCTCTGAAATAATCAAAACAGGAGCGGTGGTAAGTCTAACTTTTAACTCTTGGAACGACTTTTCACAAGTCTCACTCCATACAAACTTGACCTCTTTCCGCATCAATCTAGTCAACGGCGAAGCTAGCCTGGAGAAATCTTTCACAAACCGGCGGTAATACCCAGCTAATCCCAGAAAACTGCGGATCTCAAAAACACTCTTAGGCTGTGCCCAAACCTGCACTGCCTCTATCTTGGATGTATCAACAGACACCCTTTCCCTAGAGACTACATGGCCTAAGAACTAAACCTCTCTTAGCCAGAACTCACACTTCCCAAACTTAGAATATAGCTTATGGGCTCTAAGCAACTCCAACATCACTCTTAAGTGTTCCCCGTGCTCCTCCTCAGAAGGTGAATAAATCAGAATGTCATCCACGAAGACAACTACAAAACGATCTAAGAATTCCCAGAATATCCAGTTCATTAAGTCCATAAACATTGCAGGTGCATTGGTGAGCCCAAAAAGCATCACCAGAAACTCATAATGGCCATACCGTGTACGGAATACCGTCTTCGGGATATGCTCCTCCCCGATCTCAAGTCTATCTTAGATTAACAACGGGACCCTTTCAACTAGTCAAACAAATCATCAATACGAGGCATATGGTACTTGTTCTTAACTGTGGCCCAATTCAATTTTCAGTAATCAATACAAAGTCTCAAAGCCCTATCTTTCTTTTTAGCAAAGAGGACTGGTGCTCCCCACGGCGAAGTACTAGGGCGAATAAAGCCTTTATCTAGCAACTCCTGGAGTTGAATCTTCAACTCACTCAACTCAGCTGGGGCAAAACGATACGGTGCCATGGAAATTGGCGCCGTGCCGGGCACTAAATCAATAGAAAACTCCACTACTCGATGGGGTGGCAAACTAACAAGATCCTCGGGAAAGACGTCCGAGTACTCACAAACCACTCTGGGTAACTCAATCTAGATCTTATCACACTCACTACTCATAAAGCTAGTGAGAAGACCACTAAGCTCACTCTGCCCTCGCGGATCATACACTGGTGGCAAAACACTACCAATCCAATCTCCCAAGAAGTGAAAACAATCCCCGCTCAAGGTACATACAGTAACCCTCTGGCGGTAGCAATCAATAACAGCCCGGCATGACGATAACCAGTCCATACCCAAAATCACATCAAAACCCGACATAGCCATAACTACAAAAGAAAATAGAAGCTGGCGGTCGGCGACCTCTATATCACAGCCCCGACACCTTTATTTCAAAATCAACTCACCCCCAACAGGTGATACAACACAAATAGGAGAAGCTAACTGTGCCAACTCTAACCCCAAAACAGATGCAAATGCAGCAAACATAAAGGAATGGGATGCACCCGTATCAATCAACACACTAGCAACCGAGTTGCAAAACGAAAAGGTACCTCTCACAATAGATGTGTAAACGTCCCCGAACGCCCCGGGAGGGTGAGGTCCCGTTCCGTTCGTTTTGTGGGTCTACTATAGTTCGGACTCTCAAATTGTCACGGTTCTAAATCTGAACCAAAGAGTCCAAATCCGGCAAATCGTTTTGAGAAAATAGATTTTTAGAAAAGAAGTGCCAAACATGGACTGCTTTGCCAGATATAGAGTCGCCACCTAAATATTTTATTTTTGGGAGAATTTAGGAAACCCTGACTCGGTGCCAGAGGCCACGTGTCCGTCATCACCAAAGTTGTCTCGGCTCGGGAACTTGGGTACGATCGGGGAAGGTCAGCTATGAGCACCCCCTCTCACCCGATCCGAAGATCGGCCTCTACTAATCATGATATCCGTTTTTGAAAACGTTATGTATTCTTATTCCATTTATTAGCCTAGAATTACTATGTTATGCGCATAGCACACAAGTATAGACTAGATTGCCTAATTTGGAAATAAGCATTGCATATCCGTTTGTCTTGAAAAATACTTTGGAATTTGTTACTCGCAAGTAGGCTAAAATACGGATTTCAACGAGTTTTTCCAACTCAGACAATCCAACCTTCACCCACAGGCATCCAAACAGTTTATCACATAAGCATCTAGCCACATGGTAAGCATACTTTCATGATAGCATTCACACGCATGCGAGATGCTAAAGCATAAATGCTTACCGAGTACTCCGAGCCAAAACAATAAACTAGTTAGCCAACATGCATGGTCCTAGTTCATGTCAAATTGACTAATGCAACACATACAGAATGCAATTAGAGTAGGCTCGGTTAACCTAAACGTGGCATGTGAAATGCGATCAATTGATGCGACATACACACACTCACGCACACTTATTACACAATTGCCCTCACTCGGAGGGTCCAAATAAATATTACAGTCCGAATAATAAACGCATTAATTATTACAGAATTTCTAATTACTTAACAGAATGAACGCAAAAAGAAGAAAGGTGGCCACAGCCCCCCCACCTCGGGATGCGCGAATGATGCATGCTCGAACCCGTCTCACCCGGAAAGTCCGTACCATACCATTGCTGCCTCTATTTACACTGCCCTGCTTCTCTGAAAATTGCCAAAGTTCTGGGACAGGTCCCCTGAACACTGTAGAACACCATCGACTGAAGGGAATGTCCACCGGCCATTGAAAATATCCATCGGCTGTTGATGAAGCTATCGGCCCAGGAAGGATTGCCGATCGACACTTAACACTGCTGGTCGGCAGAATGTTCCTGCAGAATCTGGTTTTTGACAGCAACAAGGACAAACAGTGTATGGCATGGAATTTCAAGCAAGTGTATGCATGGCTACTCTCCCAATCATGTAACGGACTCAAGGGAGTACGGCCCTTAACCCTCGGGCTATCAATCGTGCATTTGATGCATGATAGCCTAAGGAGCCAAGGTTGCAATTCAATGTAAAAATGCATGCAACACACAAATAAGGACCAAGAGCCTATCATGCCAAAGTCAAGGGCCTCGGTGACCGAGGGTTGAGGTGCGTTTTGTCACTCGGAGTACAAACACCCCTCATCCTTCAAGTTTGGTTTGACACTCCAAACCAAACAATGTAATGCATGTATGCACTTGTGATCCAAGTTATGCAACATGATGCTAAGATGCAAAACATGCCAAACGTGATGCAACCTATCATGTTAAGTATGCAACGTACTAATCATATGAGATGCAAATGTAATGCAAACATGGACAAACATGCCAAGGAATGAGTCCAAAACAAGGGCATTCAAGGCCACCAAAAGGGAGCATCACTCAATACCCATTCCAAGCAATCATGGCATGAATTTTCAATGCAAAACAGAGTTCTAGCATGCGAAAGGGTCCTCAAAACCCAGTGATATGGCAGCCTAAATGCTTAAGCATGGTAGCATACACAATGACCAACCCTTTAGGCGCAAAACTACAACACTTCAAGGCAATGAATGAGACGCAAATGATAATGTAAGATCACATTACATGGACTGAAACATGATATTAAATGATGCCGAATGATGATAACAAGCTTATGCTAAGCATGTTGATGACCCATACAACCAAGGCTTACAAGCCGAAATGCAAAGCAACTATATCAAGCATGCCAAACATGACAAAATCAGTGGCCAACAGACTTTAAGCATGACAAAACATGGCCAAATACTTCACAAGGTTAAGTCAAAACAAGAGGATATGCTAGGCTAAACACATAGCACACTTCTAGGCAAGATGGAGAATTACAAAGCAAGTATAAAATGCATGCTAAGGGCCAACAAATCACCATTGGACAGAGATATAATATGACCCAAAACACCTAAAAAACTTCTGAAATGGGACCAAAAATGATCAAGCATGCATGTTGCCCTTTTAAGCCAGAACAAAGGTAAAAGAAGGACAAAGGGGAGAGGGGTGTCCCTCCCCTACACAAGACTTCAAAATCACTCCATCACCACTGAAAATCCACTGGATTTCAGTGGTGAGAAGACCAACACAACAAAGTAAACAAAGCTTAAAGAAAAGGGCACCAAAATAGGCCAAAAGAGGCCTAAGGGGAGGAGTTCGACCCCTAATGCCAAAACACCCTTAATGAAAGATGTTAAGCACAAAAATACAAGACTTTTTCATGTTAAACACAAATCCTAAATCAGCATGCAAGACAGGTAGAAAACTAGTGCAAAATTGGGGAAACTAAAGCAAGTGTCTTACCCTTGAAGAAGCCTTGAAGAACAGATGATCTAGCCACTCTCTACTGATCAAAATCAGTCCAAAACCTCAACAAACAACCCTCAATGCCTCTCAATCTCGGAGCAAGGTGTAATGGTGTGTGTTTTAGTGCAAAAGTAAGGTCAAAATGCACTTTTAGGCTTCCAAACACACCCTAAGGATGAGAGAGAGGGAGATATAGAGAGAGAGGATAATATATCAGATGTATAGATATAAAAGCTCTATTTTTTTGGTTCAAAAGCTCTAACCCTTAACAAAGGGAGAGGATGATTGCTTAAATCGGCAAAGGGCTAAGTCTTAAGCTTCTCAAGCAAGCTAAATGAAAGGGGCAAAGGGTGCAAAGGAGTCTTGGCTTCTTGGAGAAGCTAAAACAGCTGGCCAAGCTTCCCCAAGAAGTTTGGCCAAAGGGTTCAAGCTTCTAGAAGGAAAGGGGGGTCAAAGGCTCACACCAGCCAAAAACTGCACGGGGAGGAGTGATGGTGCATTCCAGCTGGCACAACTGGCATGCACCATGCCTCAAGGGTGCAAAGGAGTCACACCGGCCATCAAAATAAAGTGTCGGCCGGCCAAATATAGTGCCGACCGGCCATTGATTTTGAGAAACCATGGCCGGTGGCACCTCTAAACAGCCGATGATGCTAGGGGAAGGCCGATGGAATATGGGGATGGCCAACAAGCCACTCCCCGCCCTTCGAGGTAAAAACACAAGTGTTTGGTGCCAAAACCAAACAGGGAGCAGTCGAGTCGAGAGATCCTGTGGCAAGGCGCGTAGCCAAGACTTTCAGGAACTCAAGACGAAACACCAACAAGGAGGATCACCGAGTGTTCCAACGGTGACGTCCAAGTCTTGAGGACGGTCAAAAATGGGGTGTCTACAAGATGGAGCCGGTACAAGATCCTGCGCGGTAACAGCATACACACGCCCAGAAGGTCTCTAGTCTACCTGCTCACCTCTCGGAGCAAAAGATTGCTGTACAGATTGAGATGATGAGGCTCCCTGATTGGGCCTCGAGGTTTGAACTGACTGAGCTGGCTGATGGCTCTGAGTCTGCCTCGAACTAGATGCACCAGATGTGCCACTCAACTGCGAGCTGTAGGCACCCCATTTTTTACTGTCCTCAAGACTTGGACGTCATCGTTTGAACACTCGATGATCATCCATGTTCGTGTTCATCTTGAGTTCTCGGAGGTTTCGGTCGCGCGTCTTGCCTCAAGACCTCTCGACTTATTTGTTTTGTGCTTGGTTGTGTACCAAACACTTGTGTTTTTGCTTCTGAGGGCAGGGAATGGCTTGTTGGTCATCCCCACACCTCACCGGCCTTGGCTTGAGGCCATCGGCCCTGTTTTCTTGCTACCGGCCAAATATTTTGGTCGGTTGGCAATGTTTTTGGTCGGCCAGCCATTTTTGTTGGTCAATCGGCCATATTTTCCAGCCGACCCCTTTCCATCTGCTTTTGGTAGATATTTTATGCCAGCTATCACAGTTGGCATCCACATTACACCCTCTCCATACACGTGTATGGAGGGATTTGCCTCTTGGTTAGCTTGATTATGAAGCTTGGCATTTGAACCACTATAAAGAGGAAGCCCCTTCTCCCCCCTCTAGGGTTCAGAAAAATTAGGGTTAAAGAGTGAGATATAGTTTTGTATCTATACTCCCTTGTTTGATCCTACTTTGTGCCTTAAATTGAGTTTTTGCCTTACTTTTGCACTTGAACACCTAGCATTACACCATCCTTGGGTTGCTGAGGCATTAGAGGGTTATTTTTAGGGTTCTTGAGTTGGTTTTGATTAGAGGAACCTGCTGGAGCTTTATTTTTGAAGAGTTTTTACAAGGGTGAGTTCCTTACTTTAAATATCCCATTTTTGCACAAGCTTTTAGCCTATCTTACTTATTGTTTTAAGCTTTGACTATAACTGATAAAATTTCTGATTTTGTTAGTTTTAGAACTTTGTTTGAGGTCACCTTGAGGTTTGGGGTTGTCTCCCCCCTCCAAGGCCTTGTTAGTCCTTGTTTTAGGCTATACATTTTGGCCATTGTTTTGATCTTTGCATGACCTCTCTATCACTGAAATCCAGGGGATTTTCGGTGGTGGAGAGTTGGTTTTGAGGTCCTAAAAAGGAGAGGGTCATCCCCTCTCCTTGTTGTCTTTAATGCTTGCATAAATGGTTTATGTGGTGGCATGTGTGTTTAGTTTGTTTTAGCTCCATGTTAGCATATATTAGGCTTTGTTTTTCCATGATACACCTCTGTTTTGAGTTGGTTTAGACATGCCATGTATGCTTCATACACTTGTCTTATAATCCCATGATTTGGCCTTCACATGCACCATGTTGTAACATGTGTTTTTAGCATGATTTTGGCTCAACTTCATGAATCTTTTAGCCTTTTTGTAGCATGCTTAAGCTTTGTTGTTTTGGTTATGCTTGCATTGTTTTGTATAGCCACCATGCAATCTAACTTGTTAGCTTTGAGTGTCCAAGTTGCTAGCACGCTCTATGCGGATCATTTCAGTGGTTTGGCATCACTTAGAATGTTATTTCAGTCCATATTCCATGCTTATAAACTTACACATATCACTCCTTTAATGTCTTAAAGAGTTTGTGTTTTATGCCTCATGATTGTGTCATTGTGTATGCCATCATGCATAGGTTATTGGGATGCCATCTAAGTGGGTTTTTGGGCTCATTTTGACATGTCATAGCTCTGTTTTGGAGTTCTTAAATCATGCCATGTTTGGTTGTATTAGGTGTAGTGTAACCCCTCTTTGATGGCCTTGCATGCCTCATGATTTTGCCCATTTGTTTTAGCTTGTTTTGGCTTCGGTCATTGCATGTTTCAGGTTCACTTTAGCATGATTTAGGACTGTTTTGGGTCATACTTGCCATATGCTCTTTGTTTTGTGTAGTTTTGGTTCAAGTCCCTCGACTAGTGTTAGGCTTCAGTCTTGAGCATGCCATGCTTGACTTGTTTATGTGATTTGGCATCACTCCTAGCTTCATTTCAGAGCATGTAATGTTGTCACATTTGCATGCTTTTCATTCCTTTTAAGTGTGCTTAAAGGTTGCCCTTTTGTGGTTAAAGTGATGGGCCATTAGCATGCATGTTTGTATGTGGTTTTGTCCCTTATCCCTTAGCATTTTGGCCACTATTTTGGACCTATTAGTGAGCTGTCCATCTTGGTGTAAGACCATTCCCGCATGTTGTTGCATGCTTGCCTTGCATGTTGTCGCATACTTGGCCTATTAATATGTTGTTTCATGCTTAAGCGATAATGCATTTGGCATGCATTCTTTTGGTTTTACGTTGCTTAACATGCTGTTACATGTTTGCCTCACATGTTGTTACATGATTGAATGAAGTCACATGCTTGTTTGCATGCTTGTCTTTGCATATTGTTATACGCTAATTGCCTTGTGCAACATTGTTTGTTTGCATGTTCATGTTGCATTAGCTTGCTTGCATGTCTAGGTTGCATGGCTTTAGGCATGCATTCCTTGCCCCTTGATAAACCATGATAGAGGTCGGGGGTCCCTCATTTGTTTTGTGTGCATTTCATTTGACATTATAATGCACACTTGGCACCTTGCGCCATCATGCATTGAAATGCGTGATTGATGGCCCGAGGGTCGAGAACCATACTCCTTCGAGTCTCAAACATGATAAGGAGGGTGGTGGTGCAAACATTGCTTTGAAAATGCATCGCCATGTTCTGTCTGTCCTCTGCTGCAGCAAAACAGGATTCTGCAGGAGGAGATGGTCGGTCAACCATCTTCAATGTCGGCCGGCCATTAATTGTTAGCCGATATTACCACAAATGGTCGATGACCAGTTCCCCATGGCCAGTGGCCTCACCTTTTGGTCGGTGACATCCCACAACCCTCAGGGAGTAGTTCAGAAGCAACCTTAGGATTTTCACAATTATCAGAGGTGCAGAACAGTGCAAACAGAGGCAATAGAGGCATGGCAATGGGTTTCCGAGCAAGGTGAATCGAGCATGCATCATCCAATCATTTCGAGGCGGAGCTGCGGCGGCCTTTTGAGTTTCATACTTAGTTTATTTTATATTTAATTTGTTAATAAATTAAGGGTCTACAATAATTAATTAACTAGAGTAGTTAATTATTTATTTGGTTTGTATTATTCTTTCGGACCCTCCGAGGAGGGCAATGTTGTAATAAGTGTGCGTGTGTGTGTGATGCATGCCTTCCAACCCCACGTCTTTCTCCCTTTTATTTACCAGCTTATGATGGTTAGTTTAGGGCACGTTTCAATTAGCATACTTATGCTCACATGTTTGCATCCATTTATCTGTCTTTCATGCACCGGGCTCAGCGCATCATCCTAACTGCATTGTATTTCAATTCTGAGTTGAATACGTGTATCAGTTGTTGCATTTCATATGCCATTTTAGAATAGCCGAGCCTATCTTACTTGCATTTTTGCATGTGTTGCATTAGGCATTTCAGCATAGTTAGGATTCATGCATTGATTACTAACTAGTTTCTGTTTTGGCTTGGAGTACTAGGTGAGTGTTTATGCTTTAGCATCCTTGCATACGTGTGAGTGAATGACATGATAGCATGCTTACCATGAGGCTATCTGCTTATGTGATATAACTGCCTGAATGCCTGTGGGTGGAGGTTGGGTTATTTGAATTGGAACAATGCATTGGATGAGAGTTTTAAGCCCACTTGAGAGTGGCAAAATCATGTTTTCTAAGCCCACCCGAGGGTGGCAAAATCCACGTCTTAGCCTACTTGCGAGTAGCACCTTCAAACCGTTTTTCAAAATGAATATGAGATGTTTTGTTCCAATTCAAGCGACCCAGTCTATACTTGCATGCTGTGCGCATCACAGAGTGATTCTAGGCTAATAACCGGAATAAGAGCACATATGTTTTCAAAACTCGATATCATGCTTAGTAGTGGCCGATCTTTGATCGAGGGAGCGGGGGTGCTCATAGCTGACCTTCCCCAATCGTACCCAAGTTCCCGAGCTGAGGCAACTTTAGTGTTGACGGACTCGTGGCCTTAGGCAATGAGTCAGGGTTTCTAAAATTCCCCCAAAATAAATATTTAGGTGGTGACTCTGTATCTGGCAAAGCAGTCCATGTTTGGCACTTCTTTTTAAAAATCAATTTTTTAAAAAACGATTTACCGAATTTGGACTCTTTGATGATTCATCGGTTGCATTGTACTCTGCGAGATTAGATACAGGACCGTAACATTGAGTCCTGAACTGTAGTAAGCCCAAATGAACAAAACGGGATTTTTCCCAAGACGTTCAGGGACGTCTACAGTTTCTGGCGACTCTGCTGGGGAGTTAGAGAACTTGACTCGAACTCATGATATCTTGTTTTGACTACACTCATGTGTTTCTTTGCATTGCGTGTGCATTGATGTGCCTAGGACACTGTGTTTGCCGTCTGCTATTCCTGAACAGTTTGCCGGAGGCTCACTTTGAGAAGCGTGCCATAAGGTTGACCGATTACGGGCTCTGGCACGATGGGAACACAAACCCCAGTTTTCACCGGGGCACCCTTTTTAACCATTCGACCTAGTGCATATCGGAAACTGTAGTGACTATTCCAAACGAGGACAGGTTGCTTACCCGATTATAGGTTGTTTGAAACCGTTGCGTGCGTAGTGAAACCCTAGCTCTTGACAAAATAGGACAGGGAAACCCTACCCCTCCATAGGGGTGTTTTTGCTCTCACTTGTTTGTTATGTGCTTTAGAGTTGACCTCTACAGGGAATACAAATATCAGTCTGCAAGTATGGGCATCAGGCCTGCGGGCATCAGTGTTTTGAGAATCAGTTATACCTACGGGTATCAGATTCAGATTTGGGGCAGTAATTTTGGGGAATAGTGATTAGTGGTTGAATGCAGTTATTCAGCTAAACTTATGTCTGTTCTAGTAAAATTGGGTTGAGATGCTGCCTACTTTCTCTTTCAGGGGTTCAGAGATTCAGTTTGGGGCAGCCAGCGTTCTCCTTTGTTGAGGCAAGACCAGTCAAGGCTTACTGGTTCACCTGCTTCGTCAGCTACCGATTACATCATCTCCGTTCAGTTCAGCGGACTTATGATGACACAAAATTCAGAGGAAATTGTGGTTATGGCAGCCGCATTGGACTAAGGAATCATCTTGCAGGATGAGACCAATGTTGAAATACCACATCCGTCTAGGTCGCCTGTCGTGCACCCAATCTGGACGCCCCAGTTGTTTCAAATTCGTGAGCCCACTACGTTTGAGTTGATGGGACTGATTGGCGACCTCCAAAGGTTTGTGGCTGCCTCGCCTATGGAATGTTTGCTTCACCACCAACCACATCATATGCTGGAAACTTCATGCCGCAGGAGCCCCCGCTACTGGGGCGAATTGTAATTGAGCTCAGCCAACCTGAAGCTGTCTCAAACTCCGGCAATGACGTATCAACGATAGCGGGACTTCGCACTGAAGTAATAACCCAAACCTCCCACCAAGCTGAGGCTGGTGGAAAGAACAAGATGAAGGTGGACGCTGATCCCTACGAACAACTTCAGCAAGCTGTTGAGGTTCTAAAAACCGAGGGCTTGAATAAGCAACAAGTACTCACGGTTTTGGCTAAGACTGTGGATGACATCTTCCCTACTCAAACCGAGAGTAGTTCAAGTTAGAGGGAAAATCGGAATAAGGACCGTCGTACTGGAACTGTTCCTGCCAACCCTAACCCTATGCCCGAAAAAGATCAGAGAGCCAAGGCAGCACCTGCCGATCCCTTTGCTAGTGTGTCCAGCAAAAGTCCGCAGACTTCGAAGTATTTGCCCCGAGGTCGCAGAGTCTTCCATGCCCTCTACATGCCATTGTCTAAGACACTTCAAATCCTGGCTGAAAAGGGCATCTTAAACCCCTCGAGCCCCGACCTCTCCCAAGTAACCTCGCTCTCTCACATGATGCTACTCAGTACTGCGCGTACCACCAGCAAACCGGTCACAGCACCGACAATTGCTTCTGCCTTCGGCACGAAGTACAAGATTTGATTGACAATGAAGTCATCCTCCCGCCGAGCTTAGCAAAGTCTGTCAGCATTTGATTGGTGGATTTTGAAGATAATACAAGTATGTGATCAGGGGTAGGTCCACCTGCGGGTGGCGTCCAGTTTACTTCAGATGTGGCGTATGGCACGCACTATTTTTGAACATTTGCGAATGCTAGTTTTGTGTTTTCTGACTTGGGTATTCAGTCAGTTTTGTTGTCTTGTATATAGTCAGTCTTTTTGTACTATGTCAGTCGGGTCTGTCTTGTTGTATTGAGTCAGTCCTGTTGTATAGAAGTTAGGTGATTCCGGGGATGTTACCTCGGACATCATTTACTTGTTTTGTGTTTGTCTTTTTTGCTTTCTTCTGAGTCTATCTCTGCTGTGGAGCCAGTTGCAATCAGGAAATTTGAACGAAACAGCTGTGACTATCATGTTTTTGTGCCTATTGCTACTTGAGCCTATTGTGCCAACAAGTTTAGAATGAAACGGCAGTACACTTCACCTGCTCTTCTGCGCCTTGAAATTATTGCATTGACCTAAGTTTTTCAAAATTTTTGAACACTGTGATGAAAACGAAGAGGAAGGAATTCCTTGGGATTTGCAAAATTTGATCAACTTGAGAGAAAGAGAGGCATGCTAAGCCCTTGATGAATGAGATCATGTTTGTTAACGTGAGTACTGAGAAAGATCCTGGCTTGATCCAGATTGGTTCTACACTATCTTCAGCGCGAGCGATTAGTCGCTTTCTTAAAATTTTTCAAAAAATGTTTTGCGAGGTCCAGCGAAGACCTGTGTGGAATTGCTCTTGAGATCGTGCTGCTTAGGATCGCTCTCAGCCTCGAGACTTGACCCCCTTTTGCTTTCAAACAATTGAACTTGTATTCAGAATGTTCAACGGTCAACCGTAATGTGAGGCTTGTATGGCCAGATCAGAAGCACCTCTCGAACAAGGGGCAAAAGGCGTCAGTTAATGCACTCGAAGAGTCCAAGACGAAGATCGGCGAGAATGCCAAATCCCAGAAGGGAGGAAAGAAGAAAGCACTACCGGAGAACAACCTAGTTCCTATCCATAACACTAGGGGCAAATTCAGCCCCCATTGGATGGACTCCGACATCGTCAGCAAATAACAACCACTCTCTTGGATTAGATGGCTTCGAGACCTCAAAACCATTTGACATGGACAAAGCTACACTTTTACCCTTGAGAGGCTCGCTGGGCCGAAAACCCGGAAGGGCGACCCAGGCAAAAGTTTGAGCAAGAAAAAGAAGGAAAATAACAAAAAAAAAAATACAAAGAATGAAAAAAAAAAAAAAAGAAATGGAAATTTCTGAAAAGAGATGAAAAAAAGGAAAAGAAAATGAAAAGAATTGAAAAACAAAGCTCGCAAGGTTGAAAACCCGGAAGGGCGGCCTTGGCAAAAGTTAGAGTGTAAAAGGAGAGGTTAATACCCGAGTGTCCCTCAACCCGAACTACGTAAGGCTTGATTCCCATGTTTGGGATACGTAGGCAACTTCATTTTGAAGTCCAGCCACAAACACTTCCAAATCGATTATGTCCATGTAATGGTTTTGATCATCTTTGTTTTCTCTGTATCCGAGAGTTCGGTTGTGATCGTCACTCTGAAGGCTAATTACAAAGCACTGCGGTACTATCCAAACAAAGGGCAACTTTTCATTTCCATACAATGTGTTGCGGTGCTATTCAAACAACGAGCAACTTGCTGTTGCCGTGCAGTGTCCTTCAGACAAGGGGCAATTTTCCATTGCTTCCGATTCGAGGTTGCGCATCTTGAGAGTAGGTTCCGTTCTCGTTGAGTAGTGGTCGTTTGTAAAAAATAGTTTTTGAGAATTTTTACTAAGGCTGGCTAATTCTCTCAAAAATTATTCCATTTTTCCAAAACCGGACCATTTTCTTGGACCCAAAAAGGAAAATTTTCAGTGCTCACAATCTAACTTGCATGATTTTAAATCAGAAAGCTGAACGAGTATGTTAATCTAACTTTCATATTGGTCAAAATTGTTTTAGTGGAAAACCAAAACAAAAAATGGTCAAAATGATGAACTGGGGGCACGGTTAAGTCAAGTGATGTAAGAAAAGGGCTTTTTCAGAAAAACAGAGATTGAGTGCCAGAGTGATGTGAGAATTACAAATGAGAAAGGGTGGGAAACAATACCCGGAGAAACTGGCTCCTCACGAAATTGAGGGGCCTCTCGCCTTTGTAACACGTCCGAGCACCGTGTCTTTTGTTTTTGTTTGTCTCGATTCTTGTTTTGAGTCGTTTCAAGTGTCTATGTTTGTCTTTAGGTTGTTTACCTTTTGTTTTCCATTGTGGAGTCTTTTTCGCTGTATTCAGTCGTATGCTCAATACCCGATTTAGAATTCATTTCTCGATTTTCAAAATGAATCGTTTTATGTTCAGAGTGTTGTGCCATTCTCCACGTTTGTTCTTCCACATTTGGAGCATCTGAGTATGTTTCAACTTCTGCCAATCCCATCTTTGCATCCCGTCTGTTCGGATTGAACTGTTTGTTCAGAATTAGCTGTGTGCCAAATAAACCAAGCGCTGTGTTATAGGCTGTATGTTCAAAATGAGCAGTACGTTGTGTGAGCTGTGTGTATGAGCTGTGTGCCAAATGAACTTAGCACTGTGTTATGAGCCATGTGTTCAGAATGAGCAGTATGTTGTATGAGTTGCTTTGTTGTTAGTCGGTTCACCACCTGGTTATTACGATACAAGTGTTTAATTTTCAGACAAAAGTTCAATCTCATTTACATTGTTGTGTAAAGTGATGTGATGCGATGAATAAAATGTGCAAATATAACTCTTTTTCAAACAAAAAGCTTGTTTTATTCCATTATCTTTTCAAGTACATAGTTTTGAGGAAAATAAAAGCTGCCTGAGGCATTACAAAGTGCTCAAACTACCAGTGAAAACAAAAAACAAACAAAACAAACAAGAAGAGAAAAGTGGCAAAAGTCTAGATCAACGTCAACTGGTCTCAGGCATGAGAGTCTATCCTCGTCCTCTTCCTGGACGAAGGTCAAGGAGCATCGTCGCCGGCCCCACCATCTGAGCCTGAGCCTGAGTCATCTCCAGTCTCATCCTCGGATGACTCTGCCTCTGCCTCCGTCTCGGACTCATCATCATCTGGAATCGGTACCCGTGAGCTAATCCCAACATGAGTGCGCCCCACTTTGGTGCGGAGGGGTACTGTGGTCCCTCGCCCTGCTCTCCCTCCTCCTCGGGCAGACACGGATGGTCCTGCTGGAGCACCCCCTACAGCCTGTATCTGGAATGAGAGATGAAAAGGACAAATGGTAAATACATCAGTTATGCTACGCAAAGCAGAGTATGAATACGGAATGTAGTGTCTGAGTACATGGTATGAATGTTGTGAACAGTGTGTCAGTACAGAATGTAGTGTATGAGTATAGTGTATGAATGCTGTGAACAGTGTGTCAGTATAGAATGCAGTGTATGAGTACAGTGTATGAATGTTGTGAGTAGTGTATCAGAACAGAATGCAATGTATGAGTACATGGTATGAATGCTGTGAACAGTGTGTCAGTACAGAATGCAGTGACTGAGTGTAGTATATGAATGCCATGAGCAATGCTGTGAACAATCCGTGGGTTACAGTGTATCAAAGCCTTGGGGGCCGCGTATCAAGTGCCATGTTGACAGTGCAATGCATCAGATTATGTGTGAAACAGATTATGCACAGTTTGAGATTGTGGTTGAAAGAGCTTACCGGGATACTGTAAATAGCCAGCAGGTCGAGGCTCTGCTGTAGCATCCCCATCACGGAAGCAGTTAACTCCAAAGACTGGCGAGTGTACTCGGCGGAAGTCTGCAAGAGTGTTAGAAACATCAGTATTCTACGGAACATCAAGAGAAATGAAATGAAATGACTGTACAAGATGCAAAATGCAGTAGTACATACTGGAGGCAAGCCGTAGAATCCGACTAGCTCGTAATCAGGCGGAGGGGGAGCGATGGGGATCTGGTAAGTCTCCCCACCCTGCCCTCAGCATGTCATCATAGTAGGCAGCTCAGGCCACCCAGCTCCCTGCCCTCTCCGGGGCCCACTCCTGCCTCAGGCTCGACGTGCCGGCGATGCTCCTGCTCTCGCAGCTGGCATCGCTGGTCTCTCTCTCTCAACTCGGCCGGTGCCAGTCAGAGGCCGCATAATATAAGCCTGGACATACTCCACGTAGTCGCCCTCGTCTCTGAAGCCCTCGGAGTCCCAGCTGATGGTGTTATCCATCATCTCCTCAAAAGTATACCTCTCGGTATGCCTCATATAGGTGGGAGGCGACCTCGGGATTACCTGCTCTGGTAAACCGAGGGTCTGCCGTAAGAAGCGCTCACCCAAGTACCAAGCATGGCAGACTAGGCCCTCTAGCAGAACTCTGAATCGGGTAGTCTCCCGAGCATTGGCATACCGATCCCGAATTGCGTCAGGCAACGGAGCCCAAGGCTGCCAGGTGATCTGCAAATAAAACACAGTTTGTTACCTACTGATATTGAAAGAACAATGTAAAGCGAAGCTTAAATAAACTGTAATGTTTGACATACCTCGGCTGCGGTGATGGTGTCAAAATAGCGGCAGAAGAATATGAGGGACTCCCGTGGTCTCCACTTGCACCTCAAGTCGAAGCGGTGAGAAAATGGAACACCGAGAGGGACCTCCTCGTCTAGCACTGGGGCAAGTCTCGGGAAGTAGGCATATACCCACAACTGCAAAGTATAACAGAGCAAACGCCACTATGATTATCAGATAAAGCAGATTATGTGTATACCGTGTGTGTAGTGTGCAAACCGGCGTAAAGCAGATTACATGTGTGTAGTGTATAGAGTACAGATAATGTAAAAGTAATTGAAAAGACAAAAAAGGGAACATGTACCTCCCAAGCTCGCCAGTAGCCTCCAAGTAACTACCTGCTGAGGCGGGAAGATGAGCTCATGTACCCGTAAAGAGTGGCCAAGCCCGCGCCACCCCAGTCGTAGCGACGGATCTGTGTCACATCCACAAGCGCGCTCAGCAGGTAGAGGGCGATGGTGTTCGCCCAGTCGGTGAAGAGCGTGGTCCCCAACAAGAACATAATGAAGCCACAAGCGTACTGCTCCTTCTCCTCCGGGGTGGTAGGCGCCTGGATCCAGAAATGATCCTCGAACCATGAATATCGCACAGACCCTGCTCGAGCGAGAGGTGGCTGAGTGCCGAGCAAGTATAGCTGAGCGGCGTCCCACTCGTCCATGTCTGTATCAAAGGGGATCGGATCACCCCCCACTCCGATGCCTGTGAGCATGGAGAAGTCGAAGGGAGTCATCGTCATCTCCCCAGTGGCAGAAAGGTAGAAGGAGTCGGTGGTGTCCCACCACCTCTCCACCAGAGCAGCAAGGAGGGGCCTACTCGTAGTGAGGCGTGAGAGTCCCCTGTAAAAAAGTCCCAAAGCCGGCCCGGTCAACAATGCGGCGGACCGCATTGGGCAACTCCATGTACCAACCTCTGGCGGCAGTGTTTCCATACCCCCAGAAGGCATGGGGATCTCCCTGTAGTGTTACAAATACAGTGTTGAGTGTGCTCAGAATTGATGAAAGTGCAGCGTGTGTACACGTGTTCAGATTCAAACAAGTAACGGGTGCAGGTGTGCTCACAGTGAACTACAACATGTGATGTATCAGTGTGTTTGAGTGGTTCAGTTGAGAATACAGCGTGTGTACACGTGTTCGGATTCAAATAGATATCGGGTGCGGGTGTGCTTGTAGTCAAATACAGCATGCAATGTACTAGTATGTTTGAGTTAAGCAGTCAAAGAACAGAATCGACTATCGTAGTTATGTGTTCCACATTGCAGAAAATGAAACAAAGAAGAGTATACCTCAGAAGCGCCGAAGGACAGATGAGACTGGCTCGCGCAACAAAAGCTCCAGTGGCGCGCCTCGTGCATAGCTCCGGAAGTGGTGGATGCCGTCGGGAGGCAGCACGTGTATCGTCGGCCTGTAGGCCGTCGGATTGAACGGCCGGATGTGAAGAGGTAGGAGCTCGGCCTCAGGGTCCATGTCCAACTCTAGGGGAGCCCCAGCACCTGGAATGTCGTCTGCCATCTCAAGAATAAGGTGAAAATGGCCGAAAGTGTGAAAACTGGGCAAGAATGTGAAAAGTCAACCCAAAAGTCAACCCTGAGAGGGTGAAAAATGGGCAGAAAGGTCAGAGCCTGAAAAAGGCACAAAGATCGAGGTAAACTCGGGGGAAACAAACCCCAAGTGGTGGAAATCGAGAAAAGTACACCGAAACTGAGATTTGTTCAGTTCAAAATGTGCGAAACGAGGAGGTTTTTGCGAATCGAACGACGAAAAGGGCGCTAAAACACTGTAAAAACTCCGATTGAAGGTTGGAAAATCACCTAGAGAGAGAGGGAAGAGGTTTTGGATCTTGTGAGAAGTGAAAATATGGGGTTTGGAACCCCATATTTAAAGACCCGTGGCCAAAGGACAAAACTACCCCGATACAACAATTTTTGGCCGGTGACCTTATTTCTTGGCCGATGGATGGCCGGTGGTCTTCCCCTATGGCCGGTGCACCTCCTAAACCCTTTTTTATGTCATTTATGTGGTTATGGACCTTCATTACTCAAGACAGTGCAAGAAAGTGCATTTTCAAAGCTTCACCGGTCTTTGTGTTGACTTCGAGCCGTGTCTTCTGTGCGTGGCACTTGATACGTACGAGATGTATCCTTTTTTTCGTATCCTTCTGTCTCTTAAGAGATTAGGAAATTGTTTTACATGCGTTGCATTACAATGTTTTTCCTTGTTTATGATAAACATACATGGATTGCATTGTTATGCACGTCTACACGCGTTATAACACGCACAACTTGCATTGTTATGCACTGTTCATTTGCATTGTCATGCATTTCAAAAAAAAAAAAGAGAAGGCGTGCGTTGTCACGCATTTGAGTTCATTTGCATTGTCATGCATTTCAAAAAAAAAGAAGACGTGCGTTGTCACGCATTTGAGTTCATTTGCATTGTCATGCGTTTAAAAAAAAAACATGCGTTGTCACGCATTCGAGTTCATTTGCATCATCGTGCATCCCAATAGTATGCATTGTCATGCATTTCAATAAATCATGCAGTGTCATGCGTTCCAATCACACGCATTGTCATGCATCTTTCATCTACATTTTAGTTCATGCATTGTCATGCATTCTCGTCCATGCATTGTCATGTGTTTCCTTATCATGCATTGTCATGCATATCTCTCATGCGTTGTCATGCATTTCCTCATCATGCATTGCCATGCATTTCCTTATCATGCATTGTCATGCACATCTCTCTTGCATTGTCATGCATTTCCTTATCATGCATTGTCATGCATGTCTCTTCTGCATTATCATGCAATTCAGTATATGCATTGTTATGCATTTCAATAATTCGCATTGTCATGCATTTCAACAAACGTGTATTGTCATGCATCTCTTGTATGCATTGTCACGCATTTCGAACAACTCGCATGGTCATGCATCTTCCATTTGCATTATCATGCATGTCAATCTCTCGCATTGTCGCATATTTCATGTGCATTGTCTTGCACCCCTCTAACTTGCATTGTTTTGCACGTTCCTTCTCCGAAACACCGGGATACGTCCCTATGTCCCCCCCTTCTTATTTTTAGGAACACCGGGATATGTCCCTATGTTTCCCTTTCTTTGGTTAAGAGCATTCGGAACATGTTCTGATGTCTAACTTTTCTTCACTCGCATGCCGCGTGTGGACGTGTCTAACTTTTCTCCACTCGCGTGCCGTATGTGGACGTATCTAACTTTTCTCCACTCGCGTGCCACGTGTGGACGTAACTAACTTTTCTTCATTCACATGCCGCGAGTGGACATAACTAACCCTTACTAACCCCTTTCTCCCCTTTTCGCATTGTTACATACATTGCATGCATTTTCGCGTATGCTTTACTTACATGTGTTTATGCACCCTTCTAGCATTGTTACACACATTGCATGCATTTTCGCGTATGCTTTACTTACATGTGTTTATGCACCCTTCTCGTATTGTTATACACATTGCATGTGTTTCCGCATGTGCTTTACTTACATGTGTACATTTTATTCTTTGCTTTACACATTGCATGCGTTTTCGCGTGTGCTTTACTTACATGTGTTCATGCATTTTTTAGGAGGATACACATTGCATGCGTTTCCGCGTGTGCTTTACTTACATGTGTATACTATTCCTTACCTTACACGTTGTACATGTTTCCGTGTGTGCTTTACTTATATGTGCACATTTTATTCTTTGCTTTACATATTGCATGCGTTGTCACGTGTGCTTTACTTACATGTGTTTGTGCCTTCATAGCATTGTTATGATTGTCCCAAATCGCATTGTTATGCGTCCTACTCGGCTTGCGTTGTCACGCATGTCCTCCTCGTATTGTCATACTCCCTTCCGCATTGTCATGCGTCGCACTTGGGTTGCATTATTTTGCATCCATTCCGCATTGTTATGCATCATCCTTAGGTTGCATTGTCTTGCATCCTCCCACCTGCGTTGTCATGCACCCTCTCACTCGCGTTGTCACGCACTTTTCACTTGCGTTGATATGCATGTTTCTAACAATATTGTACCTGTTAAGTTTTCTTTCTTTTTCAGGCACGATATTGTATGTATGGTTCATTTGAAGCTGGCGCGACCAGACGAACCGCACAGGCACGATATTGTATGTACGCTTCATTTGAAGCTGGCACGACCAGATGAACTGGACAGGTATTGCATTCTCCACGTGAGACGTAGCGAGAATTGTATAATTCTCTTACATCCTTTCTGCATGAAATGTAGTTAGATTTGTATCCGCCTGCTTAAACTGTTGCATTTATTGTATGTATTTGCTTCGTTACATACATTTCAAAATGGATGTTCTTTGCATCCATTTATTGTATGAATTGTATAAGTTATGTTCGGCATCATGCATGTTCTTTGCATCTTGCCCCTGTCTACGGGCACATATCTTGCTAGCTTGTATGCTTTGTCTAAGTCTTCTGCCTTGTCAAAAATGGATCGTCTCTAGCCTTTGACATTCACTCCTGTCATTGTTATGACTTTCGAGTTCTATCAAAGAGGGGCAACCGTAGACACCCCATTTTTGACCTTCCTTAAGACTTGGACGTCATCGTTTCAACATGCAATGATCATCCATGTTTGTGTTCGTCTTGAGTTCTCAGAAGTTTCGGTCGCGCGCCTTGCCTCAAGACTTCTCGACTTATTTGTTTTGTGCTTGGTTGTGTACCAAACACTTGTGTTTTTGCTTCTGAGGGCAGGGAATGGTTTGTTGGTCATCCCCACACCTCACCGGTCTTGGCTTGAGGCCACCAGCCCTGTTTTCTTGCTACCGGCCAAATATTTTGGTCGGTCGGCAATGTTTTTGGTCGGCCGGCCATTTTTGTTGGTCAATCGGCCATATTTTCCAGCCGACCCCTTTCCATCTGCTTTTGGTAGATATTTTATACCAGCTGTCACAGCTGGCATCCACATTACACCCTCTCCATACACGTGTATGGAGGGATTTGCCTCTTGCTTAGCTTGCTTAGGAAGCTTGGCATTTGAACCTCTATAAAGAGGGAGCCCCTCCTCCCTCCTCTAGGCTTCAGAAAAATTAGGGTTAGAGAGTGAGATACAGTTTTGTATCTATACTCCCTTGTTTGATCCTACTTTGTGCCTTAAAGTGAGTTTTTGCCTTACTTTTGCACTTAAACACCTAACATTACACCATCCTTGGGTTGTTGAGACATTAGAGGGTTATTTTTAGGGTTCTTGAGTTAGTTTTGATCAGAGGAACCTACTGGAGCTTTATTCTTGAAGAGTTTCTACAAGGGTGAGTTCCTTACTTTAAATACCCCATTTTTACACAAGCTTTTAGCCTATCTTGCTTATTGTTTTAAGCTTTGACTATAACTGATAAAAGTTCTGATTTTGTGTGTTTTAGAACTTTGTTTAAGGTCACCTTGAGGTTTGGGGTTGTCTCCCCCCTCCAAGGCCTTGTTAGGCCTTGTTTTAGGCCATACATTTTGGCCATTGTTTTGATCTTTGCATGACCTCTCTATCACTGAAATCCAAAGGACTTTCAGTGGTGGAGAGGTGGTTTTGAGGTCCTAAAAAGGAGAGGGTCATCCCTTCTCCTTGTTGTCTTTAATGCTTGCATAGATGGCTTATGTGGTGGCATGTGTGTTTGGTTTGTTTTAGCTCCATGTTAGCATGTATTAGGCTTTGTTTTGCCATGATACACCTCTGTTTTGAGTTGGTTTAGACATGCCATGTATGCTTCATACAATTGTCTTATAATCCCATGATTTGGCCTTAACATGCACCATGTTGTAACATGTGTTTTTAGCATGATTTTGGCTCAACTCCTTAAAGCTTTTAGCCTTTTTGTAGTATGCTTCAGCTCTGTTTTTCATTGTTTTGGTTATGCTTACATTGTTTTGTATACCCACCATGCAATCTAGCTTGTTAGCTTTGAGTGTCCAAGTTGCTAGCATGCTCTATGTGGATCATTTCAGTGGTTTGGCATCACTTAGAATGTTATTTCAGTCCATATTTCATGCTTATAAACTTACACTTATCACTCCTTTAATGTCTTAAAGAGTGTGTTTTATGCCTCATGAATGTGTCATTGTGTATGCCATCATGCTTAGGTCATTGGGATGCCATCTAAGTGGGTTTTTGGGCTCATTTTGACATGTCATAGCTCTGTTTTGGGTTGCTTAAATCATGTCATTGTAGACACCCCATTTTTGACCGTCCTCAAGACTTGGACGTCACTGTTTGAACACTTGGTGATTATCCTTGTTTGTGTTCGTTTGGAGTTCCCGGAGGCCTCGGCTCGCGCGCCTTGTCTCAGGATCTCCGAACTTGACCTTTTAGTGTCTGGTTTTACACCAAACACTTGCATCTTGCCTTTGAGAGGCAGGGTGGGGCTTGTAGACCATCCCCACCCATCACCGGCAGTGGCTAGATGCCACCGGTTGGTTTTTGTTGCCACCGGCAATATAGTTTGCCGGTCGGCACTATTTGTTGCCGGTCAGCACTTTTTTTGTGCCGGTCGGCACTTTGTTTGGCCAAGATGGCATTTTTTGCCGGCCGATTGCTGTTCATCTGCTTTTGCAGATATTTTTGGACAGCTGTATAACTTTTGCTCCCCTCCATACACGTGTATGGAGGGATCTCCCTCTTGCAAAGCTTGTTTGATAAGCTTTACAATAGGCATATAGGGAGCGGCTCTCTCTAAGGCAAAGGAGGGCTTTAGACATTTTTGAGAGAGAAAAGACAGAGGAGAGCTCTGGTTCTCTAGGGTTAGGGTTAGACATACACAATCTATCTCTCTTTCTCTTCCATTTTGTTCACTAGGTGTTTTGTGCCTTACTATTGCACACAAACACCTAGTGTTTCACCTTCCTCTAGGAGCTGAGGTTCTAAAGAGTGTGTTTTGAAGTTTTGGTCTTGGATTCAAGCTCAAGGAGGCCATTGGAGCATCTTTGTTGAAGAAGGCTACAAGGGTGAGAAACTAGTCCCTTTTTTCCCATTTTTTGCATTGATTTTTCATCTATCTTAGAGCTGCTTTTGTGATTATTGTATAACATAAAAAAGTTCTATTTTTAAGCCCTCTTTATTGTTTATTAAGAGTGTTTTGTTGTTTGAGGGTTGTTGACCACCCTTAGGCCTCAAAAGGCCTCATTTTGAGCCATTTTGTGCTAGCTCCGGGATTTTGGTGTTGAGGTCTCTTCACCACTGAAATCTTGAGGGATTTCAGTGGTGAAGATGATGCTTTGAAGTCCCAAGAAGGAGAGGGCCACCCCCTCTCCTTGTTGTCCTTGAAAAGGGCACATTTTGGCCTCTTAAAGAAGCCTATGCTTGAGTGTGTGTTGAGCATGTTTGGTTTGTTTTTCATGCTTATATATCCATGATATAACATGATTTCAAGTTGGTTTTGGAACCTTATGCATGTTTAGCATAGTTGCCATGTAATGCCTTATTTGCGCCTTAACATGTTCTAGGTTGTTAGCCTTTGTTGGAGCATGTTTTAGGCTTGCATTTGTGAAGATTATGTGCTTATTTTGCCATGTTTTAGCTCTGTCCATAGTCGTTTGGGTTGATCTTTGCATGCATTATATGGCTCCTTTGCATTTGGGCTTGTTGGCCTTGAGTATGTGCATGTGTAGCATGCCATCTTTGCATTGTTTTGGTGATTTGGAATCATTCTACATGCTATTTCAGTCCCATTTCCATGCTCGTTTGATTGCCTCGCATGCCTCTTTAATGCTTTGAAAGCATATGTTGCAATGCTCCATGTTTTGGTGCCTTTGCATGCCTTTGTCTTTGAGCCATCTAGACGCCATCTAAGTGGTCTTTTGGGCCTCATGTTATGAGCTAAAAACCTGTTTTAGGTTGTTCAATGCATGCCATGTTTGTTGTGATAAACATGCTTCAAAGCTTCATGACTTGCTTCAAGTGCTTAGACCATGCTTACATGCATTTGCTTGTCTTGCTTAATATGATTTGGCATCATTTTATGACATGATTTCAATGCTTAGGTTGCATGCTAGTTGCTCTCGTTTATCCCTTTTAAGTGTGCTTGAGGGTTGTTTAAATTGTGCCCAAGTGTAGGCCTTCCATCATGTGTATGTGTGCATGTGTTTTGGCTTCTTGTTTTGGTCATTATGGCCACTGTTTCAGGCCTTTTTTAGAGCTGCCTAATTCATGTATAAGTCCATCTTGCCATCCATTTGCATTGCCCTATGTATGCTTGCATGATTGCATAAGTGCATTGCCATGTCATGTTGCATTCCTAGCTTGTATGCCTAGGTTGCATTGCATTTTGCATGCATGCCTTGTTCCTTGAATTGGTGATAGGAATTGGGCCTAATTTGTTTGATTGGTTTGCATGCATTTGAAACCAAAGTTGCATACTTGGTTCCTTGGGCCATCATGCATGGAAATGCGTGATTGGTGGTCCGAGAACCGAGGCACATGTCCCTTTGAGTCATCACAATGATAAGAGACATGGTTAGTGCATACATGTCTTGAAATATGCTGTCATGCCTTGTTTTGCCCTCTGTTGCTGTGAGTTGCAGGTTCTGCAGGAATACTCTGCCGACCGGCAGTGTAATGTGCCGACCGGCACAATTTTCTCTGCCGACAGGCCCTATTTTGTGCCGATGGCCATACTACACTGCCGGTGGAAGTTTCATTCAGCCGGTGATGATCCCCTCTGTCCAAGGATGCATTCCTGAGGCTTTGACAGCCTCCAGAGGAGGAAAGGAAGGAAAACAGAGGCAGCTTGCGCATGGTGGCACGCTTCCCGAGGCGTTTTTCTGCTTTAATTAATTAGTTAATTTGTTAATTAGTTAATTTGTAATATTAATTAGCTTGTGTAGTTAATTAATTTGTAATATTTATTTGGTCCCTCCGAGCGAGGGCAAATCTGTAATAAGTGTGCGTGAGTGTGTGTATGTCTTCCAACCTCACGTCTTTCTTCCCTTTTATTTACCTGCTTTGATGGTTAGTAATAGGGCACGTCTAATTTAGCATACCTTATGCTATGCATGTGTGCATCCATGCATTTGTATTGCATGCATTAGGCTCGGAACATCATGCTAATTGCATCAATGCTTCAATTTCAAACTGAATATGTGATAACTGTGCATTTTCACATGACATGTTTAGGATAGCCGAGCTTATTCTAGTAACATTTTGTATGCGATGCATTAGGCACTTCACATGGACTTGGATCATGCATGTTTGCTAACAAGTTCTTTGTTTTGGGACGGAGTACTATGTAAGTATTTCTGCTTTAGCATATCGCATGAGTGTGAATGTTACCATGACAGCATGCTTAACATGTGGCTAGATGCTTATGTGTTAAACTGTTTTGAATGCCTGTGGGTGAAGGTTGGGTTGTTTGAGTTGGAAAAACTCGTTGAAATCCGTGTTTTAGCCTACTTGCGAGTAGCAAATTCCAAAGCATTTTCAAACCGAACGGATATGCAATGTTTATTTCCAAATTAGGCAATCTAGTCTATACTTGTTTGCTGCGCGCATAACATAGTAATTCTAGGCTAACAATTGGTTTAAGAACACATAAAGTTTTCAAAAACGGATATCACGGTTTCGGACCGGGCGAAATGGGGTGCTCATAGCTGACCTTCCCCGATCGTACCCAAGCTCCCGAGCCGAGACAACTCCGGTGATGACGGACATGTGGCCTTCGGCACCGAGTCAGGGTTTCCTAAATTCTCCCTTAAAAAATATTTAGGTGGCGACTCTGTATCTGGCAAAGCAGTCCATGTTTGGCACTACTTTTTCAAAAATCAGTTTCTCAAAACGATTTGCCAGATTTGGACTCTTTGGTTCAAGATTAAGAACCGTGACACAAATCGAGTCCGAACTGTAGCACGAGGCCCGCGCGGGCGCCGTTACAGTTTCTGGCGACTCTGCTGGGGATTTTTTTAGAGAGTTTGACTCGAACTCGTGATATCCTGTTTTGATCTCATTTATGTGTTTCTTTGCATTGCATGTGCATTGGTGCGCCTAGGAACACAGTGTTTGCCATCTACCGTTCCTGAACGGTTTGCCGGAGGCTTGTCTTGTCAAGGCATGTCCATAAGGCTGACCGGCTATGGGCTCTGACAGTATGGGAACACAAACCCCGGTTTATCCGGGGCACCCTTTTGACCATTCGACTTAGTGCATATTCGGATCCGTAGTGACCATTCCAAACTAGGACAGGTTGCTTACCCGATGCTAAGTTGTTTGAAACCGCTGTGTGCGTAGTGAAACCCTAGCTCCTGACAAAATAGGACAGGGAAACCCTACCCCAATATAGGGGTGTTATGTTCTCTTTACTTGCTATGTGCTTTTAGAGTGTTGCTCTACAGGAACGCACATGTCAGTTTGCAAGTTTGAGTATCTAACCTGGGGACACCAGTATCAGTATCAGTTATCAGGAATCAGTTATCCGCGGGTATCAGATTCAGTATCTTGGGAACAGAAATCTGGGAACAGTGATCAGCAGTAGGGTACAGTTGTTTGGCTACGCCCGTGTTTGATCAGTTTGGGCTGAAATGCTGTCTGTTTTTCCTTTGAAGGTTCAGAGAGTCGCAGAGTTGAAACAGAATAGCCAGTGTCCCCCTTTGCTGAGGCAAGATTTATGGCGACACAAAGTTCAGAAGAAATTGTGGTTATGGCAGCTGTATCGGAGCAGGGGACCGCTCCGCAGAGTGAGGCCAATATCAGTATGTCATATCCGCCCAGGTTGCCCGTTGTGCACCCGGTCTGGGCTCCCCAGTTATACCAGGCTCGTGAGCCCACCACCTTCGAATTGATGGGGATGATAGGCGATCTCCAAAGGTCTGTGGCAGACCTCGCCTATGGAATGTCGGCTTCACCGCCAGCGGCGCCGTACGCCGGGAATTTTGTACCACAGGAGCCCCCACTACTGGGGCGGATTGTGATAGAGCTCAGCCAGCCAGAGGTGGCTTCCGGCTATAGCCACGATATGTCAGCACCAACCCAGACCCTCGATCAGGCTGAGGCCAGAGGAAATGACAAGGCAAAGGCAGATGCCGATCCTATTGAACAACTGCTGTGGGCAGTCGAGGCTTTGAAGGCCAGAGGGATGAACAAGCAACAAACATCTGCAATAGTGACCAAAGCTATAGATGATGCTTTCCCCGCTCCAACCAAAGGCAGTTCAAGCCAGACAGAAAACCGGGATGGGCCCCGTCATGCCCAGACAATTCCAGTAGTTCCCAACCCTGCACCGGGGAAGGTTCAAAAAGCCAAGGCAGCGCCAGCTGATCCTTTCGCCAGCGCATCTGGCAAGAATCCTCAAACTGCAAAGTACCTGCCCCGAGGGCGCAGGGTTTTTCATGACCTCCACATGCCTTTGTCTAGGGCATTGTTAATATTGGCAAAGAATGGGCATCTTAAGCCTTTGGAGCCCCGGCCACTCCCGAAGAATCTCCCCACCACCCATGATGCTACCTTATACTGCGCGTACCATCAGCAGTCCGGTCACAGTACCGATGGATGTTCCCGCCTTCGTTATGAAGTGCAGGATTTGATCGATAACAAGGTTATCCTACCACCCACCTCAGGCAAGCCCGTCACCACTCAGTTGTTGGATTTCGAGGGCTCAGATACTGCGAGTATGTAAAGTGAACCGCCTGCGGGCAACATTTGATACATTTTTGGGTGAAGCGTCTGGCACGCATTTTTGAGTATCGGTGAAACCGAGTTTTTGTAAATCCTGGCTTGGATATCGAGTCAGTCTTTTGTTTTGAGTCTGTCTCTTTGTCTTGAGTCAGTCTTTTTTTGCTTAAGGGTCTGCCTTGTTGTATCGAGTCAGTCCCCGTTGTATATAATACCAGGTGATTCTGGGGTTGTTGTCCCGAACACCGTTTTGTTTTGCAATTATTATCTGTTTTTGTTTTGAGTCTGTCTCTACCAAGGGGCCAGTTGCACCAACAAAGCCGATCAAAACAGCTGTTGCTATCTCAACTTCATGCTTGCTTTCAGCATAAGGACCAGAGAATTTGAATGGGCTGACAATACATCTCGCCTGCTATCCTGTGTGCCCAAACTCATTGCATTAACCTAAGTTTTCCAAAAAAAAACAAACTTTTTGAACACTGCGGTGATGAAAACGAAGAGGAAGGAATTCCTTGGGTTTTGTAAAATTTTGATCATTTTGAGAGAAAGAGAGGCGTGCTAAGCCTTTTTATGAATGAAATCATGCTTGTCGGCGTGAGTACTGAGAAGGACCCTGGCCTGATCCAGATTGGTTCCACACTATCTTCGGCGCGAGCGATTTGTCGCTTTCTTAAAAACTTTCAAAAGAAAATGTTTTACGCGGCCCTGCGAAGACCTGTGTGGAATCGCTCTTGAGATTGCGCAGCCTAGGATCGCTCTCAGCCTCAAGATTCCACCTATTTGTTTTCCGAGTTTGAACCCGTTCAGAATGTTCAGAAAGTTCAACGGACAAACGCCATGAAAGGCCCGTGTGGCCAGTTTTGAGGTAGCCTTCGATCAAGAAGCATCAAAGCCGAATCAGAAGGAGTAGATCTCACCGGGAGAAGCTCGTAGAGTAACCCTGATGAATTCTCCGCAAATCAGTGCAACAGCCGTTCTCCTAGACACAGAGAGGCTTCAAAAAACCATTTGGCATGAACTTGCTACACTTTTCCCCTTTGAGAGGCTCGCTGGGCCGAAAACCCGGAAGGGTGGTCCAGGCAAAAGTTAGAGCAAGAGAAAAACACAAAAAAAAGAGACAAAAGATACAAAAAAAAAGAAGAAAAGAAAAAAAATAGAAAAGAGAAAAGAAATGAAAAAAGAAATAGAAAATGAAAAGAAGCTCGCAAGGTCGAAAACCCGCATTGGGCGCCTTGGCAAAAGTGAGAGCCAAACAAAGTGAAGGTTAAAATACCCGAGTGGACCTTAACCGGAACTACGTAAGGCTTGATTCCCATGTTTGGGATACGTACGCAACTTCATCATGAAGTCCAGCCCCCAACGCTTTCATAAGCGTCTCAGTCCATGCAATGGTTTCGGTTTCATCCTCAAAGTCCAGTGGCCAACACCCTTCAAGGTGATTGTGTCCATATATGTGTTGTAACCGTCTTCGTCATCGCTGTGTCCGCGAGTTCGACCACCGCCAATGAAGACTGTCTGCGGATTGCTGCGGCACCATCCAAACAAGGGGCAACTTTCCGTTGCCACGAGCCGCTGTGAGCCGCCATTCAAACTAGGGGCAACTTTCCGTTGCCTCTCACCCCCCTTCAAACCAGGGGCAATTTTCCATTGCCTCCGATCCGAGGTTGCGCATCTCGAAGGGTAAGTTTCATGCTCGTTTGAGCATTGACTGTTTGAAAAATAGTTTTTGAAAATTTTTACTGAGGTTGACTATTTTCTCGAAAACTATTTCATTTTCCAAAACCGGACCATTGTCTTGGACCCAAAAGGAAAATTTTCAGTGCTTGCTGCCTGACTTGCATGCTTTTCAAATCAAAAATCGAACAAGTACGTTAATCCAACTCTCGTTTTGATCAAAACCGTTTTAGTAGAACGCAAAAACGAAAAAATGGTTAAAATGATGAACTAGGGGCACAGTTGAGCCAGGCGTTCTGTCTCTCCCCCGTCATCAACGTGCTTGCCAGAAAAGCACTCTGCCTGCCGGAAGAATAGCTGTGAGCTAACGGCATCGGGCGTGAACCCGCACCTTTCCATTTATCCATCAAATCACCCCGGGGAGGGATGAAAAAGGAGAGAATGAAGAATAGAGAGGTGTGAGTTGAGAGAAAAGAGAGGAAAAGGGTTTTGAGAGAAAATCCGAGCTTGAGAGCCGAGTGATGTGAGAATCACAAATCAGAAAGGGTGGGAAACAATACCCAGATTGAACTGGCTCCTCGTGGTCCGAGGTCCCCCATCTTTGGTTACGCGTCTGTGTGTCGTGTCTCTTTCATTTGACGGTCTCGTCTTTTGTTTTGAGTCTCTCCCGAGCGTGTCTCGTTGTGTTTAGGTCGTGCACCTCTTTATTTGAGTCCTTTCCGCTGTGTTCAGTGGTAGGCTCGATATCCCGGTTTGAAAAACCCTCATTTGATTTCAAAAATCATTTATGCTCAGAATGCTGTGCCATTCTCTACATTCGAGCGTGTTTCGACTCCAACCGGTTCCGTCTTTGAGGTCCGTCCTGTTAGACTGGGCTGTTTGTTTGAGAATTCGCCGTGTGCAGAATGAATCGAATGCTGTGTTATGGTCTGTATGCAGATCAATCCCCAACAGAGTAAGGGTCGTGTGTTCAAGAATCAGGCAGTGGGTTGCTTGGGTTGTTTTGGTTGTTGGCTGTTTAAGTTATCTGATTATTACAGTGCAAGTGTTCAATTTTCAGACAACCAATCAATTCCATTTACATTGAGGTGTAACATGATGAGATGCGATGCAATGCATGAAATGTGTAAATGTAAACACTTTTTCAGATAAAAAGTTCGTTTCGTTTCGTTTCATTTCATTATCTTTTTCAAATGTACAAGTTTTGGAAGCAAAAATCTGCCTGCGGCAGTACAAGGTAATCTATCTACCAACAAAAGGAAAAGTACAAGAAAGAAAAGATAGCAAAAATCTGCATCTGTGTCCAGCGACTCCAAGGGCTGTCAGTCCGTCCTGGTCCTCTTCCTGGACGAGGGTCCAGGAGCATCATCAGCGTCGTCGTCAGAGCCCGAGCTAGAGCCGTCTCCGGTCTCCTCCTCCGATGACCCTGCCTCCGCCTCTGACTCCTCGTCGTCATCATCGTCCGGGGCTGGAGCTCGCGAACTGCTCCCGACGTGAGTACGCCCACCCCTAGTACGGGGAAATATCCTACCCTCCTCATCTCTCCCCCGAGCAGGGACAGAAGGTCTAGCTGGAGCACCTCCTGCCATGGGAATCTGGAAAGGAGGCTGAAAAAGTGCACAAAAGTGAAATGCATCAGTACACTGTAGACAGTTTATCAGTGCAGAATGCAATGTTGAAGACAGTGTATGAATGCCGTGAGCAGTTTATCAGTACAGAGTTTAGTGCAGAATGCAGTGTATGCAGTGTATCAGATACTGTGAGATCAGTGTATCGGGTGTTGTGCCGTGCATCAGATTATGTGAATCAGTGTATGAATGGTTTGAGGCCAGTGTCAGAAGGACATACCGGTATGCTGTAGACAGCCAGGAGGTCAAATGTCTGCTGGAGCATCCCCATCATCGAGGCATTCATCGCCAACGACTGACGGGTGTACTCAGAAGAAGCCTGCAAAGGTATCAGATGCATTAGTATTCTGTGGAATATCAAGTAAACTGAAACGAAATGACTGTACGAAGTGCAGTGATACATACCGGCGGAAGGTCGGGGATGTTAGTGAACTCATGCCCAGCCGGTGGAGGGGCGAAGGGAATCTGATAGGTCGACCCACCCTGCCCCTGGAAAGTCAGTACAGCGGGCAGGGCAGGCCAGCCAGCTCCTCGTCCTCCCTGCACTCTGCCCCTACCACGGACCCGGGCCCTCCTCGAAGATCCAGCCCCTGCTCCCGCTCCGGCCCCAGTCGCCGATGCCACAGGCCTGGCCCCCTCTGCTCGACGGCCGCTCAGGGGGCACATCAGGTACGTCCGCACGTACTCCTGATAGTCGCCGGTGCCTCGGAAGCCGGCCTCCTCCCAGCCGATGGAGTAATCATCCAGCTGCTCAGGGGTCAGCCCCTCGGTCTCCCTCATCTCTGCAGGAGGGTGAGCCGGGACTATCTGCTCAGGTAACCCGCGGGTCTGGCGTAGAAAACGCTCCCCCAGGTACCAAGCCCGACAGACCGGGCCCTCTAGCAAGATCCGGAAACGCGAGGTCTCCTCAGCACTAGGGAACCGACCCCGCATCGCCGACGGCAAGGAAGCCCATGGCTGCCAAGTGATCTGAAAATGACAGGCAGTTTGTTATCTACTGTTATTGAAACATGCAGTGAGAAAGCGAAGCTAAACGAACTGAAAGTAAAGCATACCTCCGTGGGGGTGATGGTGTCGAAATATCGGCGGAAGAAGCCGAACGTCTCCCGTGGTCGCCGGGTGCATCCCCCGTCAAAGCGACTCGAAAAGGGAACAGCCGGAGGAGGCTCCGCAACTGGCACAGGTGCAAGCCTAGGGAAGTAGGCGTAAACCCACAACTGCAAAACAGATGTCAGTATGACCATCAGATAAAGCAGAATATACAGAAAGAAGCAGAAATGGCAGAGCCGTGTGTTGAGCCGTGTATTGTGTGCAGTGTACAGTGTGAACAATGTACAGTCAGTGTAAGGCAGAATGTGTGTGTGTGCTGTGTGTACAGTATACAGCAAGTCTAAGGCAGACTACAGTGTGTGCAGTGTACAGAGTACAGAAAGTACGAGACAAAATGAAAAAGTGGAGAAGAAATGTACCTCCCAAGCCTGCCAGTAACCTCCAAGCAGCTGGCCGCTGCCGCGAGAAGCCGAGCTCATATATCCGTACAGGGTGGCCAGAGCAGCGCCGCCCCAATCGAAGTGCAGAATATCTCGGACGTCCACCAGTGCGCTGAGAAGGCAGAGAGGCACGGTGTTCGCCCGGTCGGCGAAGATAGTAGTCCCGAAAAGGAACATGAGGAAGCCGCGGGCATACCTCTCCACGTCCTCCTCGGTCATCTGAGTCTCCTCCCCCAGTGCGGGCTGGACCCTGAACTGTGCCTCGAACCAGGAATATCGGACGAAGCCTGGACGAGCTAGCGGTGGGGCCTCCCCCAGTAGATGGACCTGAGCGGCGGTCCACTCATCCATATCAGTGTCGAAAGGGATCGGATCCCCCCCTACCCCGATGCCTGTGAGCATCGAGAAGTCATAAGGGGTCATCGTCATATCCCCTGCAACAGAAAAGTGGAAAGAATCGGTGGTGTCCCACCACCTCTCCGCCAGAGCGGCAAGAAGAGGTCTGCAGGTGGACAACCTGGAGAGCCCTCGGCAGAAGGTGCCGAAGCCCGCCCGATCTACGATGCGCTGGACCGCATCAGGGAGCTCGTCATACCACTCCCGAGCACCGGTATTCCCATACCCGCGAATGGTATTGGAACCCTCCTGCAAACAGAAAATGACAATGGCAAGACAACATTCAAAATGCAGTTTTGAAAAGACAGATATGGCATGTATGCAAGTTTGTCAGATTCAGGCAAATACCGGGTGCCGGTGTGCTTACAGTAAAATACGTGTGCTGTGTCAGCGTGTTTGGGTGTTTCAGAACAGATGTAGCATGTGTGCAAATTTGACAGATTCAGACAAATACTGGGTACCAGTGTATGTGAAGTAGAATGCAGTGTGTGCCGTGTGTTTGAGTAATTCAGGGCTAGTGCAGTGTGTGTGCATGTGTCAGTCTCAAGCAGATATCAGTTGTATGTATGTTTACAGTCAACTACGGTCTACGGCATATCAGATTTCAGCAATTAAAGAATACAGCTAACTATGGCAGTTTTGTATCCTACATTGCAGAAAGTAAAGCAGAAGATGAAGAGTTACCTCGGGAGTGCCGAATGAAAGGTGGGAGGTAGGCTCGCGCAGCAGTAGCTCAGGGGCCGCGTACCTCCCAAAGCTCCGGAACTGACGCAGGCCGTCTGGGGGCAGAACGTGAATCGCCGGCCGGTAGGTCGCCGGGTCGAACGGGCGCTCGCTCAGTGGTAAGAGCTCGACCCCGGGATCCATCTCGTGGTCCGGGGGAGTCCCGCCACGTGGAATGTCGTCCGCCATGTAGAGAGTGGTGTGAAAATGGCCGGAAAAGGAAAACCGAGCCGGAATACGAAGAGTCAACTGAAAAGTCAACTCCCGAGAGGGTCGAAAATGGCCGGGAAGGCCGGAATGTGAAGAGGCACGGAAATGAAGAGCAAAGTGAGGGGAACAAACCCCGAAAAGGCGAGAACGCCGAACGAGGCACCGAAACGAGAATGTGATCGGTGGAAAATGTCCGAAACGCGAAGAGGATCGCGAATCCGACGACGAAACGGGCGTAGAACGCGAAGAAACGGGCGAAAAATAAGAGAGAAGCACTCTAGAGAGAGAGAACAAAGGATTTCGACGGTGGAAAAGTAAGGAAATAGGGCATGAAGCCCTATTTTATAACACCCAAGGTGAAAAGACAAAACTGCCCCGCACCAGCAACTGTTTGCCGGTCGGCAATGTTTTGTGCCGGCCGGCACTTTTTTGTGCCGATGGAATTGTTTTTGTGCCGATGGCCAGCCGGTGGCCTCCTCTTTCTACCGGTGGGGTTCCCACAGCCTTGTTTAGGCCATTTGAATTGTTTTGGGTCTTCATAGCTCAAGAAAGTGCAAGAAAGTGCATCTCCGACGTTCAACCGGCCTCCGTTTTGACTTCGGGCCGTGTCTCCAGTGCGTGGCACTCGAATTCATGCAAGGTGTATCCTTTTTGTATCCTTTTGAATTCAAAAGTTACCCCATGTGTGTTGCACAAGTTCATCACACTACTTCGGTGCATTACATCGCGCTGTCGTGCGTCACACATTTGCGTTGTTATGCGCGTGTTACATGCGTTGCAACACGCACCCCTTTGCATTGTTGTGCACATCTCCCATGCATCATCATTGCATTTCCATTCCATGCATTGTCATGCATTTCGGAATACTTGCGTTGTCGCGCATTTAAGCCCATTTACACTCCGTGTTGCATGCACGTCACACTTGGCATTGCACTGTTTTGTGCATCACATTTTCTTCACGCTATTTTGCGCATCGCACTATTTTGTGCATTGCATTTGTTCGCGCTATCTTGCGCACCTCAATTGCACTTGTTAGTGCATTGCATTTGTTCGCGCTATCTTGCGCACCTCAATTGCACTTGTTAGTGCATTGCATTTGTTTGCGCTATCTTGCGCACCTTACTTGCACTTGTTAGTGCATTGTATTTTCTTCGCGCTATTTTGCGCATCGCACTGTTTTGTGCATTACATTTCCTTCGCGCTATTTTGCGCATCGCACTATTTTGTGCATTGCATTTGTTCGCGCTATCTTGCGCACCTTAATTGCACTTGTTAGTGCATTGCATTTGTTCGCGCTATCTTGCGCACCTTACTTGCACTTGTTAGTGCATTGTATTTTGTTCGCGCTGTTCTGCGCATCGCACTGTTTTGTGCATTGTCTTGTTCGCGCTGTTCTGCGCATTGCACTGTTTTGTGCATTTCAATTTCGCGCTGTTCTGCGCATTGCACTGTTTTGTGCATTTCAATTTCGCGCTGTTCTGCGCATCGCACTGTTTTGTGCATTGAATTGTTCGCGCTGTTCTGCGCATCGCACTGTTTTGTGCATTGAATTGTTCGCGCTGTTCTGCGCATCGCACTGTTTTGTGCATTGTATTGTTCGCGCTGTTTTGCGCATCGCACTGTTTTGTGCATTGTATTGTTCGCGCTGTTCTGCGCATTGCACTATTTTGTGCATTTCAATTTCGCGCTGTTTTGCGCATCTCATTGCATTTTGCATGCATTCCATCGCACTGTCCTGTGCACTCGCGTTGCCTAACGCATTGCGCTATTTTGCGCATCACCGCATGGTCTGGCGAGACCTTAAACACGCATGGTCTGGCGAGACCTTAAACACGCACGGTCTGGCGAGACCTTAAACACGCACGGTCTGGCGAGACCTTAAACACGCACGGTCTAGGAGACCTAAAATCCTTTGGAGGTGCGAAACCTTGAGCGCATTGTCACGCGTCTTGTAAATACCACCACGGTCTGGCGAGACCTTAAACACGCATGGTCTGGCGAGACCTTAAACACGTACGGTCTAGGAGACCTTAAATCCTTGGAAGGTGTAAGACCTTTAGTGTTCGCATTGCCGTACACTTCGAGAGCCGCGTGTTGTCGCGCATTCCATGCAACATGCATTTCATGCATCATTTGCATTTCAAAAACAAAAAAAAAAACATGCATTGTCATGCATACATTTTGCATTCCGGTCTAGGAGACCTTAAATCCTCTGAAGGTGCAATTCCTTCGGTGTTTGTCGTGCCCGAACGACTTTTCGGTGGTCTGGTAAAGCCACCTGTCTGTGCTTGCGATGAGTTCCTAGAAGACCAACTGGGACGGTGGAAACTAGAGTTCGAACGGCTTATGCCTAGAACGCAAAGGTTCGGGAGTTCCGAGACTAAAGTCTGGTTTAAATACCCAGAGGTTTACCCTCGGCTTGAAATCTGTATGGAAGCCCCATAGGTTGAGGCGGCATGTCTACGCCTCAGTTCTGGATACTGAACCAACCTAGTATATCACCCTGTTGGTAAGATAGGGAAAGTTGCAATCATAGTCATTGCATATTTGCATTGTCATGCATTTGCATTGTAGTTTGCATGCATTCATTGCATCGCCTTCCATCTATGGCTTGCGCCTTTCCAGGTTGAGCTTGGTCTGGTATGTGTCCTTACATTTCATGTTAAAACACAGTTCTGTATGTGTATCGCGCCGATTCCACGTTGATATGTTGGTTGAGAGTTGCGGCACCTTTTCTGTGTTACACATGGCTCGTACGTGTACATGCCTTTCCTAGGCAAGATTTGGTTTGGCTTGCGTGCCATATCCATTGTATCCATATCCATTCCATTGCATATTTGTAAATATTGCATTGTAGATTGCATGCATTCATTGCATCACCTTCCGCCTTTGGCTTGCGCCTTTCCAGGTTGAGCTTGGTCCGGTATGTGCCCTTACTTTTCATGTTAAAACGCAGTTCTTGTGTATCGCGCCGATTCCACGCTGGTATGTTGGTTGAGGGTTGCGGCACCTTTTCTGCGTTACACATGGCTTGTATGTATGCATGCCTTTCCTAGGCAAGATTTGGTTTGGCCTGCGTGCCATATCTATCCATTACATTGTAGTGTAATTTTTGCATCCGGCATTAGGATCGTAGTCCTTTCTCCAGCGGGTTGTTTCCCCACTTATGTCAATTCCACCCAATGCTTGTTCTTGCGTCTGTCTACAATGCTCACAGTTCAGTTGACCGTTCTGTGGTAGACAGACTTGTTATCTCCATCAATCTATTTGACATAGATGTGGTTTCGAACCGCTCGTGATTGGATCACGATTCAATTGCTTTGCATGTAGCTTGCATTGTTTCAATTACATTGCATCTGCATTTGCATTGTTTATACATTGTTTTGTATATATTGCATATCGTCTTGCATCCATTTTGCATTGTCATGCATGTCGCTAACCATATTGTACCTGTTAAGTTTGTTTTCTTTTCAGGCACAATATTGTATGTACGGTTCATTTGAAGCTGGGGCAACCAGACGAGCCGCACAGGTATTGTATCTCCCGAGTGAGACGTATTGAGAATTCCATAATTCTCTTACATCCTTTCTGCATTGTAGTGTAGTTTGGTATGCTAGCTTAAAACTGTCGCATGTTTGCTTCATTACAGCTTTCTTTGCATGATCATAAGTTATGCTCGGCTCCGTGCATTGTCTTGCATTTTGCCCCTGCCTCTGGGCGCATATCTTATTTGTATTGCATGTTTGTCTGAGTCTTCGGCCTTGTCAAAAATGGGTCGTCTCTGGGCTTTGACATTCACTCCCGTCATTGTTATGACTTTCGAGTTCTGTCAAAGAGGGGCAACTGTAGACACCCCATTTTTGACCGTCCTCAAGACTTGGACGTCACTGTTTGAACACTCGGTGATTATCCTTGTTTGTGTTCGTTTGGAGTTCCCGGAGGCCTCGGCTCGCGCGCCTTGTCTCAGGATCTCCGAACTTGACCTTTTAGTGTCTGGTTTTACACCAAACACTTGCATCTTGCCTTTGAGAGGCAGGGTGGGGCTTGTAGACCATCCCCACCCATCACCGGCAGTGGCTAGATGCCACCGGCTGGTTTTTGCTGCCACCGGCAATATAGTTTGCCGGTCGGCACTATTTGTTGCCGGTCAGCACTTTTTTGTGCCGGTCGGCACTTTGTTTGGCCAAGATGGCATTTTTTGCCGGCCGATTGCTGTTCATCTGCTTTTGCAGATATTTTTGGACAGCTGTATAACTTTTGCTCCCCTCCATACACGTGTATGGAGGGATCTCCCTCTTGCAAAGCTTGTTTGATAAGCTTTACAAGAGGCATATAGGGTGAGGCTCTCTCTAAGGCAAAGGAGGGCTTTAGACATTTTTGAGAGAGAAAAGACAGAGGAGAGCTCTGGTTCTCTAGGGTTAGGGTTAGACATACACAATCTATCTCTCTTTCTCTTCCATTTTGTTCACTAGGTGTTTTGTGCCTTACTATTGCACACAAACACCTAGTGTTTCACCTTCCTCTAGGAGCTGAGGTTCTAAAGAGTGTGTTTTGAAGTTTTGGTCTTGGATTCAAGCTCAAGGAGGCCATTGGAGCATCTTTGTTGAAGAAGGCTACAAGGGTGAGAAACTAGTCCCTTTTTCCCCCTTTTTTGCATTGATTTTTTATCTATCTTAGAGCTGTTTTTGTGATTATTGTATAACATAAAAAAGTTCTATTTTTAAGCCCTCTTTATTGTTTATTAAGAGTGTTTTGTTGTTTGAGGGTTGTTGACCACCCTTAGGCCTCAAAAGGCCTCATTTTGAGCCATTTTGTGCTAGCTCCGGGATTTTGGTGTTGAGGTCTCTTCACCACTGAAATCTTGAGGGATTTCAGTGGTGAAGATGATGCTTTGAAGTCCCAAGAAGGAGAGGGCCACCCCCTCTCCTTGTTGTCCTTGAAAAGGGCACATTTTGGCCTCTTAAAGAAGCCTATGCTTGAGTGTGTGTTGAGCATGTTTGGTTTGTTTTTCATGCTTATATATCCATGATATAACATGATTTCAAGTTGGTTTTGGAACCTTATGCATGTTTAGCATAGTTGCCATGTAATGCCTTATTTGCGCCTTAACATGTTCTAGGTTGTTAGCCTTTGTTGGAGCATGTTTTAGGCTTGCATTTGTGAAGATTATGTGCTTATTTTGCCATGTTTTAGCACTGTCCATAGTCGTTTGGGTTGATCTTTGCATGCATTATATGGCTCCTTTGCATTTGGGCTTGTTGGCCTTGAGTATGTGCATGTGTAGCATGCCATCTTTGCATTGTTTTGGTGATTTGGAATCATTCTACATGCTATTTCAGTCCCATTTCCATGCTCGTTTGATTGCCTCGCATGCCTCTTTAATGCTTTGAAAGCATATGTTGCAATGCTCCATGTTTTGGTGCCTTTGCATGCCTTTGTCTTTGAGCCATCTAGACGCCATCTAAGTGGTCTTTTGGGCCTCATGTTATGAGCTAAAAACCTGTTTTAGGTTGTTCAATGCATGCCATGTTTGTTGTGATAAACATGCTTCAAAGCTTCATGACTTGCTTCAAGTGCTTAGACCATGCTTACATGCATTTGCTTGTCTTGCTTAATATGATTTGGCATCATTTTATGACATGATTTCAATGCTTAGGTTGCATGCTAGTTGCTCTCGTTTATCCCTTTTAAGTGTGCTTGAGGGTTGTTTAAATTGTGCCCAAGTGTAGGCCTTCCATCATGTGTATGTGTGCATGTGTTTTGGCTTCTTGTTTTGGTCATTATGGCCACTGTTTCAGGCCTTTTTTAGAGCTGCCTAATTCATGTATAAGTCCATCTTGCCATCCATTTGCATTGCCCTATGTATGCTTGCATGATTGCATAAGTGCATTGCCATGTCATGTTGCATTCCTAGCTTGTATGCCTAGGTTGCATTGCATTTTGCATGCATGCCTTGTTCCTTGAATTGGTGATAGGAATTGGGCCTAATTTGTTTGATTGGTTTGCATGCATTTGAAACCAAAGTTGCATACTTGGTTCCTTGGGCCATCATGCATGGAAATGCGTGATTGGTGGTCCGAGAACCGAGGCACATGTCCCTTTGAGTCATCACAATGATAAGAGACATGGTTAGTGCATACATGTCTTGAAATATGCTGTCATGCCTTGTTTTGCCCTCTGTTGCTGTGAGTTGCAGGTTCTGCAGGAATACTCTGCCGACCGGCAGTGTAATGTGCCGACCGGCACAATTTTCTCTGCCGACAGGCCCTATTTTGTGCCGATGGCCATACTACACTGCCGGTGGAAGTTTCATTCAGCCGGTGATGATCCCCTCTGTCCAAGGATGCATTCCTGAGGCTTTGACAGCCTCCAGAGGAGGAAAGGAAGGAAAACAGAGGCAGCTTGCGCATGGTGGCACGCTTCCCGAGGCGTTTTTCTGCTTTAATTAATTAGTTAATTTGTTAATTAGTTAATTTGTAATATTAATTAGCTTGTGTAGTTAATTAATTTGTAATATTTATTTGGTCCCTCCGAGCGAGGGCAAATCTGTAATAAGTGTGCGTGAGTGTGTGTATGTCTTCCAACCTCACGTCTTTCTTCCCTTTTATTTACCTGCTTTGATGGTTAGTAATAGGGCACGTCTAATTTAGCATACCTTATGCTATGCATGTGTGCATCCATGCATTTGTATTGCATGCATTAGGCTCGGAACATCATGCTAATTGCATCAATGCTTCAATTTCAAACTGAATATGTGATAACTGTGCATTTTCACATGACATGTTTAGGATAGCCGAGCTTATTCTAGTAACATTTTGTATGCGATGCATTAGGCACTTCACATGGACTTGGATCATGCATGTTTGCTAACAAGTTCTTTGTTTTGGGACGGAGTACTATGTAAGTATTTCTGCTTTAGCATATCGCATGAGTGTGAATGTTACCATGACAGCATGCTTAACATGTGGCTAGATGCTTATGTGTTAAACTGTTTTGAATGCCTGTGGGTGAAGGTTGGGTTCTTTGAGTTGGAAAAACTCGTTGAAATCCGTGTTTTAGCCTACTTGCGAGTAGCAAATTCCAAAGCATTTTCAAACCGAATGGATATGCAATGTTTATTTCCAAATTAGGCAATCTAGTCTATACTTGTTTGCTGCGCGCATAACATAGTAATTCTAGGCTAACAATTGGTTTAAGAACACATAAAGTTTTCAAAAACGGATATCACGGTTAGTAGAGGCCGGTCTTCGGACCGGGCGAAAGGGGGTGCTCATAGCTGACCTTCCCCGATCGTACCAAAGCTCCCGAGCCGAGACAACTCCGGTGATGACGGACATGTGGCCTTCGGCACCGAGTCAGGGTTTCCTAAATTCTCCCTTAAAAAATATTTAGGTGGCGACTCTGTATCTGGCAAAGCAGTCCATGTTTGGCACTACTTTTTCAAAAATCAGTTTCTCAAAACGATTTGCCAGATTTGGACTCTTTGGTTCAAGATTAAGAACCGTGACACAAATCGAGTCCGAACTGTAGCACGAGGCCCGCGCGGGCGCCGTTACAGTCATGCTCAGTTGTATTAGGTGTAGTGTAACACCTCTTTGATGGCCTTGCATGCCTCATGATTTTGCCCCTTTGTTTTAGCTTGTTTTGGCATTGGTCATTGCATGTTTTAGGTTCACTTTAGCATGATTTAGGACTATTTTGGGTCATACTTGCCATATGCTCTTTGTTTTGTGTAGTTTTGGTTCAAGTCCCTCGACTAGTCTTAGGCTTCAGTCCTGAGCATGCCATGCTTGACTAGTCTTAGGCTTCAGTCTTGAGCATGCCATGCTTGACTTGCTTATGTGATTTGGCATCACTCCTAGCTTCATTTCAGAGCATGTAATGTTGTCACATTTGCATACTTTTCATTCCTTTTAAGTGTGCTTAAAGGTTGCCCTTTTGTGGTTAAAGTGATGGGCCATTAGCATGCATGTTTGTATGTGGTTTTGTCCCTTATCCCTTAGCATTTTGGCCACTGTTTTGGACCTATTAGTGAGCTGTCCATCTTGGTGTAAGACCATTCCCGCATGTTGTTGCATGCTTGCCTTGCATGTTATCACATACTTGGCCTATTAATATGTTGTTGCATGCTTAAGCGATAATGCATTTGGCATGCATTCTTTTGGTTTTACATTGTTTAACATGCTGTTACATGTTTGCCTCACATGTTGTTACATGATTGAATGAAGTCACATGCTTGTTTGCATGCTTGTCTTTGCATATTTTTATACGCTAATTGCCTTGTGCAACATTGTTTGTTTGCATGTTCATGTTGCATTAGCTTGCTTGCATGTCTAGGTTGCATGGCTTTAGGCATGCATTCCTTGCCCCTTGATAAACCATGATAGAGGTCGGGGGTCCCTCATTTGTTTTGTGTGCATTTCATTTGACATTAAAATGCACACTTGGCACCTTGCGCCATCATGCATTGAAATGCGTGATTGATGGCCAAGGGTCGAGAACCATACTCCTTTGAGTCTCAAACATGATAAGGAGGGTGGTGGTGCAAACATTGCTTTGAAAATACATCGCCATGTTCTGTCTGTCCTCTACTGCAGTAAAACAGGATTCTGCAGGATGAGATGGTCGGTCGACCATCTTCAATGCCGGTCGGCCATTAATTGTTAGGCAATATTACCACAAATGGTCGATGACCAGTTCCCCATGGCTAGTGGCCTCACCTCTTGGTCGGTGACATCCCACAACCCTCAGGGAGTAGTTCAGAAGCAACCTTAGGATTTTCACAATTATCAGAGGTGCAGAACAGTGCAAACTGAGGCAACAGAGGCATGGCAACTGGTTTCCAAGCAAGGCGAATCGAGCATGCATCATCCAATCATTTTGAGGCGGAGCTACAGCGGCCTTTTGAGTTTCATACTTAGTTTATTTTGTGTTTAATTTGTTAATTAATTAAGGGTCTGCAATAATTAATTAGCTAGAGTAGTTAATTATTTATTTGGTTTGTATTATTCTTTCGGACCCTCCGAGGAGGGAAATGTTGTAATAAGTGTGTGTGTGTATGTGATGCATGTCTTCCAACCCCACATCTTTCTCCCTTTTATTTACTAGCTTATGATGGTTAGTTTAGGGCACGTTTCAATTAGCATACTTATGCTCGCATGTTTGCATCCATTTATCTGTCTTGCACGCACCGGGCTCGGCGCATCATCCTAACTGCATTGTATTTCAATTCCGAGTTGAATATGTGTATCAGTTGTTGCATTTCATATGTCATTTTAAAATAGCCGAGCCTATCTTACTTGCATTTTTGCATGTGTTGCATTAGGCATTTCAGCATAGTTAGGATTCATGCATTGATTACTAACTAGTTTCTGTTTTGGCTTGGAGTACTAGGTGAGTGTTTATGTTTTAGCATCCTTGCATGCGTGTGAGTGACTGACATGATAGCATGCTTACCATGAGGCTATCTGCTTATGTGATATAACTGCCTGAATGCCTGTGGGTGGAGGTTGGGTTATTTGAATTGGAACAATGCATTGAATGAGAGTTTTAAGCCCACTTGAGAGTGGCAAAATCGTGTTTTCTAAGCCCACCCGAGGATGGCAAAATCCACGTCTTAGCCTACTTGCGAGTAGGACCGTCAAATCGTTTTTCAAAACGAATATGAGATGTTTTGTTCCAATTCAGGCGACCCAGTCTATACTTGTATGCTGTGTGCATCACATAGTGATTCTAGGCTAATAATCGGAATAAGAGCACATATGTTTTCAAAACTCGATATCATGCTTAGTAGTGGCCGATCTTTGATCGGGCGAGCGGGGGTGTTCATAGCTGACCTTCCCCAATCGTACCCAAGTTCCCGAGCCGAGGCCACTTTGGTGATGACGAACACGTGGCCTTAGGCAACGAGTCAGGGTTTCTTAAATTCCCCCTAAATAAATATTTAGGTGGCGACTCTGTATCTGGCAAAGCAGTCCATGTTTGGCACTTCTTTCTAAAAATTAGTTTTTCAAAAAATGATTTGCCGGAATTGAACTTTTTGATGATTCATCGGTCTTGCACTGCACTCTGCGAGATTAGATACAGGACCGTGACATTGAGTCCTGAACTGTAGTAAGAGCAAATGAACAAAACGGGATTTTTCCCGGGACGTTCGGGGGCGTCTACACGGGCAGAACCTCTTCAGGTGCCCTGCCTGACCACACTGGTAACAAGAGAGCGGCTGGCCTCTTCCTTGCCTCTGGTTCTGAGGACGAGCCGAAGATGAAGTTGCTCTCTGCCCTCCTCCCTTCTGTGGGCAAGCTGGAGACTTGAGGCCCAGCTGACCACATTTGTAACAAGTAAAGTCTCACTGACTGCCTCTCCCAAAGCCTGAACTCGGCACTAGAAAAGTAGATCTCGCAAATGCACCCTGGGACTGCTGAGGGTTAGAATCCCTCTGCCTCCTACCATCTCCCTGGCCATCCTGACTCCTCTTGGAGCACCTCATCCTCTCCTCCTCCGCATGCATAATAATCTCAAGATGCGCCGCAACATCCACAAGGCGCCCATACTCCCAAGTCATGGACCCTGTAAACCTAAGCTTGAGCCCAGTCCTCAACTTCTTTTCGAACTCAAGACAATGACGTTCCTCAGATGCCACTAGCTCAGGTGCAAACCTAGATAAATTGGTAAATGCGGCCTCGAACTAGGCCACTGGTGTATTCAGCTGCTTAAGCCGACAGAACTGATCCCTCAACTTCTCCCTAATAGCGGGAGGCAAAAACTTCTCCTGGAAGGCACCAACGAAAGCCTCCCAAGTCCCACCAATACGGCCCGAACAAACTTCCACCACTGACCCGTGTCTCCCTTCAGCTGGAAAGATGCCAAGGTCACCAGCAAACCTCCGTCTTCGATGCCAAGCATCTCAAACGTCTTCGTCATCTGCTCAGGCCACTCATCAGCCTTAAGTGGCTCTTTCGGATCTCCCAGAAACTCATCTGGATTAGACCGGAAAAACTCCCTCTTCGGAAAAGAAGGCCCTGCCTTAGCAACATGGGCCTAGACTTGATTCTCAGCTCTGAGAATGTCCATGGATTCCCTCAATGCTCCTGCCATCTCACGGGCAAAGGCGCCCATGGCCTGCTGACCTACTGGCTCGACCACATTGGCCTGACCAACACCCTCCTGCTGCGCCGGAATCTCATCCGATATAGGCATCTCTTGCCTCCTAGGCCTACCTCGCCTACCACCATGTCCTTGTCCTGACATCCTAATAAAGGTAACGAAAACATTAGCACATTCACAAATGTGCCGAAGCTATCTCACTCACGTCCTAAAGCATTGGACAACAATAATTCATTCCACGTAAGCACATAATCACCTAAGCAATTACGAATTTTATTTCCGGATAATGACAGTCTCGAGGCGTTGCTAGAGTTCTGATTAGAAACAACATTGATCAAGTGCTTTTCCAACAGGACTCTCAAAAACCCAAGGATCCAATCAACATCCTAGAAACTAAATCTCATACCCATATAGTCACATAAGCATGTTATTACATAAGTACATAACATCATGTATAAGTCTCTAACAAGCGAGACAAACCCGCTGTGGTACTAACCACTTCCCACATACCCGAAGTATTCAAACCCAGTACGCTCTGATACGAAGTTGTAACGCCCTCAAAATAATACATATAAACCCACATTCTTGACATGTATGGACATAAGAGAATAAAGAATATTTCCATTCATCAGAGTATTCATTACAAAAGTATTACATGTTGACAGCAAAATACGGGCTTACAACTTTCCAAGCCAACACTTAGTTACAAAAAAAGAGTACTAACTCAAATACACTTTAAACCCTTGGCTTTTATTTACATGTAATACCAAAAGAGGACAACAAAAACATCTATCAGCCTCAAAGCCTCCCAAGCTATGTCCTTGGAGGTGGCATATCACCTGAACCTAAAAATGATGTCCCATATAGGGTGAGTCAAAGCCCAGTAGAGATATACTAAACCAATTATGAGCAATAACTAAAACATTAGCATTTGATAAATGATTAACACTTGTAAATCAACTTACAACACATTCCAGTTCCATGACAATTACACTTGTGTTTCATTCCATTTTCCTTTACTTATCCAATTTACATTCATAAACCTGGCTCAATATTTAGCCAAACAATTAAATGAGACTACAGCTCATATTAATACACTTTCATACTTCCACAATTCAAATGAGACTACAACTCATATCAAAACACTTCAAATACTTCAATTATCTACGTTATGCAAACGTAATTAGAATTTCGGGACTTTCACCCTGGACACTCCGGCCAACTTAGTTATCAATGGAGTCCATCCCCTATCTCCTTCCAAACAGGTTTGAGAGTACATCCCCTATCTCCTCTCAAACCATGGAGTACATTCCCTATCTCCTCCCAAACAATATACATATACAATGTATTTAAGCACTTATCATATATAATGATCAATCAATACACATATTCGATGTATTATTCCAACCGTCATATTTAATGACATATTTCAGGTGATTAGTTTTAGTTTTCCCTAATCAACATACAGTGTCTACAACAATCAAGACTATCCTCCACCGATAACCCAAGCAGTTATATCTAAACAAATAATAAATTTATCAAACAGATAAAATACCAACATTTTCATAGGTGAGTGATTAACTAATCCAACTACACCATTCAATCCCACAATTTCCCAATTTCATGATTTTCAACTCAATTCCACTCTTTCTCAAATTAATTATCCGAATAAATTATTCAATATAATTAGGGCATTCTTCCCCCTTTTTCAAATATCAACCCTAAGGTTCAATTTCATCAATTTAACGACAATAATTCCATTTTCCAAGATCTCACATACACATGGGGTTTTTAAAACACAAAACCCCTCTTTTATAAATTACACATCAAACCCTAACTTTTTCCAAAATCACCAAACCACACCATCTAACCAAAATGACCAAAATTTATGTCAAAACTCATGAGATGGAGTAGGGTATCCCTACCTTGAAATTAGAAGCCCAAAGGAGTTGATGAAGAAAACTCAAAGTGCTCCAAATCCATGATTTTTCAGATTAAAGTGAAGCCCACGCCACCCTCTATCTTTCTTACAAAGAGATTTGGGTGGAAACACTCTAGAAGTATATGAAATCCTAGAGAGAGAGAGAGAGAGAGTGCAGAGAGAGGAGCAGCTGGGGTTAGGGTTTAAGTAGAGAAGAAGATGAAAAAGTGTGTAAAAGCCCGCTGCTGCAAACTGATATAATCGAGCCTCGCTCGAGCGAAGAAGTGGTCACTCGAGCGACCAGACACAAAGAAACCTCGCTCGAGCGCAGAAAGCCGCGTTTGAGCCAACAACACGAAGCTTCAAGTCTGCAACCTAGAAGCACGCTCGAGCGAAGAAACCCAAAACGTACAGCTCGCTTGCTCGAGCGAAGGAAAGCTCACTCGAGCCAAGAAATGCAACCTTTAGGTCAAAAAGAGACGCAGACGCAAGCTTGAGCACAAGACTTCTCACTCGAGCCACCAGACACACCACTCAACTCTCGCTCGAGCGAAGGAACCCTGGCTTGAGTGAAGGAACTAAAACACAAAGCTCGCTCGAGCGATAAAAGCCTTGCTCGAGCGAAGACACCAAAATCAGAGCAGCAACCATTTGTTTCAAAACACACCCAACCTATTACAAACCTACCTAACACATCTTAAAACTCAAATACAAAGAATTGAAGGACGGAAATGAAACATATACAATAACAGACATCCATGGAACTTAGTTCGGAATACAGCAACCAATGGAGGGAAAACCGGGGTTGCTATAAAAATTATGTTGAAATGTTAAGAATGTTGGTGTTTTGAGATTGATTTTTGGAAAATCATTTTGTGTTGTTAATTTTGTAAAAGAAATCCAAAAATAGAATTTATTAGTTGTATGGATTATATCTACATCATATTATGGTTAGATAATTTATTTTGAGAAATTAATGTTGAAATATTTATCTCATCCTTGAGTTTTGGAATTTATTTTTGAGAAAAATAAATTGATATTGAGGAATATTGTGTAAATTGTTAAGTAGAGACTTTTCCTACACTTCTTTATGCACTTTTGCTTGATTATATGGAGTTTAAAGTTGTATATAATTTAATTAGAATTTTTGGAAAATTTGTGTTTTATTTGCTTAAAAGAGAAATTTTGAGAAAAATAAAAAGTTGATGCCCAAATTGCGAAAGTGTAAACTTGGAATATATTTGTAAGGTTATGAAAGAGTTATGTTTTAAATTTGAACAAAAAAGGACTTCGATTCAATTGGTTTTGAAATTTTTATCTGTTTGTGGCCAAAAGAGCATTTTTAGAGAAAACAAAGGAATTACATTTAACTTTTAGGGCTTTCGATCAAAATAGGATGTCATAGTTGAATAATGCTTGGAGAATGAGTTTGGAAAGAAAATGATGTTTTCTTGGGCATTAACGGTATTATTTTACTTAATGTATTTGTTGGAATAAAACTGACACGATTGCAAATGGACCTCGAGAGGTTACCAGACGTGATTGTGATATGAAAACTAGTGTAGTTGTTCATATTTGATAAAATGTGGAATATGATTTGTTTCTAAATGTTGGGAATCATGGGAGATTCCAAGTTATAGTTATATGTTGGATTGTATGTCCATGTTGTTATCTTTTAATTAATATGTTAGAGATAACTATTTTGGCTATCGGTGAAAATTTACCATGTTGCATTTAAATGAGGGATTTCTTGGAATGATGAGAAATGATGGAACTTTGGAAGTTTGATATATAATATGTTATAAATTTGTCTTGAAATGACTAAATTGGGAATGTTGATTAACATGTGGAGATTATATGAATATGGATATGGTTGTATTATCTCTTGGAATTGTATTAGAAATTATATTGAAATGAGAAATGAGAATTTTGATCAAAATGGTAATATTTAATAAGTAGGGATTTTCTACACTCTAATATGGTTTTTAACTTAGTTATTTGTTATTGTGTATAGATGATGAGATTTGGTTGTGGTTTGGACAAATCTAAGATTTGGGTGTGAAATGAAAAGAGGGTTTTTGATGTATAAGAGATAAATGAGTGTGGGGTTTGAATATAAGATCTTGGTGTACCAAAATAGTTGATTTTGGGTGTTTGGGTCAATAATGGAAAAAGGGGGATTTTTGTCCTAATTTGATAAAATGATTATTTTGTATAAATAATTGGAATTAACATTGAATATGTTAAATTGAATGGTTATTGATATAGATGGTGATATTGGATATGTATTATCTCACCTCCGGAAGTTTTGAATAAACTATTTATTCGGATATTGAACATAAATTGGAAACAAATGTATTGGGCTATCGGTGGAGGATAGCTATGATTGTTGTAGAAATTGTATGAGGATTAGGCGATATAATGCTAATCTATTGTTGGTTGTCATTGAATATGACCATGTTATAAATACATTGCATATGTATGTTTATTGGGAGGAGAAAGGGGATGTACTCCATATATGACCATGTTATAAATACATTGTATATGTATGTTTATTTGGGATGAGAAAGGGGATGTACTCCATATATGATTATGTTTATAAATACATTGCATATGTATATTTATTTGGGAGGAGAAAGGGGATGGACTCCATTTCAAGCAAGTTGGCCAGAGTGTCCTGGGTTAAAGACCCGAAAATCTATATATAAATGGGTGCCGGTTCCTTCAGACGAAATATCCGTAAAATAGCAAAGTTTGGAGTGTTTATATGTGTTATGCATAGTTGGAAAACCATTGAGTTGTAGTCTCATTTTGGTTGTTGAAAGATAATGAATTTAACTCATGAATTGAGTAGCATATATGAACTGGATATGAGTTGAAGGAAAATGGAATAAGATTGGTCTTAGTGGCATATGAATATGCAGGCCTTGTATATAAGAGATTATGTAATAAAATCATATGGTTTTGACATGATATGATTTCACGTATATATATAAGTATCTTTGTCCCCGCATATCTTTTAATGTTTTAATATGAGATTGTTCGGTGGGCTTTGCTCACCCCCTGCCTGTACATGTGTACAGGGAATGCTTTTCGAATTTGAAAATCAAACAATGGGTTTTATCATTTCATAAGTGTAATGTAGTGATGGATTGTACTACTTCATTTGTTGTTTGGCCGAGTGCTAGGCAATAGCGTAGATGGACCTTCGGGAAGCAAGAGCTTCTTAATTATGTTTTGTTGTGTGTATGTTAGTATTTGTAAAGCCAAGGGCTTAAAATGTAATGAATGAGACTCAATTTGTGTAACGAAGCAATGACGTGGAAAGATGTAAGCCTACATGGCATTTATCTGGTTGTTAAACAGTAGACTCTGATGTATGAAAGTATGTTATTTCCCATATTTATTCCGCATATTAGTTATCTTTATTGTATTATTTTGGGGGTGTTACATTTCAAAATTTTTCTATTTATTTTGTTACTAATATGTTTGAGAAAGTTGAAAAATTATAAATCAAATACTAAAAATTGAATGCAGAATTTTTCTTACTTTTTATATATTGGTGGTGATAATAGTTGTTGGGTTGTGTCGTGTCATGCCAGCTAGAGCATATGAAGGTGATGGTTAGATGTTATGTTAAGTGTAATGGGTGTTAGAATTGAGGACAATCATTGATAGTGGTGATAACAGAATAATGATAGTATCAAAAACCAGATAACAAATGCTCTTAGGTTGGACCCTTAACCTTTTGATGCTCTTGGATGGTTCTGTTTCGTTCTTGGATGGCTCTGTTTCGATGTGGTTGCTGAACTTTGGGTTTGTTTAGAGTTGTACCCTGGTGGGTTGAGAGCTTTCCCCTTTTTTGCTTTTTTCTTATTTTCCTTCTGTTGTTAGATCCATGTTAGTTGAATTCTTTTTAATCAGTGTCGGTAGATTGTGCTACAAATGATTGGGGTTGCCTTTTTGTGCTAACCTAATTGGGATAAGAAGGTTCTTGCTTTGATGCTTATAGTACTCTCCGTTTCATCTTTATTGATTTGGTTTTTATTTAAAAATTTACCTCAATTCTTATCAATAAAGATTTCGTTCTTTTTCTATGATTCGTCTCATGAAAAAACAACTATACGTCATAACTCAAAAAGATCACCCCATTGAGTCCAACAAAAGCATCATGAATGCCAAATATAGTAACCATTTAATACACAATATTATATTGGGGACTAAATTGATAAATATGAAACTAGAATGACACTGAGGGCAAATTTTAGAGATCAAATTTTTTTTTTAATTTCGTTATTTTTTTTAACTGTAATATTTGTTCTAAAAATACCTTTAAATATAATGATGAATTCGAACAGAGTGACACCGAGTGCATACTTTAGCAACCAAAATCATGTTAATTTTTTAGTTTAAATAAAGTGCTTATTAGTTGAAGTTTTATATGATTGATTATGTTAACAGAAGTATGTCATAACTTTTTTTTTAAATTTTTTTTTACAGGGTACATATTCTCCTAGTATCCATGTAAATTGGATGGAAGAAGGAATTTTAAACAAAGTTCGAAAGCAAGCTGGTTGCAGTAAGAATATTAAATGTCAACTCTTGATTTTTTTTAATAACTTTAAACTATACTATTTGTATTTAATTATTTATTATTTTTATGGATTGTTGTTGGGCAATGGTATCTGTTGCCGCTATTGAATCAATATATAACATAAAAAATCCACCTATAGAGTTGTTGCAATTATCAGTACAAGAGTTAGTAAATTGTGTGAAACCATAGGAGGAAAGTTGCTATCTCTCTTCCAGAAACAAGACTTACGAGTATGCTATGCAATTTGGAATAGGAACAAAGGTAGATTGTCCTTATATAGCGAAAAAACAACCATGTTGTGAGAAGCCCAGCCATATGGTAATTTCTATATATGTAGTTGGTATATAATTTGTTTTAATGAAAAACATTAATTTTAATTCTAAATAATATTATTGAAATTTTAATTCACTACAACAAAATGCACATTCGACGACCAAAATTGGCGACTGAAAAACATTTAGTCACCAAAAGTTATGGAATTGGCGACTAAAAACCTTTTTAGTCGGCAAAAGTAAAATATTTAGCTACTAATTTTTTTAGTCGGGGTATATTAGTTATTGGCGACTAAACTAAAAATTCCAAAATTGGCGACGAAAATAATTTTAGTTGCCGTATATTGAGTTTTGGCTACTAAAACCATTTAGTCGCCAAATGGAAAATAAAAAATTATTTTTTACCTTTTGGTTGCCAAAAGTTTATTTTCAGCGACAAAAAAAGCATTTTAGTCGCCGTATATTGAGTTTTGGCTACTAAAACTATTTAGTCACCGAATGGAAAATAAAAAATTATTTTTTACCTTTGGCGACCAAAATTTTGGTTGCCAAAAGTTTATTTTCAGCTGCAAAAAAAATTTTAGTCGCCAAAGAACTAAAACTTTGGAGGGAGACCTTTCAAATATTTTGTAGGGATTTATAAAATACTTTCAGCGATAACCATCTATATAAACTATCTCACGCTCTCACTCTTCTCTCTCATCCTCTCTCATCCCTCTTTCTCTTAATCTGCAATCTCTAACAAATTCACACTGCATCTTCTTCTCAACTCTCACGATCTCTAAACTTTGTCACCAACAGTCAACTCTCCCTCTCTCTCACCCTCATTCTCATGCTTTTGCTATCATGTTCTTGTTCTCATTCTCAATCAATTGATCGTTCAGACTCACCCTCACTCTATCTCAAACAATCAGATAAGGATCGAGATCATGAGAATCCACTCTTCAGTCCTGATTTTCTTCACTCATATCTCAGATGATCTTGATGTGGCGAACTCGATTAAAAGATCTCACATCTTAGTCTTTTTGGACGATCATAAGGTGATTTCAAACCATTTTTTTTACTGAATGTGTACATTTTTTTAAAAGCCCCAACTTAAATCGATTGTGTATGTACATTTTTTAAAAAGCCCTAACTTAATAACAAAGGATTTGTTTTTATTTATTTTATTATTATTATTATTATTATTATTATTATTATTATTATTATTATTATTATTATTATTGCCTTCAAACTGTTTGATAAAATGTCTCTTAGGCTTCTCAAAATTCTAAGCCACAAGCCTAACTTGTCTTTTGGGAGTATGTTGAGCTGGGAAGGTACTTTGTTGTGGTAAATTCGAAGGTACTTTGAAGATGCATCTTCTTCTATGTTTCGCAGATTGCAAATTTATGTGAGGTTTGACTGGATCCTTAGGAATGTATTGCAATGATTAAAGAAAATTTTATTTAGTAATTTTAGTGGGATGTGGGAGTATAGAAAAGAAAACAAATTCATCCTCAAGAAGGAGGATGTCAAGTTGTCTTTTGGGAGTATATTTGGCTCACAAGAGGAGAGTTGGAGGAGGAAGCAAGACAAAGAGAGAAGACTCTGTCAAATTAGTATTTTAATTTTTATTATTTTTCAAATAATCCTTCTATAAAGCTGCCCATTTTTAAATCATTTGGCGTACTTTTGTGATTAAATTCTATTTCATGCCTTTAATGTCTTACCGTTCTGTATTTAGATTCCTGACTTGCTTGTTAACATTACAAAGCATGTGTTAAAGCCAACACATTGAGTACTTAATGATAAGGAGAAGCAGAACCTCTTGAAGAAGTTTAGTTTGGAAGAAAAACAGGTTAGTTATTAATTTGTGAGGAAGTTTTTTGTTTTTATTTTTATTGCTTAGCTGTTGAGAACTCATATTCTTGTTGTGGGTTCTATTATCACTTTTATTTTTATAAAAGTGCATTTTCTTAACATCGAAAATGGGCATAGATACATTGGTGTTTCGTAGTTGATCTAGATTTTTAACATACTAGCATCTAAAATATTTATTTAGTTCTGCTTAGAAGTAGCTATTCCTCATTAATGTCGTAGGAGTTCTTCATTGTATTTACACATAATATAAGATGTATTTAACATCAAATGTAAATCTCTCGAATATGTTAACCATGTGAAGTTGGATGTTGGGAAGATAACCTTGGTAGGAGGATATGAGTAATTAGTCTAAAAAATACTCAATCCAGATGTCATAATATAAGAGAGTTGTTGTATACACTGGGATGTGGCCATGACCATTGTTTGTATATATCTGGCACACAGCTTGTGACAAATATTGGCTTTGGTTGAGCAAAGACATCTTGTCCATACTTTAGTGTTCAGCATATATCTTCTATACTTTACACGCATGCCTTGCATTACTTGTGGTATTCATCTAAATTCAACTGAGTTAGTTATCTAATTTTTCCTTCTCCATAAGCTAAATTACTTGTTAAATAAATTGAACCACATTCTGTTTAAAGAAAAATCAAGCTCTACATTTTTTATCAGTTACCTCACTGGTTTTTGTTACAGATTGATGATGTTGGCACGGATACAAAGTGATGTTTTTGGGCCAGATTGATGATGTTTGCATGGGTGCAATTTACATTAAATTTTTGTTTATGGAAAACATGTACACCTAATATGTTTTGTTATTAAGATTTTTTTTATTTAATTTGGATTTTAATTGCTGGTTTGGATAGTATATGTATTTGTTGGATTATACCATGTTTATGGATTCTTATTTTCTTTGATATGTACAGTTAATAGTTAAGTTTTGTATATGGTTGAAAATTGAATGCTACAGGTTGTGGAGAAATACTTGTTTTTGAATGGTTGAGAATTGAATGGATGGATGAATAATCTTGTATATGCACAGGTTATAGGTGGTGCAAAAATATTACAGAACAAATTATAAAAACTAAATGAGACATTTCGGCGACTAAACAAATATCACAGGTTGGCTTTTGGCTACTAAAATTTTAGTCTCCAATTGTCAAAAAGTGAAACTTTTGGCTACTAAATTTTTAGTCGCCAATTCTCAAAAAGTGAAACTTTTGTTGCCAAACATACATGCTCAATTGGCTACTAAATAATTTAGTCGCTAAAAGTAAAAAAAAAATATATATATATATATATATTTAATTATTTTTAAAAAATATGTGGCGACTAAAGTTTTAGTCGCCAATAGGTCACTTTCACTTTTGGCTACCGAAAAAATTTTAGTCGCCGATTGTCTTCCCCAACGAACTATTGGTGACCAAACTGGCAACCAAATATATTAGTCGCCAAAAGTAATTGGTGACTAAAATAAGGCTTTTGGCGACTAAAATTTTAGTCGCCAAAAGTGAAATTTCTTGTAGTGATTTTTTGTATGTGTGTAATATGTAGTGGGCTTTGAAGATTAAAAATTTCAAAAAGATAGTTAACGGAGATGAGATTGGACTTATGGAGGCTGTTAAGAATCAACCAGTGGGTGCGGCAATTTATATCACCGATGAATTAAAGGAATACAAAGAGGTTTGAAAACAAATTTAATGATTTATTGTTTTATTAATTTAATTGTTGTCTCTCTATATAATGTTGTTCTGTTATATTGATTTTTTTATTATCTTATTTTATGATTATGATTAGGGCATATATGAAGGACCACCATGTGATTCAAAGGTAGAAAGGAAAGGTACCTATGCCATCCTTGTAGTGGGTTACGAAAGTGATGAAGAGACTAAGAAAAATTTCTGGTGGATCATGAACTCATGGGGCGTCAGTTGGGGAATCAATGGATTTGCAAAAGTTGTTCGGAACTGTCACCCCCACTTTTTATTACTCAAAGCCATTACCAAATTCATTAACTTAATTCAATTTCAGAGATAACATGCGGAAATAAACTCATACATTCAATCCATAGAAATGAATATAAATACTCTCATTCGTATGCAAAGTAAATGTTACATGAACATACTCAATAAATTGCCCTTGGGCTTATAAACAAATGAAGGGGTGTAACCCTTTTACACATATAGTGTTCCGCCAACAACAAAGAGGCCCCGTGGCCAACAAATAAGAAGATCCAAATCCTGTAGCACAACCTGCTAAACACCTGAAAAAAATTCAACAACGTAGGATGAACATAAAGTCCAGTAGGGATCTCAACATGATCCTCAACAATAACAACTTACAGATAGCTATGATCATGCACACTCATTCTCGTACTAGAATAGTAATATGACTGTTTATACAAAATATATATATATATATAAACTTTTCTTGAAAACAACCGTTTCATTCAACGCTATAAGCGATTCATCTTTCCTTATTCCTTTCATTAATCCCCATTCCCATTCTTTCATAACATTAACAATTACTTAGGAAAATAATCTCACTAAGCTCGATACTCTCTTCCACTTCCTATACATACACAGATGTACCTTTTCAAATCATGTTTATCGTTAAACATTCATTCTCCTTCACACTTCCCAAAAGACAAAAAAGACATTTTGGTTCATTTCCACTACTATCATACCTATACATGCATAACCTTGTAAAAATATAAATTTACAACCCACCCACATGTATACAATCAATCAATGGTGTAACTCGGTTCTCCGAACTGGAACCAATCAAATCTATAATATTTTCAGTTACAACTAAACAACAACAATTACACCCTGCTCAACTAGCTATGCGCTTAGTAAGCCAAAGATATACTGAAATAACTACAACCAACTTCGCTCTACTAGCTATGTGCGTAGTAAGCCAAAATGCCAGTTTACCAGGCGCTAGCTGGAAGGGTATGGTGCCTTCTATTATTAGCGCATACAGTTCTCCAGGCGCTAGCTGGAAGGTAACGGTACCTTTGATTGTAAGCGCGGCATATAACGCCAACAACAACCATGCAACAAGGCATATCCAACATGTATAATGCATATACATAACCAACAAGAATCTAACACAAGTTGAAGTAGATAAACACATAGGTGTAATGTATACACAACAATTCAACACAACCATGTCATCCTCCACCGATGACCAAGGACAGAACCTCTAGATGCATGTATATTGTACATCTATTAACAAACTCAAATATCATGAGATCATCAACTTATCACTAATACTAACATAGTAGTATAAGATACGACAATCCAACATTCATACTCATTTCAAAGTATCTTTCCCATTTCACAAAACCAACTCTCTTTATTTTTCAAAACCGGTTTTATCCCTTTTGTTTTTTTCACAAAATCAAATCCAAGGACAATAAAGCCAAAGCTCATTTTAATCTACTACATTCATCTCCAAGCCATTCCAATTTAATTATACAAATTAAATCATAATCACTAAAATAGGATTTCCCTCCCCTTCTCCCAATATGGATAAAAAGGTTCAATCATCTACAACAAACAACAATGGCTTCATTCAAAACCCAAAATACCCAAGTATTTACCCAATGATCAAAACCCCTCTATTAAGTTATTAAACCAAATAAATATTAGGGTTTCCTCTCCTTACAACAACAACATGCTAATTAACACCCAATTAGCCCCAAAACACATCTAATGATAATAGATCTAAATCCAACAACTAACCCAAAGTTCAACCTCATGAATTTATACAAAAATCCAACATAAAAATGGTTTTCATGCAATACAAAAATTACCACATGTCTATCTATAGACGTAGTATTGAAAAAGAACAAGGAGAATCCCTACCTCAAAGGAGAACTCAAAAGGAGATGATGACCCGAAATCAAAGTGCTCCAAATCCACAATTTTTCCGATTAAGACGAAGCCCTCGACACCCTCTACCTTTTTAACAAAGGACCTAGGATGGATTCATACTAGAAGGAGATGAAATTTAGAGAGATAATAAGTTTAGAGAGAGAGACTCTCGGTTGCTAGGGTTTCAACAATGAAAGAGGGAGAAAAATGATCTTTTTCCCCGCTGCTGCCTACTGAAATACGATAGACTCGCTCGAGCGAAGACCTGGTCGCTCGAGCGACCAGACACAGAAAACTCACGTGCGGGCAAACAAACCAGAAGCTCGCTCGAGCGACAAAAATCTCGCTCGAGCCAAGAATTCCAGTGTTCAGGTCCTAGTACCAGACGCAACGCTCGCTCGAGCTAAGCCACCCTGGCTCGACCCACCAGACACAAAACTCCATGCTCGCTCGAGCGACAAACAGCTCGCTCGAGCTAAGGACTAAAAACCTGGGCAGCAACCACCTGCTCCCAATCACACCCAACCTGGAACGAACAAGTCCAAAACATTCTATAACTCAAATTTAAAGAATTGAAGGACAGAAACAAGTTCAAAACAACCACCGGAATCCATGGAACTAAGTCCAGATACTACAACCAAAGGAGAAAGAACCAGGATCGCTATAGGAACTCTAGCCTTCCAAAAGGCAGTGCACCTGTTCTATTTAGAGCATCATACCCTATTCTGTTTTGAACTGAAAAACCAAGTAACCAAGTAAATGGCATAATCTCCTCTTGATTGTCTTTAAATTGATGCCATCAATTTATTTTTCATAGAGCATAGCTACTAATGGAGAAAGTCAAGAAGAATGTTTTTTTGTATGCATCTTTCTTATAAATCATACATCTATGAAGAAGTTTTGGAGTTTTTGCTTGTTAAGGTGGATGAGGATGAGGAGTGAGAGTTGCTACTTAGTTTTTTTTTTTTTTTTTTGTTGGTTTTTTTTTTTTTTGGCTTGAGCAATCAAAAGAATGCGAGAGGGTTCTCCTCTTCCTTTTACAACTAATTTGTAACGCCCTCAAAATAATAACAATAAACCCATCAGATAAGACATGCATTTACATATAAACTAACCACATTCTTTCATTCATTAGAGTTCCATTACATAAGTATTACATGTTAACCTCATAACAAAATGCCCTACGGGCTTACAGCTTTCCAAGTTAACACTTGGTTACAACAAGGAGTTCTAACTCGTTTACACATTAAGCCCTTGGCTTGAAATTACATGTAATACATCAAAAGTAAAACGACACAACTATGCCCGCCACTAGCCTCCCAGCTATGTCCTTGGAGGTGGCATGCTTCCTGCACCTGAAAATGATATTCCCATATAGGGTGAGCCACAGCCCAGTAGAAATACACTAAACCAACCATGGACAATGACTAAAACATTAGCAATTGATAGTTGGTCAACACTGATACAATCCCATAAATTACCTATTTATGTCAACGACTTACAAGTCCCAATTACATTTCATTTTCCCTTTTTCAACAGATAAGCATAGAAACTACATCCACATTCTTAACAGATATGTATAACAACAATATCCACAGATAAGCATACAAGCTATATCCACATTCTCAACAGATATGTATAACAACAATATCCACAGATAAACATACAAGCTATATCCACACTTCACAAAGATAAGCATATGAGCTCTATCTTCACTTCTCTAGACAAGCATATGAGCTCTGTCTACGGAGTTCATCCCCTATCTCCTCCCAATACCTATCCGGTTTAGAGGTACATCCCCTATCTTCCCTTAAACCGCGGAGTACATCCCCTATCTCCTCCTCTACACACAACGTATACAAACACAAAGGTTCTATATACAATCACCCAATACATACAAATAATGTATTCTATCAACCGTCAAGTTTCATGACACATTTCATTGATTAGTTTCAGTTTACCTAATCATCATGCATTGTCTACAACAATCACGACTATCCTCCACCGATAGCCCAAAGCAGTTATTTCTAAACAGAAAATAAATGCACGAATGGATATTCAATCAACATTTCATTTCCTCATTTCTCACCAATTAATTATCCCAATTAATTAAACAATGTAATTAGGCCATTTTCCATAATTACCATTTTAACCCTTAGGTCCCATTTTCATCAATGATTCAACAATCATTCTATTTTTTTATGCCTAACATGCATCTAGGTTTATTATGAATCAAACCCCAACTTTTGTATAATTGCACAAAAGCCCCAAACTTTCACAAAATTACCAAAACAAGCCCAACATCTCAAAATACCAAAATTTAAAGACAAAACCCATAGAGAGGAGTAGGATATCCCTACCTTGAAGTTTAAGCCAAAAAGGAGATGAAGACTCCAAGATCAACTTGCTCCAAATCCAAACTTTTTCAGATTAAATCGAAGCTCTCAACGCCCTCTATCTTTTTAACAAAGGCCCTAGGCTAGATTAACACCCTAGGGAGATCAAACCTTAGAGAGAGTGCAAGTTTAGAGAGAGAGGGTGTCGGATTTAGGGTTTAACCAAAGAAAGGGACTGAAAAAGTGATGTTTTAGACGCTGCTGTCCGCTGATATAAAACACGCTCGCTCGAGCGAAGGATTGGTCGCTCGAGCGACAAGACACAGAAATCTCTCGCTCGAGCCAAGAAGTTCTCGATCGAGCGAAGAAAAACCCAGACCGCTCGAGCGAAGGAAAGCTCGCTCGAGCCAAGAAAGACAGCTCTCAGGTCCAGAACCAGACGCAACACCACTCTCGCTCGAGCGACAAACTCCTCGCTCGAGCGAAGGACCAAAAATCTGGGCAGCAACACTAGGCTCCCAAACGCAACCAACCTGAAACAAACCTGCCCAACGCATCTTATAACTCAATATACAAAGTAAAGAGGATGCAAACTAGAAAATAAACAACTACCAACATTCACGGACACATGTCCGGATCACTGTACAACAAGGGTAAACCCGGGATCGCTATATAATTTACAAAGGGTTTATAAGCCATTTGAGTTGTTATTGTCTCTGTTTTCAACTTGATTGTTAGGGACAAATAAGAAACATATTTCATCTAATTTCTATTGTTTAACATATTATTAGTTAGATAGATGTTGATGAATTAAGATTTCAAATAAATAAAGCAGTGCAGCTTCAGAACTCTTCTCTGCTTATGTTTTAAGGGAGTGAAGGAAATCTAATCATATTCGTAATTTCTTAGCTTGTTTTTCATGTGAATGATATGTATGGTTTGGCTGCGAACTTTTCTATATAAAAAAAAAAAAAGTCACAACAAAGCCAAAAACCTAAAAAATTAGCAACCAAACGAACCCTTAGATTCAGTCTTGCGACATGCCTCGAAAAAAGATTCTGAAAAATATCCAAAATTTTAAAATGAATAACCAATATTCACTCAAAATTTGATCTCACAAAATAAATTTAAAAGGGTGATTTTATTTACACATCACTAATACTCTCAGTACATACCATTAATATATTAAATTTATATTCAAATAATATCCTTTAATGAAATGACCATTAAGGACAATATGACATATATTCTATCCATTCAAAAAATTTATATTTAAAAACACAAAATACTCTTCACACACCATCATTCCTATAGGGTTTAGGGTTTTAACATATAAATATTGTATTTCTTCATCACCTTCACCATTAACATGCACTTATGATATCATTCATTATCAATTAACTCACTTCATTCTCTTGTCCATTATACTTATTTTTCAAACTCAAAACATCAGTGCCTTTAAAAATTTAGGGTTTAAGAAAATTGAAATTAATTAGTTTTGAAAATTTACACATCATGGATAACATTGAGATAGTTGGGTAGGATATAAACATTGAAAACATTGATTTGAAGATTGAAAATGTTAGTTTATGACTTAATTTTTTGATTTTTTGATTTATCTCGTCCGTATATTGGGAAGATGAGTATGTTCGTCGTGTTCGGATAATCAAAATTGAACATTTACACAATATTCGATTACTTATATTTGAAAAAAATAATTTTGTTCAAATTATTAAGAAGGACTAAATATTAAATGTTCATAAATAAAAAATTGAACATTTTAAGTTAGATCGGTTAAAATAAATTAAATTTTTATTCATTGTTCAGATATAAATTTTTGAATACATTAAGTTTGTTTAACTCTATATTTATGAACATGACTAATTTGATGAATTTGAAATGACGAAGAGAGATAAGAGTTTAAGATCGACAATGAAGATCGACACAGACGAAGATGGAGGCCAAATAAAACACTTCACTGGTGATCTGAAACGACGAGACGACGAAATGAGACACGACGAGAGTTCAAAACCAATTATATGAAGATTACCAACGAAGATAGAGGCTGAATGAAATCTCTGTCGGCGATGGAGATCAAGATTGACGAAGATGGTTTATGTCGGTCTCTTATATGAAGATTGAGTTTTTGGTGTGTGTAATGGTGTGTATTCAAATAGTTAGTGGTGTGTTGATATAGGGTTAATAATGGAAAGTTAAGTTGTGAATTAAGATATTTTTAAGAGGACTGCTATTAGTACATACCTAATTTCTTTGGACCTTTCATTTCTTTGAACCCCCACTTTAAATCCTAAATTTTAATAATATTTCTTTGAATACTCCATTTAATACCAATTTTATCCATATTCATAATATCATTACACTCAAGTACGCACCCACCTAATTTTGCACACCCTCTTTTATTTTTCTCTAAGTAAACGATGAACAATTGAGAACAACAAATGATTGAGAGATGAATCGACTGTCCCTCTCTTCTCCTTCTCTCATAAACGATGGTCTATTTCTCCTTGTTACTGTAAACAACGACATCTCAATCAAAAATCTCGTCGAAAATCTCTTCGACGGTCTCTTTCTTCTTCTCAAGTAACCTCCAACTCCCCATCACATATTTTTTTATATTTTTTATTTCAGGGTAAAACCCTTAATACATGGGGTTTTAGAGGAAAAAATTCTCAAAAAAAAAAACAGAAATAGGGGAAAAATCCTACAAAAATAGAATCGTTCGGTATTCCAATGACGAACAAAATGTTTATGTTTAGCACTGTATTACTAAACTAAATGTTTCTGTTTAGCACTGCATTACTGAACGAAACCTTTATAGTCAACAAACCAGTACCGAATCGAAAACGATCCAGAATCGTAAATGCAAGATGTAACGCCAACCTCATTATAACTGTAGTCATCATCCGCCATTACTCTATCAGTAGTAACGAATGGTGAAAACAACCAGAAATATAGAAACTCGGAGCTTGTAATAGGATTGTTTGTAAAGTTAACTGATTTTGAATACCGAACACATTTAAAACCATCAAACAAAACACTAACTGATTAGGTAGTTTCAAATGTTTGTTGTCGTTGAAGATGAATACGTGGGTTTAGGATGGTGATGAAAAAGAATATGATTAGGGTTTAGATTGATAAGGAATATATATAGATGGGGATGGAGGTAGGTGTATAATATTGTAGAGTGTCATTCTAATTGTTTTCATTTGGTGAGTGGGTGTTCCATTAAAAATTGTTGTTTAATGTAATTTTACCTTAGGATATAATTGTAATAATAATAAAAAAAAAAGAGTGAGAATTGGAGGATCCAAAGAAATTAGGTAGGTGCTAATAACAACACGTACTTTTAAAACTTTAAAAATTATTTTGTATATATACTAAGTAATAGTATGTACTAAGAGTATTAATAATGTATAAATAAAATCAACCATTTCAAAATTCTGATAATTTTGTAGTATCTTTTCTGTCACCCTGGCTTTTCCATTTAGTGTAGTTGAGACATCTTGCCACAAGTAGGTGTTTTCTTATGGCCAAAGTGGTTGTGGTTGGATAGTATGAGTTTGATACACATGTCGACATGGCTGAGAAATGTTTTCTAATCTTGATGAGGTGGACATATATATTAATAATTTTTTTTAATAATGAACTACAATATTATTTTCTACTAACATAAGAAGTAAAAAAATAATATAAAAAATATATAAAGAGTTTTTTTGAAATCTTATGAGGACAATTGCCCCTCTTACTCCCCTCTAGGTCCATTATTGCTTCCTTGATCATTATTGATATATGCTTCATGTACCACGAACAATTTTAAGATCACATCAATAAGGAAATATTAAAGATTGTGTAACATGGGCAAATTATGTCATTTGTAAATTTCATCGTCATAAATGACATAACTTAATATTGTAGGAGTCCTAACTAATAATAAAATTTGAATTATAACCAAATATCAAATCAGCATAACTAAACAACTCTTAAATTATAATCAAAATAATGTCATAGTTGACATCACAATGTGTTATAACTAATAACACAGTTATTCATAACTAAGAATACAAAAACATAATTAAAAATACATATTGTACACATCATTAAGAGGGAGGGGTACTATAAAACTTCCCTACATCAATATTATTCTTCTTTTGCTGACCTCAAAAATAAAATAAAATGATTTGGGGGCATTTAATCACTTTTATTTGGAAGCTGTATTCTGCAAAGAAATGAATAAATTTCCCCTAATTTTTTTTTTTCATATAATCAAAAAAATTATTTTATTGGGCTTAGGTAGCAAGGTCAAATTAAACCTGGTTTTCCTTTCTTTTTTTTTTTTTTAAATCTCTCTTCTTCCTAACCTCTCTCCTTCCCATCTCTAGCCATTTGTAGTCATTCGGCTAACTTTTTGTTCTCGAGATCTTTTATTGATTTCGGATAAATTTTACAAGAAAATTATGATTTTTTATGATAAAAATTATAAATATTTAAAGTGTATTATTCTATTTTGTGATAAAAACACAATGACGAATCTATGGTGTGCTATAAAACAAACATAATTTATTTGAAACCCACTGGCCACTTTATACTAAAACTTTATTGCAAGTGATGAGGAGGACGATTAAGGAATCAAGAAAAAGATAACAGGTTATCGAGTCAAAAATTTATTAAAAGCGGCAACCTACACAAATATTAATTCTATGATACAAACCTAGAATTTGTTAAAAATAGCCACACAAAATAATAATAATAATAATAATAATAATAACAATGAGAATGAATGTGAATTGGAAATACATTTATTTTTTTAGGAGCTTCAAACCATGTCAATTTCTGAATCTTTTAAGTCATTAAATCCAAGCTCTAGTCTCTTTGACCAAATAGACACAATTTATCCAAAAAAAACAACTATCTATTGCAACTTATTGGTTGAAATCAATTAAAATTCACCAAACTATGTGTTAAAATGTGATACATACCACTCATTTAACACCATATCTATTAAATATTATATATTTCTCTACCTCACCATCACCACCTGCCACTGCAGGCCACCGCCGACTTTTTTGGCAACTTTTTCAGCATTGCCAACATTTTTCACCTTGTCCTCATTACCAAAGGAAATTTTACCTTGGATCTAATACTTTATACCCCTTTGAAATAAACTTTTCACCAATTTTCTCTATTATTTACTGGGAATAAACCATAAAATAGAATTTCTTCACGTGTAAAACATAAAATATTATACCGCAGCGGGAAAAAAAATATTTAGATCATACCTATAGGTGATAGAACCTCGCGGGTAAATCACATGCTTCCGGAAACTGAACAACGAACCCAGCAGTGGAGTGATACTACAAAATGAGTATCACCCACACAAGTCACAGTGCAAAATGGCTTGATCGTTGTTTAATGGGAGAGAGTCAGAGAGAGAGTCTGGGAAAAAAAGGTTATGGGTAAAAAACCCCATAACGTATCTGATATACGTATCTGATATATTAAATATATTATCTAAAATATATAATCAGATATATAACCAACAATATCTATCTATCCATCTATCCATATCTATTGATATGATAGATATAGATATCCTGAATGGTTATCCAAATAAGTTTTGAATTCAAATTCAAACTTACATGGATAAGGTTCAAAAGGTTCAGGTTCAAAAGGCTCAAAGGGTCATGCCACATAGGCGCCCAATTTCTAACATCCCACACTCGCACATGAGTTGGCATGACACTGCCACATCTCTATCTCAATCTCCCTAAAAAAGAACAATCTCATACTAGCCAATGCACCGTGCGACTGTTGAGAACACCTACATGTGGGAGCTCTATACTAGAAACTCAAAATGAGCCAGCATAGAGACATCAACCCAAAAAGAACAGAAATAATGTCTCATATACCCCAGACCCATCTAATTACACCGGTCCAAAAAATATCTCTAATCCCTCAAAAAAAGCATGTTTGACCCTCTCAATTCTTGCAATATATTCACACTCAATTCGCCTCTCATACAGAGCGATGTGAGTTGCCGGCAGTGAATATACAACAGTGGTGTAATGCTAGATGATCTTCCCTTTGCCCTCATGCCATTTAGTTTAGGATTGACCGTTTTCCCGGTGATGTCCCTTAAGGCCGAATCATACATGACCTCAGGCAACATACCAAAGTAGCAGAATATCAACCCCTTACCTTATGACATAGTCAAAAGTCACAAAAGGGTACATAAATGAAAGTCATATCAATAATGACACGTAAGACTCACAAGGTGAGGAAACAAGGATTCATTCTCTCACCTCATTACTCGGTCGCCAAGCACATATAGTATGAATACATGCTACGGTGGAGTAACTCATCCAAAAGAGTGACGTCATACTCGATACACAGTACAGATATTAGTCTAGTCGATTTCTAGCGCCTAACCTGAATTCTCTATTTGCTCGCCTTCCAGGCGCCAAATGAGATCTCTCATCTGGCTAATCATAACAAGCACAACATGGAAAGTGGGTACTAACATCCATGTTTGGTCCTTAACATGACCTCATCTTGGTTGTAACCAAGGCGACATGCATAGTGGATAATTTAAGCCTCTCTTGGCTCTAAATAAAAAATAAACCACTAGTCTCATCCTTGCTCACTCCCAAGCGCCAAGGGCGATTGCTCGTGTGAGTGAGCCAATCTTGCTTGCTAACATCATCATCAAATAATCATTATGACACAAACCATAATAGTGTCAACATCCCATCATCTCACAAAAAATAAGTGATCGATCTAAAAAGCATGACCACAGCTTGCGCAATTCTAGATTCCAAACATAAGCCTTATCAGCAGCTCTTGCAATAAGCATATACAACGGAATCCTCCATGTGCGCCTCACATGAATTGATTCAAGATCACTACCTCTTGCGCAATAACCTCTGTAAAGATATTTTGGTGACCAATTTGCGTTCAACTAGCGCAGATGCGCCCAACTAGCGCATTGAATCTTACAAGGAGCAAATTAATATACTACTAGCAAAGCATTCTATCCACTGTCTAATGAGCAAGGTCAATGTCTAAACAACTCAGTTAACCATTTACCAAAGATAACACTTATCATGCCGAATACGCCCACATAGCGTACTTTAGGCTCCCACAACAAAGAAAAGATCAAGGAATATAGGTCAACTGTTTCTCCCAAAGACAATCCGAGGATTCAATCAATAGCTAAGGCTCTAGCTTTTACCGATAGGTAAGTCAATGGGTTTGCAATTTTGCGTCCAGAATCAATCTAGGATATTCCTTATGTAAGTTATCGAAGACAAACCGAGAATTTTCCCAAAACAATCCCTAAGGATCGTACATCCGAGCATATAAATTACATCACCCATGTCCATCATATCTAAAATAGAGGACCGCCCACCCTAGGTGGCGACAACCTTATAAATTCCTGGCTCATAATGACTAAGTTCGGAAAAAGTTCTTTTTTGGACCATTGATCATGCCTCAATGGTCTTCATCGATCATCATCGGCATATCATGGCTTGATGAAATCTAAGAACCACTATTTGGATAACTGTTTTAGGCTGTAAAAGATTTATTGGAACTAGCGACCTTTTTGCGCTCCTAACTTTTCACCATAAAAGCAGAAGGTAAATCCCTACGGATCTACTTATCCAATTCTCTAACGAGAAGTTGGGTCACAATGTCCATAAATCAATGTTCTGAACTTATGTCAATCATAGCCTAAGTTGAAATAACCTCACTCCCCAGGAGGAAGTCTTCTCATGGTTTACACTTTTCTCAATGGTGCGACTTTTCGGTATCTAGCAAGCTTTATGCCTCAACAATGACTATCCAAATTGCACATAACCTTAGAACAGTTTCGCTTCATAATGGAAAGTCAACCAAATTATAGAAATTGTTAATCCTCAAAGACTTTGTCTTAAACTGCGCAACATTGATCTAAAAACAAGGGACTAGAGCCTTGGGCATTATCCTAGGCTCTTTATCATCTTGCGAAGCAATCATGAATGTTTCCTTCTCAATCAACCAGTGATGACGTGGAAAATTTTCACATTCGCTACCACACAACTAAGAATGTAGAGTATTCTTCTCTAATGGAGTAATCCATTAGTAAGCATATCGCTCCCACTGTCCCTAGGATATTAGAAATTTCTTTCCATTCTTAACTAGGCTACATAAAAACGCTATGCTTAGAATTCTCTATCTTATAGAGTTCCAAAACTCTATTCACGTTACCTTTACTAAGAAAACTTTATGTGACTTAGTTACATTACCACAAAGCTGCTTGCCTATATGCACATGACCCGGAGGGTTTACATGACCGCATACAATAATGCGCCACATGACCCTATGTGTTTACAAGACAGCATACAATAATGCGCTATAAAACCCTAGGTCTTAACTTCGCAACCTTATGAGAAGTAAAATAAAGATAAGCTGCTTAACGGTTACAAATCACCCATAGATGGCTCTCCGCTAACCCATTACTTAAATGGAGTGTAAAATCTGATATGGAGGGCACTTAGTTAGGGATATAGGCAACAAACTAAAGTGCAATTCCCAATTGGGAAACTTTTTGTGCCATCATCCACCTATCTTTAACAATACTTAATTCCTTATCTCTACTACACCATTGTGTTGTTGAGTACTAGGAATAATCAATTTTCCAAGCATCCATTTCTCTTCACAGAGCTTTCTAAAAAATAACTCAAATAGATACTCGCTACCTTGGTCAAAAATAAAAGCACAAAAGCTCTTATCTAATTGATCTCGACCTCATATGTGCAATGTCAAAAATCATCTCAAAACTTTTGACTTATGGGAGATCAAATAGTCTTGACTCAGATGCATATCGTAATCTATAAATGTGTCGAGATTGAGGCTTAGCTATCATACCCTTACACATATCTAGTCACAAATATCATAGTGGACTAAATGTGCCAATACAAATGACCTTCTACGGCTTTCCTACTTACTTGTGCGCAACCATTGCAAACAAAGTTATACATTCACATGAGAGCGTAATGTCACAAGCGAGTGGGCCCGAGAGGGCCTACTCAAACCATCTTGTCATCATCTCATTAATGTGATTAAGTATAATAAGCCACCAATTCATGACCAATGTCATAAACTAATTCCAATCATCTTAATGTGTGAGTTCTCGAAGACAAGTTTTAAAGGTTTAGCCCCAACTAGGTAATGACTCGCGACTAATTTATATTCACTAGATCATAAAAGGATGCCATGGAGATATCAAGTGCGCCTAAGTCGTAAATTTAACTAGTAAGTGCTAATCCCCTGCACGTTCAAGTCAATTTTATTCTCCATACACTTTACTGTATCTAGTTGAAAGATGACGATACTCCTCTTGCCATCTTTGTTTCTCACTTCATAGTTACTTGCAATTAATTCTACTATCCACAAGAATGAGAGAATAAGCTATCAATCTATGACAACTCCCGAAGTAACTTAAGTGCAAATTAGGCTAAAGAGTCTAATTTAACACAATGCTCTCACGAGCCATGCATCGAATTCTTAGAGTCATAACAACCTTGTCGGCCTTGACCTTTTCATTACTATGCTACAACTTTTGTGCTTAGTGGTAAACATTATTCAAAAAACGTTAGCCTAGCTAAGGAACCATACAAAGAAGCACCTCCTCATGTCTCACACTCAAGTGTGGAAACAGTAAGTGTCTAGACTTAGACAAGTTGGCAATGCTAATAGATTTTGCAGCCACTTGGCGCTAATCTTTTCACTTAGTGTTAATAGATTTTGCTGCTACAAAGCACCAATCTTTTAACTTCAAGTGATACTTTAATGCACACTATTATAGTGCATGAAATTTTGCTCCATTCATTCCCAACAGTTGGATAGAGAGCAAAACACTGCTCATACTGGCTACTCATCTTACACCTAATGACTAATTCATTTAAGCTCGCATTTCTTGGATGGCGTGACACTTGAATGTTACTTCATCCAATGATGCAACATCATTACAAGTCAAATTACAAAGTCAAATCGCTCAGCTCATTAGTCAAGATCATATACAGATCTATTGAGGGCTTACTAATTTCATAACTCCAAAACTCGCCAACCAAAACTACGTAGCGTGCCGCTAACCATAGCGCACACATTAGTTTTTATTGTGCCAAACAAGGCAACAAAACCACGGTGACTTTGAGTCATGTTTCCTTACTTTGGTTCAATTAAGGTCTGACCTAAAGTCTCCAAGACTTTTGCTCATCTAAAGAATAGGATTACATTGTTCACATTTGAACATCTCTACTAAGTCTAGGTCAACCAATTAACTTCCATAAGCTAAGTCAATTTAGAGAGAAATTCGCATTGGGATTAATTTGATTAGCATAATATAATTTTGCCACAAAAATCTAAATTAAATAGTGACAATATTACAGAAGTCACAAGATCGAAAATCCGCTATGCTCGTGATCATCTCTTGCGCCACAGGTGACAATTATCCAAAATTCAATTTAATTTATGCGCAAAATATTGGTTTTCCGGAGTTAATCTACAAAGATTTCTCTCAACCAAATGAACTCAAGCTTCCCTGTTTTGGCGCCTTTCAACAGGCCTTGCTTTACCAATCCTTGTAAAGCCTTCTCACCGACATGCCGTAGGCGCATGTGCTGAAGTCTGGAAGTGATTGATACATCATCTTCTGAGCTGGTGGAGACAGCCACTCTTCCTGTGACTGTAGAGCCGTCTAGGAAATATAAATTTCCCTGTAGAGTACCCTTCATTGCAACAAATGCTCCTCGAACAACTTTGATGACTCCACCTTCCATGGTTATTCTGTAACCTTTGGAGTCTAAAACTCCCACTGAGATGAGATTCTTTGTTAGATCTGGTACATACCGAACATCTTCAAGAATTCTGATTGTTCCATCATGTAACTTCAGTCGAATTGTTCCAATCCCGTTTGTCTGGCAAGCTTGGTCGTTGCCCATCAGCACAACTCCTCCATCGAACTCTCGTAAGCTCGAGAACCACTGCTTGTTCGGACACATGTGGTAGGAACATCCGGAATCTATAATCCATTCATCAGACTGGCCATATGATGAAACTGTGAAGGCTGATCCTTCACCATTATCTCCATCTCGTGCAACGTTTACCTTTTCTTCTTTCTTGTCTTTATTGGGATAATCTTTTGCCCAATGCCCCTTCTGGCGACAAGCAGCACACTCGTCTTTTGCAAGACGTCTTCTATCTGATGATTTCCCTCTGGATTTTGAGCGAGACTTTCCTCACCCTGTATATCTCCTGTTATTTGTTCTGCCTCTGACTGTCAATGCCTCGGATGCTAAGTCCCTGTTTGTAGATTTATCTTTCCTTCTGAACTCATTATTTACCAAGGCGTTTGCAACATCTGCATACTTGATCTTTTCTTTACTATACAGTAAAGTGGTAGTGAGATGATCATATGAGTCAGGTAAGGAATTCAACAATAACAGTGCTTTATCTTCATCACCAATATGATCATCCAAGCTCTTCAAATCAGTGAGAATTTTATTGAAATTGTTTAGGTGTTCGTTCATCGAAATACCTTTCTTTTAGTCGAAACGAAACAACCTCTTCTTCAAGTAGAGTCGGTTCTCAATGCTCTTTGTCATGAACTTATCTTCCAACGCCTTCCAAAGCTTTTTCGCAATATCATATTCTGTGAAGGCGTACTTCTCCTCTTTTGCAAGGCAAAATCGGATGGAACTGCAGGCCAGGAGATTCACCTTCTCTCATTCTATCCCGTCCAGGTCATCTGGTTTGTCTCCCAGAGTGAAGTGCAGGTTCATCTAGACAAGCATATCTTTAACTTCACATCTCCACATGCCAAAATTGCTGCTTCCATCAAACTTTTCTACCTTGAACTTAGCATGGGACACCGGGGTCCAATGCCTAGAGTGGCTTGTAGTCGATGGATTGCTTATGGACTCGGTTGATCTGGACTCGGTTGATCTAGTCTTTGTAGATTCTGCCATTAAATTGTTTGCTTCTTTTAGAAACTTCAATTCAAAAAATAGACCGTACGGATGTGTCCGGAATACTACAAATAGTTGAAAAACACTATTGGATCATCAAAAACGGACTCCGAATGACTTAGATCAGGCCAAAATAGTTTGGACGCCTTAGATCTGCAGAATCTGGTGTGTCTGAGATGCACCAGATAATTACTCCGGAACGGCGCGGTCAATGGCGCGGTCAACGGCCGCTTGGCGGCATGGTCAACAGCGGCTCGGTGCAGTCAACGGCTCAGCGATGAGGTGGTCTGACATGTGGTTGACAGTCTGACACGTGGGTGCTGACGTGGCGTCTACGTGGCATTGACGTGGCATCTGCGTGGCACTGACGTGGCGTTTGCGTGGCACTAACGTGGCTGGCGTGTGGATTACACGCACATTACTCAGTCGCCTTCTTCCTTGCGCCGCGCGTGAGAGCGCGTGTCTGCGAGTGTGATGACGCGCTGGTGGCCAAACGGCGCGTGGCGGCGCGTGTGGAGAGTGGCTTCACTCTTCTTCTTCAGACGTCGCATGAGAGCGTGTGGAGCCTCTTTTGGGCTTGGATTTTGCTTTTCTGGACTCCTCTCTTGGAGTTCTTGCTCCTGGTATGGTCAAAAGTTGATTTCAAGCACTTCGAAATCTGGGCACTTTCGGATTCGATTTTTCACCACCCGAGCTCTGATACCAATTGTTGTGGATCGGGGGCACACCAGAAAACTCAAACAAGCAATAACACAAGAGATTTAACGTGGTTCGGTAAGTCGCCTACGTCCACGGGCAGTGGATTTCACTATATGGAGAGAAATGGAAGAATTACAAACAATACACTCAGATAGTTGTTCACTCATACTCACACTCTATTAACTCTCCTTAGCCTCTCTATATATTCACATTATAGATGTAGGTGGAGAGGCTTTCAAGTGAGCTGGCTACCAGCCCACTTCTTCTCCTTTCGGTGGCTTTCTTCACATGGCCAACTCACCTTTTCTCCTTTTGGTGGCTTTCTTCACATGGCCAACTTACCTTTGTAGGCTGGCAAGCTTGTGCACTCACATGTGAAGGAATCACCCTTCACATGGGGTGATATCCAACAAATCACCCCCTCAACCCATGTGAGTAGTTCGCGGCTGAATCTTTAGCCCAATCTTCAACACACCAATAAAATGAAAAAACCCATGACTACTGACCGCACAGATGCATCTTCATGTTTGAAATCACCCCCAATTGAACGTATCGTCACCATCAAAGTTGTAATTTAAACAAATTAAACCAATGAATTGGTGTTGGGTTTTGGTGAATGATGGATAGTGTCGTAATTTAAACAAACGAAGAGGAAAGGAGCATGCGAGTGAAGGATTGGGATGGAATATTTTATAGTGGTGGGATGGAATATTTTATTGTGGTGGGCCTATTGTTTTGCTTATATGTTGATGGTCGATTGGCTGTCCGTAAACTTAGTGTTTTATTGGAAAATAGTGTATAATTTAGTCATTAAGCAAAAGTCTTTTAAAAAAATAATGAACAATTTAGAAAGAAAATCTTGATTTTTCTTCCTTGACACCTATTAATGACTTCATACTTTTCTGGGACTTCTTTTGAATGATGAATGAAGATGCAAATAACATGCCCAATGACTGAGGAAGGGGTATATTTTAGAATATTTAATTTTTATTTTTATGTTTGGATTTTAAATTTGTTGACAGAAATGGCAAGGACAAGACAAGAAAAGAAAAGATAATTCTAAAAGTCGGAGAATAATAAATGCCTTCAAATAATAGGTTTAAGAAAACTTCACAACAATCTTAACATATTTTTCCTTGTATTTTAATTATAATTCTTTTAGTACATTATAAATATGTGCAAGAAAGATCCTCGAAACAAATATAAAAATAAAAGGCCCACAGGTAATAGAAGTCGGTTTGGACCAAGCCCTTCCAGAAGTGCACATTTTTTCATGTGAGCCCACAAGACCATAGTTGCACGAAGTGGGAGGAAGGGCAGGAGCGAGAGCGAGGAAGAGTGAGCGGATAGAAGTTTCTTAGGTTGTGAGCATCTCGGGGAGCGGTAATATATATATATATATATATATATATTAATAGTTATTTTCAAAATATATTTATTAGATAAAGATGAGTTAAATAGTTATTTTTAAATATATTTATCATTTTTATCTTAGGTATTATTTTTATTGATAATATTTTTAATTTATTTATATAATTTTTTTTATTTTTAATTGATATGTATATTATAAATAAAAAAATATAACAAATAACGATCTGTTGTGTTCATGGGCACGAAAGTGCTTGTTCGGTTGTCTCTTGGAATTGAGGGCCCGAATGAAGTTGCAATGAAACTTCTGAGGATGAATCTATCAGTGATGCTATTGATGGGCCAAAGATCTAACAGCAAGTTTCATTGCAACTTCTTTCGGCCCATCAATTCCAACAGACAACCGAACAAGCACTTTCGTGCCCATGAACACAACAGATCGGAGAAGACAAAGATGATATTCGAGCCGGTTCTCCAATAATTTCTTTGAATTCTACTGATCGAGAGATTTCATCGGATGTCTTGCCTGGTCTTCCAGCTCAGCTGGCTGCTTTCTCATTCGTGCCATTTGTTATTTTCCAAAAGCGTTTGCCCCCCAAAATGGCGACCCTTGCGAACAGGATCCTGGGTGCAAATGCAGATGTGCCTATCATCCATATTTAGTATTTCACACCCTTGATGCATTATTATTTGTTTAAACAACTTTATCTTATCAGGATCTAAGATAAGGTTTGGTTCCACTTCTAAGAGGTGGATGAGAGAGAAGAGAGAGAGCCATATCAGAAATGGAAGAGAGAGAGGACGTCATCGCATGGATCATGTCCCCTCCACCGCCATCGTCCGATTTGCTTGGTGGAGGAATGCGTATCGGAGTTCGGCGGTGATGATGGAGATGGCGGCAAGTGATGTTGAGGAGGGAGGAAGAGATCTTAGTGAAAGAGGTTTGGCTCAGTGGATGAGAGAGAGAGAGAGAGAGAGAGAGAGAGAGAGAGAGAGAAGAGAAGTGAATGAGTGAATAGGAAAAACAACATATATATATATATAAGGGAAAATGAGTGAGACCCCCTTTGGGCCCCACACATCATGAGTGGTTTGGGGGTTGTGGGGGTTTTTGGAAAAGGGGGTCTATCATTGTTGATATGTACGAGGATTCGGGGATTATTCAGGGTGGGGCTCAGGGCGGGGAATAATATTATACATAATTTCGGAAAATGGGGTCTATCATTGTTGATATGTACGGGGATTCGGGGATTATTCAGGGTGGGGCTCAGGGCGGGGAATAATATTATAATTATTTTTCCTTATTTACCAACATGTGTGACTTTTTTCTTTTTTGATCAGATGTGTGACTTTATTAGAGAGGGTCGGGCTCAGGGCGGGGAATAATATTATAATTATTTTTCCTTATTTACCAACATATTTGACTTTTTTCTTTTTTGATCAGATGTGTGACTTTATTAGAGAGGGTGGGGAATAATATTATACATAATTTCGGGAAAGGGGGTCTATCATTGTTGATATGTACAGGGATTCGGGGATTATTCAGGGTGGGGCTTAGGACGGGGAATAATATTATAATTATTTTTCCTTATTTACCAACATGTGTGACTTTTTTTCTTTTTTGATTAGATGTGACTTTATTAGAGAGGGTGGGGCTCAGGGCGGGGAATAATATTATAATTATTTTTCCTTATTTACCAACATATGTGACTTTTTTCTTTTTTGATCAGATGTGACTTTGTTAGAGAGGGTGGAGCTCAGGGCGGGGAATAATATTATAATTATTTTTCCTTATTTACCAACATGTTTGATTTTTTTTTTGATAAGATGTGTGACTTTATTAGAGAGGGTGGGGCTCAGGTCGGGGAATAATATTATACATAATTTCGAGAAAGGGGGTCTATCATTGTTGATATGTACGGGGATTCGGGGATTATTCATGGTGGGGCTCAAGGCGGGGAATAATATTATAATTATTTTTCCTTATTTACCAACATGTGGGACTTTTTTCTTTTTTGATAAGATGTGTGACTTTATTAGAGAGGGTGGGGCTTAGGGCGGGGAATAATATTATACATAATTTCGAAAAAGGGGGTCTATCATTGTTGATATGTACGGGGATTATTCAGGGTGCGGCTCAAGGCGGGGAATAATATTATAATTATTTTTCCTTATTTACCAACATGTGTGACTTTTTTCTTTTTTGATCAGATGTGTGACTTTATTAGAGTCTTTGGGTCTTTTTATTTATTTTTATATAATGATAATTCCTCTCTCTCAATTAATTCACCTAGATTTTTATCCCTTTATTACTTTCTTTCTTTTTTATTCCTTCAATTACTTTTTTTCTATCTCTCAATCAACTTTACCTAAGAAAGTCAATTGGTCTCATCTATCTTTTTCTCCAAGACAATCTATTCATCTCTTTATCTTTCTCTTTCCAAAGATTATTATTCCGTTTATGTGTTTGGTAACGTGATTTTGTAGGAGACAAGGTGCAGTGACGAAAGTCATAAAACTGAATTGGTAAATGATTACTCGATTAAAAATCGCCCGTCAAACCAAATATCCGATGTGCATGGTTTTGAGCATTACCTTGAAATCGGATAATACTTCTCCACCAAAGTAGATCGGTTTGAGTAATAGTTCAATGATAAAATCGAACCAACTTGACTATAAAGTTAATCAAAGATATTTATATCATTTTTTTTTTTGAAATATTAGGTAAGTTAATGTCTACATAGTATTTCAAAATTTTTGAATAATTATTAGTATAAAAAGTTAATCGGAGTTACTATTCACTGTATTATGAAATTTTCATTTTTATTTTTTTTAACTATAAATGGAAAAAATAGTTGGTATGTACTTTTTCCCTATAATAGTGGGATCAATTTTATTTTTATTTCTTTTCAAAATAAATTTTCACTAGCTCTAACCATCTATCACCATCGATCGATCTTTAGTGACCCTCTAGTTACTCCTATGACCTTTAGTAACCCTTAGGCTGCGTTGTCGCACCCTTCTATTCATCTTGTGACCTCTGACCACGTCCTCCAATCGCTCACACTTCTATCCACCCTCTACAGACAATCACTATTTTTAATAACTCACCAAACATGTATATTTTTTTTATTTTCAAAATATTTGTTTCTTATTTCAAGTATAAATAAAGAAATAAATAACAACATCATAAAAGGAACTCCGAATTAATCTTACTATTGCCAAATTGCAATATCCTCACATGATAATTAGATTTTTGATCATTTGGGCGGTGATTGATTTGGTGGCATTATAGTGAATTGGGTGTTGGTAGAGACCATTTGGTTTTAATAAAGCAATTTATGTGGCGTAGGAGGTAATTAATCTAGTGAGATGAATGGAAAGTGGGGTGAGTATGTAGTGGTTTGGCAGAGGGAAGAGAGATTGGGATGTCGGTGGGTTTGTGATGATGTGAGAGAAAATAAAGAGATGCAAAGTATTAATAGTAGTAGTGATAGTGCTAGTGATAGTGGTGGTGATGATGTTATGTGTGAAAATAAGGTGACGATAATTTTATAAGTTAAAAATACAGATAAAAAAGTTGAAAAAGAAGTGATTATAAAAAGTTACGTTTATCGAATCGATTTAATTTTTTTATAAATGATATATATATAAATTACAAACTGAATAATTTGAATCATTCAAACGACATCTGTAGTTAATTTTATGAGCTCCTCAAGTATAAATTTAAACTTAAAATACCCGAGCCAAGTCAAAATCACCATTGTTTTTTGAACAACCATAAGCCCTAAATTTTGGGCCCAATTGGAGCTCCTATTTGACACGTTTTTTTTAGTGGACATCTTTTTGTCTGAAAATTTATTTTTAAATAAAATTATTTAATTTAAAAATTTACTTTCAAATTAAATTATTTGATTTGATTGTATTATTTGTTCGATTTTGATTTTTGAATAAAACACATTATCAACTTTCTAACTGAAAATTAAAAAATTAAATATGTGGACTTATATAATATAATATGTACCCCACCAACACAGGAAAGAAATGATGAAAAAGAATAATTAATTAATTCAGTTAAAAAAACTGCCCATTCATTCTTCAACAACATTTCATTCTGTCACTCGCTACATCTAAACCTTGATCGTGACTATCTCTCATTTGTTGATTGCAACCGATAAATAAAGAGTCACATAAATAACAATCAAATCATTTTAAACATCAAATTGCAGGAACATTCTATATATAATCTATAACATATATAAAAAGAAGGAAAGAGTGGTGTAATGCTGCTACTGGTTTCTTTGTTTAGTGTAAAGCTGTTGCTGGTTTGGTGTAATGCCTTGTTTTTCATCTACAACCGATTAACCAACCAATCGGAGGCCACCATCTCTCCCTTCTTGAATCTTGCACAAAACGCATGCACCGCTATCACCGTTTTAGGAAGACCACAAGCAGCAGGAACCTTCAAGAAGGGATAAGCTCATGACACAAGCGATAAGCTCTTGAGGAGTTGAGTGGTGCGATCGGTGGAACGATGGAGGATCTTCAAGAGTTGCATGGGTTTTCAAACTCATCACCGAAACAGAACCTTCAGTATATTTATGGGCATACATACTGAATTGTTGTATGTTTTTTGAGCTGGAACAACCTGCAGAAACTGAGGTGTGTCTTCTTCTTTTTGTCCATTATGAAATTATTCCTAATTTGTCTATTTGGGTCTCTATTCCTGATCCTCTCAATTGTTTAATTGTGTGTCCACTATGTGCTCGATCATATGCCAAAATGAAACAGACACAGACACAGACACAGACACAGAGAGCGCTTTATCTCTTTGTGGTTTTCGTACTCTTTTCATTCTTGTTTTGCATACATTCTTTAGTAAAGAATTCTCTTCTTCTTATAAAGCAATCCAAGGAACAAAATTGATATTTCTATGGTTCTATCATTCTCAGCTGATAAGATGGGTAGTTATTAAATCATAAATATCTATATAAATTAGTGAAAGTTTGCAATGGCTCCAAGTTTTGATAAAGCCTTCTATGTGCAGAAAACTAGTTTCTAATCCTCGTAGGGTAGCCGTACGTCCTTGTGTAGTGGAACCCGCACAAAAATTTAATACTGCTACGTTATTTTGTTTTTCTTTTCTTTTTCCTTTTGTTGTTACTGAGGGCCGGTCATTAAATAATAAAATAATAAAAACCCTATAGATGTACTTTCTTTTATTGAAATAGTAAAATGAAGTAAATTTTCTGTTTAATTATTTTCTTCCTTCCATTTTGCCTCTGCCGACATAATTTAATTTGTTACAATTAGAATTATTTAGTAAGTTGCGATTCCAGCCCAAAGCCTTGGGGTTGGGTTGTGATAGTTCTGTCACCCTCTTCCCATATATAGTACCCTGAAATTCACAATTCTAAATTTGATTAATTGGCATCTTTTCAAAAATTAACCACAAGAATTTCTAAAATAGTTGCGTAGGAGAGAAAATAGATATAAGAGCTTATATAGTCTTCAGAAATGATGAAGTCATCGTGGAAAATGATAGTTAGCCGTCTTTGGTAACCTACAAAAATCACATTCATTTTACTTCCCTATTTAAGGTCTTGCCTCAACTCCATAACATATTCAACTCTATTCTTAAAATAAAAAAAATAAAAATTATTTTCCACAAAGTATTATATAAGATTGCACTCAGAAAACAAGCAAAAAACAATCTAATCAGTGCAAATCCATACAAAGGAGCTTAAAGGTATGCAGAAAATATAAATACCTATAAAAAATAAAAAACATAAAGAAGAAAAGTATAGCGATCCCGGGTTTACCCTTGTTGTACAGTGATCCGGACATGTGTCCGTGGAGATTGGTTGTTGTTTATTTTCTAGTTTGCATCCTCTTTACTTTGTATATTGAGTTATAAGATGTGTTGGGCAGGTTTGTTACAGGTTGGTTGCGTTTGGGAGCCTAGTGTTGCTGCCCAGATTTTTGGTCCTTCGCTCGAGCGAGGAGTTTGTCGCTCGAGCGAGAGTTGTGTTGCACCGGTTCTGGACCTGAGAGCTGTCTTTCTTGGCTCGAGCGAGCTTTTCATGGCTCGAGCGGTCTGGGTTTTTCTTCGCTCGATCGAGAACTTCTTGGCTCGAGCGAGGGTTTTCTGTGTCTGGTCGCTCGAGCGACCAATCCTTCGCTCGAGCGAGCGTGTTTTATATCAGCGCACAGCAGCGTCTAAAACATCACTTTTTCACTTCTTTTCTTTGAGCAAACCCTTAATCCGACACTCTCTCTCTCTAAACTTGCACTCTCTCTAAGGTTTGATCTCCCTAGGGTGTGAATCTAGCCTAGGGCCTTTGTTAAAAAGGTAGAGGGTGTTGAGAGCTTCGATTTAATCAGAAAAAGGTTGGATTTGAAGCAAGTTGATCTTGGAGTCTTCATCTCCTTTTGGGCTAAAACTTCAAGGTAGGGATATCCTACTCCTCTCTATGGGTTTTGTCTTTAAAATTTGGTATTTTGAGATGTTGGGCTTGGTTTGGTAATTTTGTGAAAGTTTGGGGCTTTTGTGTAATTTTACAAAAGTTGGGGTTTTATTCATAATAAACCTAGATGCATGTTTGGCATGGAGAAATGGAATTGATGTTGAATCATTGATGAAAATGGGACCTAAGGGTTGAAATGGTAATTATGGAAAATGGCCTAATTACATTGTTTAATTAATTGGGATAATTAATTGTGAGAAATGAGGAATGAAATGTTGATTGAATATCCATTTGTGCATTTATTTTCTGTTTAGAAATAACTGCTTTGGGCTATCGGTGGAGGATAGTCGTGATTGTTGTAGACAATGCATGATGATTAGGTAAACTGAAACTAATCAATGAAATGTGTCATGAAACTTGACGGTTGATAGAATACATTATTTGTATGTATTGGGTGATTGTATATAGAACCTTTGTGTTTGTATACATTATGTGTAGAGGAGGAGATAGGGGATGTACTCCGCGGTTTAGGGGAAGATAGGGGATGTACCTCTAAACCGGATAGGTATTGGGAGGAGATAGGGGATGAACTCCGTAGACAGAGCTCATATGCTTGTCTAGAGAAGTGAAGATAGAGCTCATATGTTTATCTTTGTGAAGTGTGGATATAGCTTGTATGCTTATCTGTGGATATTGTTGTTATACATATCTGTTGAGAATGTGGATATAGTTTTTATGCTTATCTGTTGAAAAAGGGAAAATGAAATGTAATTGGGACTTGTAAGTCGTTGACATAATTATGTAATTTATGTGATTGTATCAGTGTTGACCAACTATCGATTGCTAATGTTTTAGTCATTGTCCATGGTTGGTTTAGTGTATTTCTACTGGGCTGTGGCTCACCCTATATGGGAATATCATTTTCAGGTGCAGGAAGCATGCCACCTCCAAGGACATAGCTGGGAGGCTAGTGGCGGGCATAGTTTTGTCGTTTTACTTTTGATGTATTACATGTAACTTCAAGCCAAGGGCTTAATGTGTAAACGAGTTAGTACTCTTTTGTTGTAACCAAGTGTTAACTTGGAAAGCTGTAAGCCCATAGGGCATTTTTGTTATGATGTTAACGTGTAAATGCATGTCTTATTTGATGGGTTTAATGTTATTTTTGAGGGCGTTACAACTTGGTATCAGAGCGTACCGGGTTCGAATACTTTGGGTACGTGGGAAGTGATTAGTATCACAATGGGTTTGTCTCGCTTGGTAGAGACTTAGATGTAGTATCATATGCTATGTGCTTGATTGATAACATGCTTATGTGACTATGTGGGTATGGGATTTAGTTTCCAGGATGTTGATTGGATCCTTGAGTTTCTGAGAGTCTTGTTGGAAAAGCACTTGATCAATGCTATTTCTAACCGGAACTCTAGTAACGCCTTGGGACTATCATTATCCGGAAATGAAATTTGTAAGTGCTTATGTGTTTATGTGCTTATGTGGAGTGAATTACACTTGTCCATGCATTAGGACGTGAGTGTTTAGTTTCGGCACACTTATGAATGTGCTAACGTTCTGTGTTACCTTTATTAGGATGTCAGGACGAGGAAGAGGTGCTAGGCGTGGTAGACCTGCGAGGCAGGAAGTACCGTTACAGGGTGAGATTCCGGCAGTGCAGGAGGGAGTTAGGCAGGCCAATGTGGCCGAGCCAGTGGGTCAGCAGGCTATGGGTGCCTTGGCCAGAGAGATAGCAGGAGCTTTGGGTATTCTTAGAGCTGAGAATCAGGCAGCTGAGACAGGGCCTTCCTTCTTGAAGAGGGAGTTCTTCCGGTGTAATCCGGATGAGTTTATCGGGGATCCTAAAGAGCCGCTTAAGGCAGATGAATGGCTCGAACAGACAACGAAGACGTTTGAGATGCTTGGCATCGAGGACGGAGCACTGAAAGTGACCTTGGCATCCTTCCAACTGAAGGGAGATGCGGGTCAATGGTGGAAGTACGAGAAAGCTCGTGTTGGTGGTACTTGGGAGGCGTTTGTGAATGCTTTTCAGGAGAGGTTTTTATCAGCAGCAGCTAGGGAGAAGCTGAGGGATCAGTTTAGCCGGCTTAATCAGCAGGGCTTGTCAGTGGCCGAGTTTGAGGCTACTTTTACCAGTCTGTCTAGGTTTGCACCTGAACTGGTGGCGTTTGAGGAACGCCGTTGCTATGAGTTTGAGCGGAAGTTGAGGCGGGGCCTCAAGTTGAGAATTGGTGGGTCTTATATTCGAGAGTATAGACACCTAGTGGACGCTGCAGCTCATATGGAACTTATGATGCAGGAGGAGGATGAGGGTCAGAGAGGCTCCAAGAGGAGCCAGGATAGTCAGAGTGATAGCAGGAGACAGAAGGGTTATAACCCTCAGCAGTCTCAGGGTGCAGTCTCTAGATCGACCTTTCCAGTGCCGAGTGTAGGCTCGGGGAGAGGCAGTCAGGGGGAATTCACTTGTTACAAGTGTGGCCAGCTGGGTCACAAGGTTTCAGTTTGCCCGCAGAAGGGTGGGGGTCAGAAAGCTGCTTCTTCTTCAGCTAGACCGCAGAGTCAGAGTTTGGGCAGGGGGCAGCTCTTGACTTGTTATCAGTGTGGACAACCTGGGCACATGAAGAGGTTTTGCCCACAGTTGAGTGCCACTTCGGGAGCGTCTGGTTCTAGGCAGACGCAGGGTTTTCAGCCAGCTCAGTCTGTGCAGGCCTCGAGGGCCAATCCGGGAGTTTCGTCATCCCAGTCTGTGCAGCAGTCTTTTGCTCCGAGAGGTGAGCAGGTAGACCAGGGGCCTACGGGGCGCATGTATGCTGTTACCGCGCAGGATTTGGTACCGGCTCCATCAGTAGTGAGAGGTACTTTTCTGTTTTGCAACTCAGTTGCTAATGTGTTGATAGACACGGGTGCATCTCATTCTTTTGTATCTGCTGCATTTGCATCTGTTTTGGAATTGGAGTTAGCACAGTTAGCATCTCCTATTTGTGTGGTATCGCCTTTGGGTGGTGAGTTGATTCTGAAACAGGGTGTTAGAGGATGTGATATAGAGATCGCCGACTATAGGCTTCCTTTTCCGTTTGTTGTCATGCCCATGAAGGGTTTTGATGTTATTTTGGGTATGGACTGGTTATCGTCATACCGGGCTGTTATTGATTGCTACCGCCAGAGGGTTACATTATGTACCTTGAGCGGGGAGTGTATCCATTTCTTGGGAGACCGGGTTGGTAGTGTTTTGCCACCGGGGTATGATTCGCGAGGGCGAAGTGAGCTTAGTAGTCTACTTGCCAGCTTTGAGAGTGGTGAGAGTGGTGAGACCCAGGTTGTGTTACCGAGGGTGGTTTGTGAGTATTCGGATGTCTTTCCCGAAGATCTTGTTAGTTTGCCACCTCACCGAGAGATAGAGTTCTCTATTGATTTAGTGCCTGGTACGGCGCCGATTTCTATGGCACCTTACCGTTTTGCTCCAGCAGAGTTGGTTGAGTTGAAAGTTCAGCTCCAGGAATTGCTCGATAAGGGCTTTGTTCGCCCTAGTGTTTCACCGTGGGGAGCGCCGGCCCTCTTTGTTAAAAAGAAAGATGGTGCCTTGAGATTGTGTATAGACTACCGGAAGTTGAATCGGGCTACGGTTAAGAATAAGTACCCTATGCCCCGTATAGATGATTTGTTTGACCAGTTGAAGGGTTCCCGTTGTTTCTCTAAGATAGACTTGAGATCGGGTTACCATCAGTTGAGGGTCAGGGAGGAAGATATTCCGAAAACGGCATTCCGTACGCGGTATGGCCATTATGAGTTTCTGGTGATGCCATTTGGGCTTACCAATGCACCGGCAGTCTTTATGGACTTGATGAACCGGATTTTCCGGGAGTTCTTAGATCGATTTGTGGTTGTTTTCGTGGACGATATCCTTATCTATTCGTCTTCTGAGGAGGAGCACGAGGCACACTTGAGAGTGGTGCTTGAGTTACTTAGAGCCCATAGGCTGTATGCCAAGTTTGGGAAGTGTGAGTTCTGGCTGAGGGAAGTCAAATTCTTAGGCCACGTGGTATCCGGGGAAGGGGTGTCTGTTGATACATCCAAGATTGAGGCAGTGCAAGATTGGGCACAGCCTAAGAGTGTGTTTGAGATCCGCAGTTTTCTGGGATTGGCTGGGTATTACCGTCGGTTTGTGAAAGATTTCTCCAGGTTAGCGTCACCATTGACTAGACTGACTCGGAAGGGAGTCAAGTTTGTGTGGAGTGAGACTTGTGAAAAGTCGTTCCAAGAGTTGAAAGTTAGATTAACCACCGCTCCGGTGTTGATTATTCCGGAGAGAGGGTTGGGTTATGCGGTTTATTGTGATGCTTCACGAGAGGGTTTGGGTTGTGTGTTGATGCAAGAGGGGAAAGTGGTAGCTTATGGCTCACGTCAATTGAAAATACACGAGAAAAATTACCCTACTCACGACCTATAGTTAGCAGCAGTGATCTTTGCCTTGAAAATCTGGAGGCACTACCTTTTTGGTGAGAAGTTCGAGGTATTCTCGGATCATAAGAGTTTGAAGTATCTGTTTACACAGAGAGACTTGAATTTGAGGCAGAGGAGATTGATGGAGTTCATCGAGGATTATGATTTTGAGTTGCATTATCATCCGGGAAAGGCCAATGTTGTGGCCGATGCCCTTAGTAGGAAAACCATTAGTGATGTAGCTTGTATAGCCATCCGGGAATGGGAGATGTTGGGAGCACTTGGCGAGTTTGATTTGCTATTGGGCGAATCTGTCGAGGCTGCGGCCATGTTTTCTGTTGTTGCGCAGCCTACACTTGTGATTAGAGTGTTAGAGGCACAGAGAGGTGACCTTGAGGTAGAATCCCTCCGAGAGAAGATCTCCAGTGGGAAAGTTGAGAAGGGTTTGACGGTGTATCCCGACCTGAGTGTGAGATACCGAGACCGTTTGTTTGTACCGGAGGCTTGCCGAGAGGAGGTACTCCGAGAGTTTCACCATTCGCGCCTTGCGGTGCATCCGGGAGGTACTAAGATGTATCAGGATTTGGGTCGCCAGTTTTGGTGGCGGGGTATGAAGAGAGATGTGGCTGTTTTCGTATCGAAGTGCCTTACTTGCCAGCAAGTGAAGGCCGAGCATCAGAGGCCAGCGGGTTTGTTGCAACCCTTGCCTATTGCCGAGTGGAAGTGGGAGCATGTCACTATGGACTTCGTTGTAGGTCTTCCGAGGACTCAGCGGGGTAGTGATGCTATTTGGGTGGTTGTAGACCGGTTGACTAAGTCGGCGCACTTTATTCCTATGCGCGTGAGAGATTCGGTAGATCATCTTGCCGATTTGTATATTCGGGATGTAGTGAGATTGCACGGGGTCCCAGTGACGATCGTCTCAGATAGAGATCCTCGTTTTACTGCTAGGTTGTGGCAGAGTTTGCAGATTGCACTGGGCACTAAGTTGACCTTTAGTACGGCTTATCATCCTCAGACTGACGGGCAGTCCAAGCGTACTATTCAGATCCTTGAGGATATGCTTCGGGGTTGTGTCCTGGACTTCAGTGGGACGTGGGAGAGGCACTTGCCATTGGTAGAGTTTGCCTACAACAATAGTTTTCAGTCTAGCATCGGTATGGCACCGTTTGAGGCCTTGTATGGCCGACCGTGTAGGTCTCCAGTTTGTTGGGCCGAGGTGGGTGATGCACCTTTGTTGGGTCCGGAGTTGGTTAGGGAGACGACGGAGAAAGTTGAGCTTATCCGTAGGAGACTTGTTACAGCCCAGAGTCGACAAAAGAGTTATGCCGACCGTAGGAGGAGGCCTTTGGCGTTTGAGGTAGGTGATCATGTCTTTTTGAAGATATCACCTAGACGAGGTCTGATGAGGTTTGGGAAGAGTGGGAAGTTATCCCCTCGGTTTATTGGTCCTTTTGAGATCCTTGAAAGGATAGGTGAGGTTGCTTATCGGTTAGCCTTACCGCCGCAGTTGTCCGGAGTGCATGACGTGTTTCATGTGAGTATGCTTCGGAAGTATGAACCAGATCCATCACATGTGCTGGATTGGAGCGATTTAGAGGTAGATGAGGATGCCTCGTATGAGGAGAGACCGGTTCGGGTCTTGGATAGGCGGGATCAGGTCCTGCGTGGCAAGACCATTCCTTTGGTGAAAGTCTTGTGGAAACATCACGGAGTGGAGGAAGCCACTTGGGAACGTGAGTTGGAAGTCCGTGAGAAATATCCGGACTTGTTTGTTGATGTGTGATCTTGTATTTAAATTTTACATTATGTTGAACTTAAGAGCTTTTATATATGTCTTAAGTTGTGAAACATTGAGAATGTTTTGATTATTGGAAGTATGTTTGGAACTTGCCTCATATGGAAGTTGAATGTGACACTATATGTGTTGAATATATTGTTGAAATTGGAAAGATAGTGCATAATGTTGATGCATGTTGAAAATACATATGTTGTTTACATATTGTGATATGTCTCTTGTTAAAGGGATGGGATGACCGGTAATGGGTCGAATTGTTGAATGTTAAATTGTAACATTGTCTAAAATGAAGGAAAACTTGTTTTTGAAAACTTATGCTTAATTTCGGGGGCGAAATTCTTTAAGGGGGGGAGGTTATAGCGATCCCGGGTTTACCCTTGTTGTACAGTGATCCGGACATGTGTCCGTGGAGATTGGTTGTTGTTTATTTTCTAGTTTGCATCCTCTTTACTTTGTATATTGAGTTATAAGATGCGTTGGGCAGGTTTGTTACAGGTTGGTTGCGTTTGGGAGCCTAGTGTTGCTGCCCAGATTTTTGGTCCTTCGCTCGAGCAAGAGTTGTGTTGCACCGGTTCTGGACCTGAGAGCTGTCTTTCTTGGCTCGAGCGAGCTTTTCGTGGCTCGAGCGGTCTGGGTTTTTCTTCGCTCGATCGAGAACTTCTTGGCTCGAGCGAGGGTTTTCTGTGTCTGGTCGCTCGAGCGACCAATCCTTCGCTCGAGCGAGCGTGTTTTATATCAGCGCACAGCAGCGTCTAAAACATCACTTTTTCACTTCTTTTCTTTGAGCAAACCCTTAATCCGACACTCTCTCTCTCTAAACTTGCACTCTCTCTAAGGTTTGATCTCCCTAGGGTGTGAATCTAGCCTAGGGCCTTTGTTAAAAAGGTAGAGGGTGTTGAGAGCTTCGATTTAATCAGAAAAAGGTTGGATTTGAAGCAAGTTGATCTTGGAGTCTTCATCTCCTTTTGGGCTAAAACTTCAAGGTAGGGATATCCTACTCCTCTTTATGGGTTTTGTCTTTAAATTTTGGTATTTTGAGATGTTGGGCTTGGTTTGGTAATTTTGTGAAAGTTTGGGGCTTTTGTGTAATTTTACAAAAGTTGGGGTTTTATTCATAATAAACCTAGATGCATGTTTGGCATGGAGAAATGGAATTGATGTTGAATCATTGATGAAAATGGGACCTAAGGGTTGAAATGGTAATTATGGAAAATCGCCTAATTACATTGTTTAATTAATTGGGATAATTAATTGTGAGAAATGAGGAATGAAATGTTGATTGAATATCCATTTGTGCATTTATTTTCTGTTTAGAAATAACTGCTTTGGGCTATCGGTGGAGGATAGTCGTGATTGTTGTAGACAATGCATGATGATTAGGTAAACTGAAACTAATCAATGAAATGTGTCATGAAACTTGACGGTTGATAGAATACATTATTTGTATGTATTGGGTGATTGTATATAGAACCTTTGTGTTTGTATACGTTATGTGTAGAGGAGGAGATAGGGGATGTACTCCGCGGTTTAGGGGAAGATAGGGGATGTACCTCTAAACCGGATAGGTATTGGGAGGAGATAGGGGATGAACTCCGTAGACAGAGCTCATATGCTTGTCTAGAGAAGTGAAGATAGAGCTCATATGTTTATCTTTGTGAAGTGTGGATATAGCTTGTATGCTTATCTGTGGATATTGTTGTTATACATATCTGTTGAGAATGTGGATATAGTTTTTATGCTTATCTGTTGAAAAAGGGAAAATGAAATGTAATTGGGACTTGTAAGTCGTTGACATAATTATGTAATTTATGTGATTGTATCAGTGTTGACCAACTATCGATTGCTAATGTTTTAGTCATTGTCCATGGTTGGTTTAGTGTATTTCTACTGGGCTGTGGCTCACCCTATATGGGAATATCATTTTCAGGTGCAGGAAGCATGCCACCTCCAAGGACATAGCTGGGAGGCTAGTGGCGGGCATAGTTTTGTCGTTTTACTTTTGATGTATTACATGTAACTTCAAGCCAAGGGCTTAATGTGTAAACGAGTTAGTACTCTTTTGTTGTAACCAAGTGTTAACTTGGAAAGCTGTAAGCCCGTAGGGCATTTTTGTTGTGATGTTAACGTGTAAATGCATGTCTTATTTGATGGGTTTAATGTTATTTTTGAGGGCGTTACAAAAAGAAAGCCATTAAAGAAGACTCATGAACCAACCTTTCCAATCCAATCAAGACAACCCATGTCATAATATTTTAGATATTATGCTGAACTGGTCTGTTTACATCTTGGCAAATAATATTATTTCATATCGCTTGAATATAAGTTTATAATATGGAAAATTGATGGTGTATAATTGATTTTCATTGCTTCATTTCAAAGGTTCCAAACTCAAAGAATCAACAAAAATGCAAAAGTTTGAAGAACAAGAAGATTAAAGAAGGACAAAACAAAAACAACTACTCTAACCCAGTTCCAAATTCATCAAGAAAGGAAAATCATTAATAGAGTAGAGGACCCACTTTGAACAAAAGAAAGGAAAACTCGCAAATTCAGCAACAAACACAAATTGAATAATAAAAGAAACAAGTACAACAAAAGTAATCTTGCCCTTAGCCTTGGGAACATGTAAAGCCGGGTTTTTTTTTTTTAATTGTTTTAAAATTTTTTCCGAATGAGAACATGTCAAGCTTGGGGTCCATAAGCATTTCACTTTATCATCATGGTAGGTGTTATGGTTATGGTGCTTCACACATATGTTGAAGGGAAAAAAAAATGGAAAAGGCCTTTATCTGTTAGTATTGGAAGCTTGTGAAAATCAATAGCCATTGGTGTAGGTACATGATGTAAGTCTTCATGAAACATTTCCATCCAACAATGAAATTGGGGTGATGATCAAAACATCTTTTTTTTTTTCTTTGTGACACTCATTCACCATTCAATTGTTTCAATGATGTTTAGTTTGTCTTCTCTTTGTTTTTGAATTACATGTTGGGGCTATCATTAACTATGACGTGTTTAATGGACTGGATTGGATTTTTGGCTTCTTTTTATTGCTTTCACACATAACCTGAAATCAGTTACGTGGGATTCTTCTCTTTTTTACTTTTGAGTTAGCTGTTGCAGATTATGATAATTGTATTTGTCTGCCTTTTTATAGCTGGCTAAAATACATCTAATTCTTGTTTTTGTGTTCTCCACGCCTATTGATAAAATGTCAGTAGTCTTCTTGTGCTTACTTGTCTATTAGCTAGACTTTCATTAATAGATATAGTTAGCCACGTGTGAAAGAGAAAATAATACAATTTTGCAATTTGTATGGTTGATTTTGTTTCTTTCCATTTCTGGAGTGATGTTTTCATTTTTGCAAGAACACCTGTTCTGTTTAGAGGGTAGCAAAATAGAAATGGTCATCATTCCAACTTATTGAAAGTCCTGGAGCTAACATCGAAGGTCGTTGCTTTGCTAGAAACTTTTCACCAACTACTTTAAAACAAGAGACAGAATTCTTCATAGGTTTGGAATTGAATTTGGAGTTAATTTAGATGTCTATATCTTTTGTTGATGGGAAGCTGGAACACTGTACACAAATTGTGTTTTTCCACTTCCCATTGCTATTGCCAATTTGTCGATGTGCTTGAGCCAAACTGAAACTTTGGAATCATTATATTCACATTCAAATCATTGCCAACCCATGTTTTATTGTTGTTCTCTCTCCCTCTCTCTCTCTCTATATATATATATATATTTATGTGGGCAAGTAACTCCTTGATATGCTCCATAATTAGAAGAACACCCCAAATTGAAAAAGATATAGACATTTACTGATAGCCCCAATCAACATTTAATTCAAAAACAAAGAGAAGAGAAACTAAACATCATTAGAAGAAAACCCCAAAAATTTCATATAAAATGAATAAATAAATAAAATGAAAATCCAAAAAGCCCCAGTCATTGATATAATCAAAAACATATAGAAAAACAACTATCCATAAAAAATCAAAAAGAAAAAGAAAAAAAGAAACCCATTAAAGAAGGTTCACGAACCAACCTTTCCAATCCAATCAACAACCTCTTTTGTAGCCCCCAAATTGAAGTCCCCATTCCTTACTGTTGTTGTCTTCTGCACATAGAAGGCTTTATCAAAACTTGGAGCCATTGCAAACTTTCACTAATTTATATAGATATTTATGATTTAATAACTACCCATCTTATCAACTGAGAATGATAGAACCATAGAAATATCAATTTTGTTCCGTGGATTGCTTTATAAGAAGAAGAGAATTCTTTACTAAAGAAAGTATGCAAAACAAGAATGAAAAGAGTATGAAAACCAAAAAGAGATGAAGCGCTCTTTGTGTCTGTGTCTGTGTCTGTGTATGTTTCATTTTGGCATATGATCGAGCACATGGTGGACACACAATTAAACAGTTGAGAGGATCAGGAATAGAGACCCAAATAGACAAATTATGAATAATTTCATAATGGACAAAAAGAAGAAGACACACCTCAGTTTCTGCAGGTTGTTCCAGCTCATAGAACATACAACAATTCAGTATGTATGCCCATAAATATATTGAAGGTTCTGTTTCGGTGATGAGTTTGAAAACCCATGCAACTCTTGAAGATCTTCCATCGTTCCACCGATCGCACCACTCAACTCCTATTGAGCTTATCGCTTGTGTCATGAGCTTATCCCTTCTTGAAGGTTCCTGCTGCTTGTGGTCTTCTTGAAACGGTGACAGCGGTGCATGCGTTTTGTGCAAGATTCAAGAAGGGAGAGATGGTGGCCTCCGATTGGTTGGTCAATCGGTTGTAGATGTAAAACAAGGCATTACACCAAACCAGCATCAGCTTTACACTAAACAAAGAAACCAGCAACAGCGTTACACCACTCTTACCTTCTTTTTATATATGTTATAGATTATATATGGAATGTTCCTGCGATTTGATGTTTAAAATGATTTGATTGTTATTTATGTGACTCTTTATTTATCAGTTGCAATCAACAAATGAGAGATAGTCACGATCAAGGTTTAGATGTAGCGAGTGAAAGAATGAAATATTGTTGAAGAATGAATGGAAAATTTTTTTAACTGAATTAATTAATTATTCTTTTTCATCATTTCTTTCCTGTGTTGGTGGGGTACATATTATATTATATCAGTCCACATATTTAATTTTTTAATTTTCAGTTAGAAAGTTGATAATGTGTTTTATTCAAAAATCAAAATTGAACAAATAATACAATCAAATCAAATAATTTAATTTGAAAGTTAATTTTTAAATTAAATAATTTTATTTAAAAATAAATTTTCAAACAAAAAGAAGATGTCCACTGAAAAAAAAACGTGTCAAATAGGAGCTCCAATTGGGCCCAAAATTTAGGGCTTATGGTTGTTCAAAAAACAATGGTGATTTTGACTTGGCTCGGGTATTTTAAGTTTAAATTTATACTTGAGGAGCTCATAAAATTAACTACAGATGTCGTTTGAATGATTCAAATTATTCAGTTTGTAATTTATATATATATCATTTATAAAAAAATTAAATCGATTCGATAAACGTAACTTTTTATAATCACTTCTTTTTCAACTTTTTTATCTGTATTTTTAACTTATAAAATTATCGCCACCTTATTTTCACACATAACATCATCACCACCACTATCACTATCACTATCACTACTACTATTAATACTTTGCATCTCTTTATTTTCTCTCACATCATCACAAACCCACCGACATCCCAATCTCTCTTCCCTCTGCCAAATCACTACATACTCACCCCACTTTCCATTAATCTCACTAGATTAATTACCTCCTATGCCACTAGATTAATTACCTCCTACGCCACATAAATTGCTTTATCAAAACCAAATGGACTCTGCCAACACCCAATTCACTATAATGCCACCAAATCAATCACCGCCCAAATGATCAAAAATCTAATTATCATGTGAGGATATTGCAATTTGGCAATAGTAAGATTAATTCGGAGTTCCTTTTATGATGTTATTTATTTCTTTATTTATACTTGAAATAAGAAACAAATATTTTGAAAATAAAACCAAAATAAAAAAACATACATGTTTGGTGAGTTATTAAAAATAGTGATTGGCTGTAGAGGGTGGATAGAAGTGTGAGTGGTCGGAGGACGTGGTTAGAGGTCACAAGATGAATAGAAGGGTGCAAGAACGTAGCCTAAGGGTTACTAAAGGTCATGGGAGTAACTAGAGGGTCACTAAAGATCGATTGAGCTTATTAAGAGTTGTGGATAGTGATAGATGGTTACAGCTAGTGAAAATTTATTTTGAAGAGAAATAAAATAAAATTGATCCCACTATTATGGGGAAAAAGTACATACCAACTATTTTTTCCATTTATAGTTAAAAAAAATAAAAATGAAAATTTCACCAAATGAAAATTTCATAATACAGTGAATAGTAACTCCGATTAACTTTTTATACTAATAATTATTCAGAAGTTTTGAAATACTATGTAGACATTAACTTACCTAATATTTCAAATAAAAAAATGATATAAATATCTTTGATTAACTTTATAGTCAAGTTGGTTCGATTTTATCATTGAACTATTACTCATACCAATCTACTTTGGGTGGAGAAGTACTTATCCGATTTCGACTAAGGTAATGCTCAAAACCATGCAACTTCTTTTGGCCCATCAATTCCAAAAAACAACCGAACAAGCACTTTCGTGCCCATGAACACAACAGATCGGAGAAGACAAAGATGAGAGAGAAGAGAGAGCCATATCGGAAATGGAAGAGAGAGAAGATGTCATCTCGAAACCAATTGTCTTCATTGTTCTCTGTCTTGATATTTCATATAGGATTTCATTTGATATTATATGCAAGATTTTTTTGATATTCTATATAGAATTTCTTTTGTATTCTAATTGTGGAGCTTTTCTTAATTGATTATGAAAGGAATATTAAATTAGCAATGATTTATTAATGCTAGAATGAGAATGCTTAAACTAGCTGTTTGGTTACTTCTCTTGCATTTGAGGCAACAAAATTGTTGAAATTATTATCACATTATTATTATTATTATTTTTCCTTAGAAACAACAATAATGGGGCCCACATTAATAGGGGTTGAAATTATAACCTTTTCACTGCCCATTTATTTATAATGCTATACATAATAAATATAGGTGGATTTTGTTTCTCATTTATATTGTATTTGATTTGGTTTGTCAAATTTGTGGATTCCGTTCTTTCATTTTGATGCATTGAAATTTTGATGCTAAATTTGGTAGCTAAGTTTGTACTGTAGAGAAGTTTACCCTTTACCCTTTGTGCTCCCTCCCACTAAAACCCATTAATGTTTTTATGGGTTCTTTTTTTTTTTTTTTTTGAACTTTGTTGTGAATCTCTGGGAGTTATCTTTGTTTGCTATAACATTGTTTTCTAATTGGGATAATATAATTGATTTTATCCTAAACTAGGAAACTACTTATTTCAATTTACATGTCTGTATATTTATGGGTCTAATTTCTCTTTGGTGTTTAATCACTAAGTTTATTGATTGATTTGGAATGGAAGGTTTAATCACTAAATTCAGGTCAAAGAATGTGCAAAAGAAAAGTGAACTCGTCATGTCCTTCCCCAAATTAACATTGAACCTTGATTAATAACAATTTCAGTTATTAATATCCTCTTTTTATCTATAAAGACTAAGATATGTTCCTTCACCTGTTTTGCAAGGCTGCATGCTCGATCAGGAAAATTCATAATTTCATAGTAAAACACAGAGAAGTTAAGAGCCAATCCAAGCAGAATTGGATGTGTTGGAGCCAACTCTGTATTTGCTATATCCTGCAAAGAGAACATTGAAATCAAGATGGAAACAGTAAATAACAAGAATGAATCACAATTATCAAAACAAAGAAAGTTATATAAAACAACCCTAAAACCTAATCTAATTTTTACCATTAGAGAGAGCATAACATTTGCAATATGAAAAGAAAAATCTACAAAACTGCATATATAATAAAAGACAAAAGTTTTCCCATAGATCACAGAAATATTTAGTTCATAAACTCCACAGACGCCATGTGCCAATACGTTGGCATTTAAAGGGGAAGGGTGCGGTAAGGGCATAGTTGTTAAAGGCTCACGGCGCACTAAGGTGTAAAAATCTCCCAAAGCCTAAGTGAAAGGCACAACATAAAACGTGAGCATGAAAGAAGTAAAGTGCACGTGACATAAGAATGTATATTAAATATACACTTGCAAGCATAGTTGTCAAATCGGGATTCGTATCTGGAATCAAAATGGTCTCGTACCAAATCGCGAAGCGAATCGAATTGAATCGTGAATCATAAAGATTCAGTCATTTTTTCTAAATTACTTAAAAACATATATCTACACATTTAGATGTTATATATCTTGTGAATATGAAATATTTAGACTTAAATTAATAAAAATGTCATTTTGAATGATAATCACGTAGTTTAATAGGTAAAAAGTTAGCAAAGGTTCTTATGTAAGATCACCATCATATCTTTTTTCTTTTTTAGACAACCATTCTTAATAAAGATAATAACCAAATAGTCAAACTATCAATTTCTAAAGTAACAATAATTACAACGATATTGATCACTAAAAACCCCATGATCACTAAAATAACAAAAAATATGTATATATGTTGGTTATTTTAGTATTAAACGCTATTAGAAGTTGCATTATGTCATTTTTACTAAAAAGATGGAGGAAAAAAAAGTCGAAAATATGTTAGACACAATAATTTCAAAAATTGTATGAATAGTAAAAAGTGAATCGAATCGTGAATCGATTGTGAACCGTGCAATTCACCAGAGATTCATTTTCAAAATAGATTCACCCATAGATTCGTATAGATTTTACAAAAATTGCGAATCGAATCGTGAATCATAAGATTCTAATAACAGAGCTTGCAAGTGAAAGCAATTTGAAATATGTAACCGAAACAAAAAAAGGTGAAATTTTGTTGACACCTCAACTAAGAAAGTTAGACAAATCAACACAAATGTAAATATTTTCAATTGATAATTTTGGTATAGGCATTCACGAAAGCAAATAACTATTTCCATTTTGCAAATTGCAATAATGAAAAAGTTAGTTGTAAACTTTTTACACATATTATTAAGCTAAGAATTACAAAGATCTATTTCATGTAATCAAACATAAGCTTATGAACCTAGAATACAAACAAAAACAAAACAAAACAAAACGGAAAAAAAAAAAATTATTGGCATAAAGACTGTAAATATGGTATAAAACATATCCATTAGTGGCTATTGAAAAATAAATAAAAGATAAAGATACTTTTTTATTATCTAAAAAAGCATGCCTTTCTTGAGCCTAACGCTTACAAATGGAGCCAAATAAAAGGCACGAACCTAAGGACTTTATGTGAATCTGAAGAAGGTGCCTAACTTGGCATCTATGTTACATGGACTCATCAGATTCAGTGAAGTACCCGTGTTGACACGACACGGGTATGGGTACGGGATACAATCAGGATATGGCATGGAGAAAATGGATACGGCAAACGAGGAAGAAAGATGGCATATACGACTGAAACTCAGAGATGGAGAGAGAAAGATATATATATATATAGAGAGAGAGAGAGAGGGCTGAAACTCACCTTTGCAAAGCAAGTCGAGTTGTGAAGTGAGATTGAAGGGTAAACCCTAGTCGCGAACTAGACTGAATCGAACGAGATCTGAAAACCAACATCGCGAAGTTGACTCCACCCAGAAAATGACTCTAGGACTTCGATTTCCCTTTGGTCTGTGTGTGTGTGTGTGTGTGTCTCTCTCTCTCTCTCTTCTTCTTTGACTTCGTCTTCTCTTCCTCTCTGTTCTCCTTCTCTACATTCTATTTATAAATGATATTAATATAATAATATATAATAGGATTCTTATTACATAATATTATTCACTCAAAAAAATATTGTATAATATAATTTTTATGTCTAAAATAAAAATAATTTATTTTATCATATATAATATAATTTATTTTATGCCTAAAATAATTTTTATTTGTTATTGTTTTTAACAAATTTGTTATTCCTTAACTTTTTTTTAACTCATCTTCATAAAATAAATATATTTTAAAAAAATAACTATTTAATGTATCCCCGTACCTGTATCCAAATTTGGATCCGTATCCACGTATCCTCAATTTTTAATTTTGAAATGTCTGACCTCTAGATACACACCCGCACTCGAGTCCGTGTAACGTAGCTTGGCATAGAATAAGGCACTTTCTTCGATGCTTGCTAAGTAAGAGGGCATTGTTAGTAGTGGATTGGATTTAGTTATATATATATATAATTCTTATCCTAAGGTTTCTAACAAAATATGAATTTATTTAATTTATACAGTGAAAACAGATCCATATAACTAACCCCACCTCTATGAAGCACGGACACCTTGGAGAAGGCTACGTATCAGTGTCGGACACGTGTCGGACACGGACACGCGTCGGACACGCGGTGAAAGGTGTCCCCTTTTTTTTTGAATTTTTTGTCACCGGACACGTTCTAGACACGCTTAGGGACACCTTTGGGACACAGCTGGGTAAAATTCATAATTTATGAAAATTCTGTGGGGTCAATTTGTAAATAACAAAACCAGAACAAATTGTTGAACCCTAGATTCGAAAGAACAGAGAGAACAGAAGATAGAAAGAGAGAGAGAGAGAGGCTCACCACACCTGGTAGCTCTTCGCATGTCGATGGTCGCTGGTCTGTCATCGGTGGTCTGTCGTCGCTGTTCTTGCAGTTATCCAAGGTACGACTTCCATCTTCTTTTGCGATCTTCTTCTTCTTCTGCAATCTTATTCTTCGATCTTCCTCTTATTCTTCTTCGATCTTCTTCTTCTTCTCCGATCTTCTCTTCGTCTCTCTCAGTCGCTCTCTCTCTCTCTCTCACATACCATCTATTCAACTAAAAATAAATTTAAAAAAAAACTACAAATCACAAAAAAAAATATTTTCAAAACTCATAACCAAACAAATTTTTAACTTTTAAAATAGGGTAAATTACACACTCCTGAGGTTTCTAATTTCATAACAAATAGGTCATTTATTAATAAATCATCAAGTTAATTAACATTTTTTAATAATGTTAAAATTTTATTTCAATTAATAATTCATATAATTTTATTATTGTATAGATGAACAGTTAGAAATTTCACTTTTTCAATTAATTCTGTTAAATAAAAAATTCTAACAGAGAGGTAAATGAAACGAAGCCTATGTCAATGTGTGCTGATCCAATAATGTATTGCCATTTTTGCCATTATTTCATTTATGTTTTAAGTCATGTAATTGTTAGTGAGAGGGTAAAATTGGGCCGAGCTGGGTAATGGGCCGCTACGGGCCGCAGTGCGAAGGGCTGAGTAAAATGGCCATGTAAGTTACTCCAGTCTTGAAGATGCTTGAAGTTATTCCGGTCCCAAAGAGCTTACAGTTAGCTCGGTCACCATACTAAAAACTTATACCGGTCATTTCACAAATTAGCTCGGTCTAAACCTTACTTAAAGTTAGCTCGGTTTAGGCCTACCACGGTTTGAGAAACTGAGATAAAGGAGTAGTACAAAGAAGAACCGAGCTAATTATAGTTCGGCCTACTCTACGGCTCAGCATAGCCATGATTACCTCGGTCTTATTGGAATCCGACCATAGTAGAACCATCTCACTTGGTTTAAGCAGTGAGGGGGGTGTTGAAGGATAAGCATTATCTTTCAGGAGTGTGAATCCTAGGAGGACTCTACATGGAGGAGTAAGAGCCCTACTTGGATTGTGCCACATGGAACCTATAAAAGCTCACAAACATCACCTATGGAGAGGTAACGCAACTTTGATTCCCGAATACATAGAGCTTCTGTCTATTTGTCTAGTTTGCTGACTTAGGCATCAGAGAGGTTTCCGGCACACACCCGCCGGCTAGCTCACGTTTGTATTTTCAGGTAGTAGAGCGATGTCGTACGGAGGAGCGCAGACTTGATCAACAAGATTATACGAGAAGGTTTATTTCTTTCCCGTACAATTGGCGCCGTCTATGGGAATTCAGACAAGAACAAAACCTCTTGATCAAGCTTTTCTTCTTTAGAATCAATGGCGCACAATGAAGATTTGCCACAATACGCCATTGACGGACAAACACCACAAGGGGGTGCAAGGCGCGAAGGTCTACCTCTTATCCCTCCTATGGCGGATTTAGAGCCATAGCGACAAAATCCCAGGAGGGAAGCAAGGGGGAGAAGGCTGACTAACAACCCCCATCACTCTTGTTCACAAAGTCCTGAAAGACAAAGGCGGAGGATTGATCCTCAAACTCTGGAGGATCGTGTGAAGGAGCAGGACGAACTGATACGACGAATGGCAGTGGACATGGAGTCCATGAAGCTCCAGATAAAGGGTAAAGGAGTGGCGACAGGAGAGGGGCACAAAGGCAAGACTCCCCCTCGCCACTCGGAAGATCATAGTAGACGTACCACACCATCTCAAGCAGAGAATAGAAGCCTCAGGACAAGCGATACACAATCCAGGTCTTCCAGAACTCGTCACTCCAGGACTGAGAGGACGAGATCAGAGAGGTCGTACACTGAAAGAAGCACTTATTGGCCCTCACATACGCACTGAACAAGATCCAGACAAACGGAGTTGCCCAGATCATCCGACTTAGGAACCGTGCTCGAAGAGAAGGCACGATGGAAGGAGGACGCCAGGGCACGAGATCCACATAGAGTTTCTGCCTTACAGTGGTTGGCTCCTCGGACGCATGGAAGCGTCGTGGTTGGAATGCCAATACCGCACCCTGCCTTCGAACTGACGAACAAGGCATTAGCAAGGCTGCAGACCTCGCCGTTCGTTTCGGCGATTGAAAACGCGCCCCTACCATCAGGCTTCCTTCAGCCCAAATTTACTACATATGAGGGAAAGACGGACCCCTACTCACACTTGAGCCACTTTCGCCAGGTCATGGCTGTTTACCGGCGAAATGAGGCCTTGATGTGCATACTCTTCCCATCTAGCCTTGGCGACCTAGGCCTGACTTGGTTCGAAAAACTTCCGGAAGGCAGCATAGCCTCTTGGGCGCAATTGGCAGAGGCGTTCTTAACAAGGTTCAGAACAAACACCAAAACCCCGGTGGAGATCGAGCCGCTACTCTCCATCGACATGGGCGACAAGGAGACCCTAAGATCCTACAATAACCGCTATTGGGAGACCTTCAACCATATTGGGGACTGCCCCACCAATCTCGCCATTGCACAGTACAAAAGAGGCCTTCCAGTCGGGAATAGACTAAGGGACTCAATCACCATGACGCCACCCCTCACTATGGAGGCCCTGATGGAAAGAGTGCATTAGCACATCAGGGTGGAAGAGGATGGCGCCCGGGCCAAAACAAAATCTGGCACGACCGCAATACCAGAGAAAAAGGCCTCAGCAAAGGTCAACGCGGTAGACCGTCCGAGTAGAAACGGACGAGGCAGGCGAGACAATGAAGAAGACCAGGATAAAAGATGGTTGAGGGTCCGCACTGCTATAACCACTGTATTTAAAAAACCGATCTACCGAATTCTAAGTGAAATACGAGATGAGCCTTTCGTCAAATGGCCAGCCAAGCTAGGGGAAGCTCAGAAGGACTACGACGAAAGGTCGCAGTGCACCTTCCATAAAGAAAAGGGGCACCGCACTGAGAATTGCACGCCATTGAAGCAGCACCTAGAGGAGTTGGTGGCCGCCGGTCACCTGGATAAATACATTGAAGGAGGGACGCAACCAGCCCCCCAGGACCACAATAACCCCAACGGGATGCCAGTCGACGCCCCACCTCAAGGCATAATCAATATGATACATGGAGTCTTCGAACCTGAGCGCGTATGCGAGCTCAGAGGGTCAATCAAGAAGGCTGAGCACTTAAGAGAGGTATTAAGTGCACAACCTACCATAAAAAAGGGGAAGCTAGAGGCCACGAACGTCATGTCTTTTTTAGATAGAGACTTGGCAAGGATGTATTGCCCTAACAATGATGCCCTGGTTGTCACTCTCCGAGTCAAGGATTTTGATGTCAAGCGGATTTTAATTGACTAGGGTAGTTCATGTGAAATAATGTACTACGAAACATTTAAACAATTGAAGTTACAAGATAAAGACTTCGCACCTGCCATATCTCCCCTGATTGGATTCAACTCAATGCCAGAGTGGCCAGTCGGCAAAATAATTCTTCCAATTAGAGCAGGAAGCGTAACGAAACAAGTGGAGTTCTAGGTATTGAAAGTCCCTTCCACTTACAACATCATTTTGGGTAGAACATGGCTGCATGCCATGCGATCGGTGGCGTCATCCTACCACCAAGTAATGCGGTTCCCCAACGAAATCGGGGTAATTGAAGAGGTCTATGGAGATCAGATTATGTCCAAACAATGCTTTGCCACGGTGAATGGCAGCCGCGCTGCCAAAGGATATGTTCATTCGGTGGAAGAACCTGAGAGCAATGAACTGTTCGCAGATGTCGGCAAAACAGCTAATCAAAAAGCGGTGGAAGACTTAGTAGAGGTAAGAATCGATGAAAAAAACCCGGACAAGTTCTTTTTGCTTGGTTCGTCGTTATCCAGCACCGAAAGGTTAGAGGTCTTGGAATTCTTGACCTCTAACATCGAAGTGTTCACCTGGACGCCATACGACATGCCAGACATTGATCCAAACTTCATCTGTCACCAACTCAATGTCCACCCATCTGCCAGACCAATCATCCAACGCACTCGCAGATCGGCACTCCACCACGCCGGGATAGTGGCAGAAGAAGTAGGAAACCTGCTAGAGGCAGGGGCAATCAGAGAAGTGCACTACCCAAGATGGATCTCCAACACAGTCGTAGTGCCAAAAAAGAATGGCAAGTGGCGTGTCTGTGTCGACTACAAAACAGTCAACAAGGCATGCCCAAAAGACAGCTTTCCTCTACCACGGATAGATCAACTGGTAGACCTAACGGCAGGGCACAACCGACTTAGCTTTCTAGATGCGTACAGAGGCTACCATCAAATCTCCATGTACGAACAAGACCAGGAGGTCACGTCCTTTACAACTCCAAGAGGACTGTATTGCTACAAGGTTAGGCCTTTTGGCCTAAAAAATGCAGGGGCAACATTCCAGAGAATGGTTACCAAGATGTTTGAGCCGTTGTTAGGCAGAACAATGGAGGTTTACATCGACGACATGGTGGTCAAGAGCAAGGATGAGAATGACCATCTCAAGGACCTAGGTGAAATGTTTGATATCCTGAAGAAGCACAAGTTGCACCTCAATGCGTCCAAGTGTGCATTCGGAGTAGGATCTGGCAAATTCCTGGGCTTCCTGGTAACCGACCGGGGTATAGAGGCAGACCCCTCTCAGATCAAGGCAATTCAGGATCTGGAGAGGCCAAACTCGGTAAAGGAAGTAAAGCATCTCACCGGCATGGCAGCTGCGCTCAATCGGTTCATAAGCCGGTCGTCAGACAGACTACGACCATTCTTCCATGCTCTAAAAGCCAAGTTTGAGTGGGATGAAGAATACAACTGCGCTCTAGAAAGCCTGAAAGAATACATGTCTTCTCCACCACTGCTTGTCACCCCAATACCTAGAGAAGAACTCTTCCTGTACCTAGCGGTCTCTCAGTACGCAATTAGCGCAGTATTGGTTCGTGCGGAAGAAATCCAACATCTGCCTATCTTTTATGTCAGCAAGACATTGCTGGGTGCTGAAACAAGATACCTCCCATTGGAAAAACTGGCCTTGGCCTTGATGATGGCCTCAAGGAAGTTGCCGCACTACTTCCACGCCCACACCATAGTGGTCCTCACAACTTTTCCATTAAAAGCCCTGTTTGAGAGGGCGAACTTTTCTGAACGCATTTTGAAGTGGGCAGTAGAGTTGGGACAATATGACATCAAGTTTCAACCCAGAACTGCGATAAAGGCTCAAGCTTTGGCAGACTTTGTCGCAGAATTCACCCCAGGAAGTCATCATATCTGCCTAGTCGACCTAACTGAAACAACCGGACTAGGGATGGAAGTTGACGTCGGAATAACGCGACCCCTGGTACAGGTTACCCAGTCAGGTACCAAGACAGACTAGAGTGAAGTAAGGGAGGAAAAAGAAAACCACACTACACCAAGTCAAACTCACCAACAATTAAAGACTTGGTACAATCAGATAATAAGGGGCAAACAGCAAGCATGGACCCTGAAGAAGACACCAGCAACGTTCTTGACCCCAAGGCATCATCTGATCCCTCCACTTGCTAGAAGTTGTTCGTTGGAGAGATATGGAAGCTCTTTGTGGATGGAGCATCCAACCGGCATGGAGCAGGACTCGGCATAGTCCTCATCTCTCCAGACAGCCTAGTAGTGGAGCAAGCAGTCAACCTTGGCTTCCCAGCATCGAATAATGAAGCGGAGTATGAAGCGCTTCTTGCAGGCCTCAAATCAGCATTCTACATGAAGGCCACTGAGCTAATGGTTTACAGCGACTCACAGCTGGTGGTAAACCAAATATCAGGCGACTACGAGGCAAAGGACGACAGGATGGCTAAGTACCAAGAGTTGGTCAGAACAGAGATCAAGAAATTTGAAGTAGTGCGGATAGAACAAATCGGCATGGAAGAAAACAGCAGAGCAGATGGATTAGCAGGCTTTGCTTCAATGACAGATACTTCCATCCCTCATCCATTGCTGATCGACTACCTACCAAGACCAAGCATTGAAGACCCCGAAGCAGAAGAGGTATGTTGCGCCGAGCTAGGCCCTTCTTGGATGGATCCCATCATACTGTTCCTGAAAGATGGTACCTTACTGGAAGAAAAGAAAGAGGCCAACAGAATAAGGGCGAAGTCGCAGCGATTTTGGCTCTCCCCATCATTAGCATTATACAAAAAGTTATTCTCAGGACCCTATCTAAAGTGTGTTCACCCCAGCAAAGTGGAAGCATTCTTATTCGAGATACACGAGGGTGTATGTGGAAGCCATCAAGGAGGAAGGTCATTAGCATACAGAGCAATCTCGCAAGGATATTGGTGGCCATACATGCAAGCAGATTCAAAAAAGTATGTCAAAAAGTGCGAAAAAGTGTCAAAAGTTTGCACACCAAATACACCAACCTGCCAGAGAACTCCTACCATTAACAAGCCCATGGCGCTTTGCAATGTGGGGCTTGGACATAGTAGGGCTACTTCCAATAGCACCAGGCAACAGGAAGTTCTTTCTTGCAGCAACCGACTACTTCACAAAGTGGGTGGAAGCAGAAGCCTTGGCATCAATCAAGGAAAAAGATGTGAAGAAGTCTGTCTGGCAGAATATCATCACTCGATTTGGCATACCAAAGGCACTAATATCAGACAACGGCACGCAGTTCGACGGCAGAATCTTTAGAGGCTTTTGTGAAGAGTACAAGATAGAGTTCTACAATTCTACACCGGCATATCCCCAAGCAAATGGTCAGGCAGAAGCATCAAACAAGGTAGTCTTGGATGGATTGAAGAAAAGACTAGAGAAAGCCAAAAGCAAGTGGGCAGAAGAGCTCCCTCATGTTTTATAGGTTTACCGCACCACACCTCGGCGGTCAACAGGAGAAACTCCATTTTCCTTAGCCTATGGTATGGAGGCAATAATCCCACTAAAAGTTGGCCTCCCCACAATTCGAAGTGAAAATTTTGATCCAGACTTAAATGGTGAAGCCATAACATTTGAGCTCGACCTTGCAAAGGAAAGAAGAGACAGAGCACTGGTTCATATTGCCGCATACCAACAAGAATTGTCCAGAAAGTATAACAAGACAGTACATCCAAGACAATTCAAAATCGGAGATTGGGTACTGCGCAAAGTGATGGGAAAGACCTTGGTACCGGGGGATGGCAAGCTAGGGCCTGATTGGGAAGGACCTTACAAAGTGGTGAGACTAGCAGGCAAAGGGGCATACCACTTAGAAGATGAGGATGACAAGGCAATTCCCAGGCCATGGAATACTGCCAATCTCAAGTTATTTTATTTTTAGCTTTTTCTTTTTAAGTATGTGTAATTTTTTCCTTTCTCAATAAAACAAGTAGTTTCTTATAAGTATAGATGTTTCCTTCTATAAAAATTTGTTTTAATGAGTCAGGTAAGTTAAGGGTATTAAACACACAGTTGGCCGGAATAACCAACTGCAACCCTTCCTAAGCCTGGGATAAGGATCCAGGCTGCAGGACGTTTGGTCGGAATAACCAAACATTTCATTCTAGGTTGGCTGGAAAAACTAACTTAGAGGTTGGCTGGATTAAACCAACACCCTTCCTAAGCCCAGGATAAGGATCCAGGCTGTAGGACGTTTGGTCGGAATAACCAAACATTTCATTTTAGGTTGGCTGGAAAAACCAACTTAGAGGTTGGCTGGATTAAACCAACACCCTTCCTAAGCCCAGGATAAGGATCCAGGCTGCAGGACGTGTGGTCGGAATAACCAAACATTTTATTCTAGGTTGGTTGGAAAAACCAACTTAAAGGTTGGCTAGATTAAACCAACTCTTAAGTACTCTTCAGTCAAAGCAAGGGTATGGGCTGAAAAGTGGTTGGTTGGATTAAACCAACTCTTATTACTCTTTAGCTAAAGTAAGGATTTACGCTGAAAAGTGGTGGGCTGGATTAAACAAACTCTTATTACTCTTCAGCCGAAGTAAGGGTTTAGGCTGAAAAGTGGTGGGCTGGATTTAACCAACTCTTAGTACTTTTCAGCCGAAGTAAGGATATCGGCTACACAGTGGTTGGCCGAAATTAAACCAACTCCTGGTACTCTTCTTATGTCGGTTGAAGAGTGGTTGGCTAGTAAGCCCAGTCAGATTGCTCAGCTAAGACCGGAATAAAGTATCTCGGCCGAAAAATATTGTGTTTCGTTCAAATTACAGTTCGAAAGCAAGCACAAACAGGAAAGTAAACCGAGACAACAGTTGGAGCAAAAGAATTCATTAAAAACTCATTACAAGTGCAAGCATACAGATCAAACCGAAATACGTGTTGAGTACAAAGGAAGATTTTCATTGATCAAGTTTAAGACAAATACAAAAGAGGGGCCTCAGCCCGGTTACAAGACCAAAAAAGAAGAAGAAAAGTACTGAAAACAAGCAACAACAAAAGAAAGTACAGAATCAGTTGAACAGATCATCAAGATCAGCATTAATGTCAACACGAAGACCGGCTTTAGACGGTAGAGCGGCCTCGGTTGGGAGCTCGGTGTCTATTGGAAGCACGGTTTCAGTCGTCAGGTCTTCAACCGTTGGCTCTAACCGAGCTGACTGATCGTTGGCTTGTTCATTGACGACTGGGGTATTGTTGGGCTCGGTGTCCTCATTATCATTTGAACCTTGGAGAAACTGTTGTTGAACGGATGCAGCATACTCCGCCAGTGAGCTCGGTATAAAGTACTGAGGAGGATTGTAGACCTCGGTCTCAGGCCCACAACCGAGCTGCACTACGGCTGCCCTCCAACCGCATTTGAAGAATAAATCTTTGGCGGCCTCACATTATGGAATATAGAGGGCCTCCCCCTCTTTAAAACCTTCAGCATTCGCATCATCCGCCTTTTTCTTTAGTTCGGCTATCTCTGCATCATTCTTTCCTTCGAGCTTGACCAGCTCACGCAGGTACTTGTCCTTCATGACGGTTAATGCCCTCTGTTTGTCAGCGTCAGCCGAGGTAACCAGTCCGGTCAGACGGGCTACCTCAGCCTCTAGCTCGGCGGTCTTCTATTGGGAGTCTTTCAGTTTGGTGGTTTTTTCTTCGACTTCAGCCATGGCTTGCCTTACTGTTTTGCGAAGCTCCAACACACGCTTGTGTGCAATTTGACTCTTTTGCATGGCCTGAAAAAGTAGTAAAAGAAACTAGTGACAAAACCGAACAAAAAGTTGGAAAAAATTAGAGAGACAAGAGGAGTAACTTACCAGGATCATTAATTTCGTCGCCGACCGGATGGCCTTGAGCACGGTCAGGTGCTTGTGATGCTCCATGTCAGGGGGCAGACATACACTCTTAGCCAGATTGAAGGCTAGCATGTGGTCTTTGTTTGCCACCACTGAGTCAGTATCACAGATAGCACGGTTTTGGAAAGTCAATTTTGGACTCCATTTAGAGGAGCTAGCACGGTCGGCAAGCTCCGGTTGTGGACTCGGTGGGGGGCTTGGTGGTAGGGTTGTTTTGCCTTGATCAACAAGGGGTTGCTCGGTCTGAGTAGTCCGAGCACGCTTGCTGAGGTGCGATGAGGAGGGTTGTTGAGATGGTAGGGCCACCACGGTTTCCTGAGTCTGGTTCGATGGTGGTACCTCGGCTCTGTTTGTTTCGGTTAGGAGGGCCCTGACTCTGTTCCTCTTTGCCATCTCTTCTTTGGGAGTCAGAGGGACTAGGTTTATTTGAGGCAAGTTGGGGTCCGGTTCAGGGGAGGCTTCTAGTAAAAAATCTGTTACTCTGGCTTTACGTCGGCTATTGTATCTGTACGTCGGTTCGAAGTTCAGCAACTTGGCCCAACTTCTCTCAGGGTATCGTAATGCGGCGCGAAGAGTGTTCAGATTGGGGTAACTGTATAGTGATTGAAGATGGGTTGACTCTGCATAAAGAAGACAACTGTTAGCTCGGTTCAGGAATAGGAAACCAAAATAAAACAGAAGCGTGCAAAGAAACCGAAGTAATTATACCAGGGGTTCTTTTATTCCAATTTATATTGCGGCCTGGGATCTGGGCTTGGTGGTCTTCAAAATTACCAAATACCCAGAAAAAATCATCGTCATTTAAGTCTTTGTCCGGTGTGTCCTTTATTATTTTCTCACGCCGGCGTCGTATTCTTAAATAGTAAACCCACCCGTCTTCTTTGAGCCTATAGAATATTGGTGGAAGAGTTCGGCTAAATCGAGGTTAATACCAGCATGGCGGTTTAGCTCGGCTATACCATTTATTATGCGGTATGAGTTTGTGGAAAGTTGGGTTGGGCATATCCTAGTTTGCCTAAGGAATTGACAGAGTAAGGGCTGTACAGGGAATCTTAGGCCGATTTCTACAATGGAAAGGAGGGTGAAGGGAACAAAACCAGGGTTTCCCCAAGGTATGATATCTTGTTCAGCTAAGGTGAGATGGACGTCGTCAGGGATGTTATACTCCCTTCGGAATTCGGCCAGGCCACCAAGTGTTTCTACTAAAAACCTATATTTACCCATTTGTGTCATAGGTTATGAATAAATTATACTTGTATTAGCTCGGTTGCGGAAGAGGGCTGAGTAGCTCGGTTGAGCGCTCAAAGGAGTGCCTGGGCAACCTAAAGTCTGCAAAGTGAAAAAAAAAGAAGGTGTTAAGCACAGACCGTTGGACCGTGCTGAAGAGAAATAAAGGCAACATATAGCAAGTCTTAGATCGGCTATGTGGCATACTATGGATTTTTAAGTTGGTTTGAGCAAGGGGTTTGTTGGCTCGGTTGGGGTGAGTGGTTCGGTATCTCCGTTAAAAGGAAGGTTTTGCTAGATCAGTTGAGCTTCTAGGGGTAGCTTTCTTAGTTCGGTCTAAAACTAATTAGCCCCAAGACATAGCTCGGTCGGAGTTGAGATTTCCCCAGTACCCTAATTACAGACTTAGTTCGGTTTGTTATCTCGGCTAGGATAAATCAAAAGATGGTTTGACTTATTGAAACTACTGGTATAAGCATGAAGTGCTAGTTCGGTTAAGTAGTCTGATCAAGTGACATCAACTACAAACAACTTTTTAGTTCGGTTATACTGTGATTTTGGATCAACTATAGTGTCCTAACAGATTGTTTAAAGAAATTCAAGTGGTTCTTATGAGTTTTTTCCAAGAGACGCAAGGCAAAAGCAAAAATGGGAAAAAATGTGTTTTGCAAAAACACACAAAACAAAATGTAGTGGATTGAACAAGCACGAAAACAAACAAAAATAGGGCAGATCTGAGCAGCTTACTAGATTAAGAACATAAAGATGGAAGCAACGGCAGCAGCAAAACACGAGCTTCAAAAAATTACAAGGTTGAAGAGCAACGGAGATTCGAAGAGAGAGAGAGAAGGGGTTGATAGTGAGGTGAATAAATTTGAAAGAAAAACGAAAGGGTTTGTTTTGATGAAAAGACATAAAGGCGGGAACTGTTCAAATTTTGCGAAGTACGAGGGCGGCATGACAGCTGCAGTAGGCCAATAACAGCCTACCACGTGTCCTTAGAATGGGAATCGATTCAGTCACCACAACTGAAGGGACGTTTCTACCAGACAGATCAAATCGGCTGGTTTGAATTTAGCTCGGCTGGAAGGGTTAAATGAGTTGTTAGCTCGGCTTATAGATAGATAATCCCTATCATGCTATACAGAAGGAATTAAGGGGCAATTGAGAGGGTAATTTATATGGAAATTGGGCCGAGCTGGGTAATGGGCCGCTACGGGCCGCAGTGCGAAGGGCTGAGTAAAATGGCCATGTAAGTTACTTTGGTCTTGAAGATGCTTGAAGTTACTCCGGTCCCAAAGAGCTTACGGTTAGCTCAGTCACCATACTAAAAACTTATACCGGTCATTTCACAAATTAGCTCGGTCTAAACCTTACTTAAAGTTAGCTCGGTTTAGGCCTACCACGGTTTGAGAAACTGAGATAAAGGAGTAGTACAAAGAAGAACTGAGCTAATTATAGTTCGGCCTACTCTACGGCTCAGCATAGCCATGATTACCTCGGTCCTATTGGAATCTGACCATAGTAGAACCATCTCACTTAGTTTAAGCAGTGAGGGGGGTGTTGAAGGATAAACAATATCTTTCAGGAGTGTGAATCCTAGGAGGACTCTACATGGAGGAGTAAGAGTCCTACTTGGATTGTGCCACACGGAACCTATAAAAACTCACAAACATCACCTATGGAGAGATAACGCAACTTTGATTCCCGAATACATAGAGCTTCTGTCTATTTGTCTAGTTTGCTGACTTAGGCATCGGAGAGGTTTCCGGCACACACCCGCCGGCTAGCTCACATTTGTATTTTCAGGTAGTAGAGCGACGTCGTACGGAGGAGCGCAGACTTGATCAACAGGATTATACGAGAATGTTTATTTCTTTCCCATACAGTTAGGTCCTTCGTTATTAATTGGACACACCAATAACATGAAATTCTTAAAATATGGCATAATTGCTTATGACATGGAGTATGGGCTATCCAACTTGATAAATCATTTGGGTTTGATGGATTTATTTTGGGTCTGATCTTAATTATTCAAACTATTCATTTTTTAACATATGTTTTAACCAAATTTATTTTTAAAAAATGAACGACGTTTATAATTTCAAATATATTTTTTTTAACTTTTTAAATATAAATGTGATTTAAATATATAGTTTTCAATTTCTAATTATCTTAATTTTTATGTGGATATTTTTCTCAATGAATATTAAAAAGTGAACGATTCGAATTATCAAGGTCAAGCTTCAAAATGAGTCTATTAAACTTAGGCACTCTCTCAAATTGAGATGACTAACTTGACAGGATCTTTAAAAAGTACTATAAATAAATAAATAAAATACATTTTCATATATTTTTTATTTATTAAGTTTTTTGTATTTATAAATACCTTCACATTTTTTTATACTTTTTAATCACATTTAAATTATGTACATTTAAAAAAATTAACAAAAATATAAAACAAATTCACTAAATATAACAAACACACACCAAAAAAAAAAAAATTCAAAACCAAAGAGTTTTGTCATTTCAATATAACAATTGAATTATTTTAATTAATATATATATTTTGTGGGCCGCATAAGCATAATAGGGGTGATTCTATTTGCACCCAAATAATAATTTAGTATACTCAACTAAAATTTGGATATTTGGGTTTCTATTATACCTTAATGTAAATTTACTAAGAAGGACAATACACATTAAATTCTAAAATAAAACATTTTTTTTTTCTTATTGTACACCCAAATCACTTGTAGGTAATTTTCATATTCAACTATCTTCATATTTTTTCTCAAATTTTAATGATTTTCTCTTCATCTTCCTCCTAACTCTAGAACTCTAATCCACCACACAAAAGTCACCGTTATCATAAACATCATTCTTTTTGTTTTATTATCATTTACAAATTGAAAAAAAATCGAACAATAAATAAATAAAATATATATATATATATATATATATTGGTTAGAACGACATTGAAGATATTATAAATAGTAGAAACACAATACACAACACCACCCTCAATCCTCAGAGAGCCCAACAACCACGAAGGAGGGACACCCTCCCAAGTACAACACATACTTTTATTAATGCCAAACTTAGCCATCAAATGAGCAACCTTATTCCCAACCCTTCTACCATAACACATCTGGTTACATTTCTAACTGAAACAAATCATGAATAAGAATACCCACCCTTTGCTTCACCACCTTGACCCCATTTACCATATCAACAGTTAATATTAATGGATTTAGGGTTCGTCTGGAAAGTGAGTTGGCTTTTTGGTTTTTTGACTTTTTGACTATTTTAGTCTGTGCCTAAAGAATCTCGTTTGGGAAGGGTTTTTTGGCTTTTTTGTGAGAGAAAGAATGTAATGATTATGGGTTGCACGTAATGCTTTGTCTTATTTAGCTAAAAATCCTATTTTGTCTTTTTGTTACTAAAATAGGCCCAAATCCAACCCATCTTCCCAAATGAAACCTTAATTGGTATTGTGGAGGCATCATGCTTTTCAAAGTAATTTCAGAAATAATACACCCCTCTAATTTTGGAGCACTAAAAGAGCACTAATGATGCAGGGAAAAAAAAATCAAGGTCAAAACATCACATCACATGGGACTTGCACACCAATTAGAACTATTAGAGCTCTTAATTTAGAGCTCCCAATATTTTTTCGGGATTTTTAATTTGTTTATTATTTATGTGCACCTTAAAGCATAATTTAGAAAAAAAATAATAAGATGTACTAAGAATAAATTAAAATCCTAAATAATCTAATAAGGTGTATTAAAAAATTAGACGTACTTAGAATTCGTTTGATATGTGGATTGACTTTTTAGTTTTTTAATTTTTTTTTGACTATTTTAGCTTGAGGCTAAAAAGTCTCATTTGGGATGAATTTTTTAACTTTTGTGCGAGAAAAAATAAAATAATTATGATTTAGACGTAACATTTTATTTTATTAACTTTTTAACCTATTTTATCTTTTTATAACTAAAATAACGTCAAACCAACATCCCAAATATAACCTTAATGACTTTTTAAGTGCAAAATAGAATCCCCGCATAATAGGGTAGGACCTTCTAAACGTTTGTTTGGGGGCCCTTTTGGATTTGGAGCCGAAACCAAACCCATATAGATGTGATGTGATCGTTAACCCAAATACCCGACCCGATCCAAGTTTATCCCTATACCAGGCCTATGCTTAGTCACCGCGAAAAACGAGAGGGGTTGATCCAAGATGAAGGCGTTCTTCGATCGATTTTCCAAAAACCCTAATTTCACTTCTCACATAACTTAGTTCAGCTTTCCCTTATCCCACACTCTTTTTTTTTCTTTCTTTTTTTTTAAATTGTGTTTTTTTTTCTTGGTCTTGCAGTTCAACATAGCAAATCCATCTACTCGGTGCTAGAAAAATCTTGAAATCGATGACGATCAGAAACTGTAAGCTTCAAATTCATGCTATATATATATGATTCATAATTTTTGTTTAGTATCCAAAAGTAATAATAAAAATGAAAACTTCAATGTTTATCCATAAGATACATGTTTGATTTACAATCAACTCTACATTTGTTCCCCTAAATTGTTCTTATTTATTAAATCATATATATGTATTTATAATTTTAACAAAATTACACCTAAGGCGAATGAAATTCAATATACTTATGATTATAATGTCAAAACCCTTACATGAACAAAATTAAGAAAATTAGCAAAACTCAAAAATTAAGACACGCATAATCTAAAGCCTTTTATTAATTAGAAGTATGTTATTTTAATATGTGAAAGTGAGTGTTGAATCTTGGGAGTGTGTTGTGTTAATACATCATACATGAGTAATGTTGCCCAAGCAAATGCAACACAGTAGTAGTTCAATGTCAAATAAGCAACTACAATATTAAATGGCGACTTTTTGGAAGGTCAGTGGGGGCCCGGCACAAGTCTACCCATGTATTTTTGATAATTACTAAGCATGTATAGATAGTCCTATGATTTTTGATAATTACTAAGTTAAGATATTGATACTGGTCTTCCTTTGGAGCCAAAAAGGAAGACTAAAGTATCAGTATTTTGGAGATATTCACCACCCAAAAAAGTATTCCTTTGGAGTTAGTTGAAAAGCTAGCATATTCACTAAAAATAAGCTCACCAAAAAAAAAAAAAAACTAATGCTAAAATGCTAGTTTGTTTGGCATATTTCTAGGGGTTTTTTTTTTTTTTTTTTTTTTTTTGTGTGTGTGTGTGTGTGTGGCTTTCTAATGGCTTTTTAGAGTTTTAAGTGTGGTTAAAAGTAGGCTTTTTGGCGAGAGATGGGTTTGCCAAATGACCTAAGACATTTTTAGCAAAATGGACTTTTTAACCAATAAAGTTGGCTTTTAAGCCATAGCCAAATGAAGCCTTAGAATATAATATATATATATATATATGCTGGAGGGGTTTCACGTTCTGTATGTTATGCACTTTTTATCTCCGTTCTTGGTGGATAAGAAAAACATATTTTTTGTATCTGTAATATGCTGGATTTTGTAGTCATTTGTCAAGTATGTTACTAGAGGCTACAATGGTCAATAATTAATCTTGATGCTTATGCTTCTTTTCCTTATTTGTTTTGCATATTGTATTCTTCCAAACAATGAAAGGTAAAGATGTATCTTCATCTTGAATGAAATGCCAACAAAAAGCATTTTAAAGGTCACATTATGGGTTCAATATTGTTGGGTGCTACTCGCTGTATGGATGATACATATTATAACTAGATCTTTGCAACATAGACTTAATCCAAAAAGAGAATTGATGTTTTGGAAGTTTATGTTTCATCTTTAGACTTTCAAGACAAGCATTCTGTTCAACTTGCATATTTGAGAAACAAACAATAGTTGACTAACTTATTTATCAAAAAAAATAAAAATAAATAGTTGACTGACTTTGTAATGAACAGCCGTGCCTTCTTTGACAAGAGGATCTCACAAGAGGTCAGTGGTGATTCGCTTGGAGAGATATGTTATTGATAATCTTTTTTCATATGCTTAAAAAAATTATCATTAGCAATATGTTTATATGCTGAAAAGATGGGTTTTATTTATTTTTTCTTTCCTTGTTATATATTTTCAATAGGAGTTCAAGGGTTATGTTTTCAAGATCATGGGTGGCTGTGACAAGCAAGGATTCCCCATGAAACAGGGAGTACTTACTCCTGGTCGTGTTTGTCTCTTGCTTCATAGAGGTGGGTGAATTGGGCCTTTTTTTTATGTTTAAAAGTGAACTGGCCAAATTCATTGAGGTAGGATTTGGACACCACATTGCATTTTGGCACTTTGTTTAATCAGATGTAGTAATTGTGATTTGTACCTACTGACTTAGTGACTATACAATATACAGGTGATGCCTTTTTTTTTTTATCTTTATTTTATTTTTTATCATTAGTTGGGCTGGAAATCCTTCTTAGCAAAAGTAATGACTGCATTATCATGGTTGATTTTCTGCCACAAAATGCATGAATTGATTTTTTTTTCTTATTTTGGTTGTGGTGGCTTTATTCATCATAACTTATGGTGGTTTGGGACTTCAAAAGCTTTTTTTTATTTGAGCTATAAGCTTGTATTCAAATGCAACATTTGCTCTATCAAGTTGATTTCAAGTCATGTTTATTTGGACAGGCACTGCATGTTTTCGTGGTTATGGAAGGCGCAAAGGAGACCGGAGGAGGAAATCTGTTCGGGATTGCATCGTCAGCAAGGACCTCTCTATTTTGAACTTGGTTATAGTGAAGAACAGTGAGAATGATCTGCCTGGATTAACTGATGTAGAGAAACCCAGGATGAGAGGTACAAAGAGAGCATCAAAGAGTCGAAAGCTCTTCAACCTCTCCAAGGAGGATGATGTTCGAAAATATGTCAACACATACCGCCGGACCTTTACTACAAAATCTGGTAAAAGTCGCTTGTTTCCTGCCTTTTTAGTTATTAAACACAAAAAGCTAAAGGGGAGGTGGAATTTTCATTTTGCTGCCTGATTTCTATTACTTTTCAGTGTGAGGGGTCAAGGTGTTTGGTTGGTGCTCTGCATTTAAGTGCTATTTCCAAATATTGAATATAGCTAAAACATTTAAATTGGGGTGATAATGATTTATTGAGATTGGTTTTGCTAAAATTATTTATTTAGCATAATATATAGTTTTGTATATATATAATACACGTCATATTTAAAGTAAAATAAATATTTATATAACTGAATTGTATATATGTATATACATATTAAAGCATGTGTATTAATATAACTAATTGATCTTTCTTTTCTTTCTTTTCTTTTGATTTTTTTTTTTGGGGGGGGGGGGGGTTCAAAAGTGACCTCATTTTATGTATTATGCAAATAGAGCTGCACTCAATTTAAGATTCAATCAACAACACTGATCAAATCGTTTTGGTTGGAAAACTCATATGGAATTGTGAATCATAAGACTCTAACAATCATGTTTCCAATATATTACTAAAAATTTATGGGAGCTTTTTTGATAAATCCCCTTTCTAAGAGTTTTATTCCATTTAACCCATATTCTTTTTGACTATTCCATTAGGTCCTATTTGAGGTAAGAAAACCAAAACACCCTCAATTTCTCTTGCCCCCATTAATGTTGATATTTAATGTTAATTATCATTATGTTTTGGTCGTTCCCATGACCATTCCTATTCCCCATATTTTTACTCCAAAAAAATGCATTAACTACACACCACTATTTAATATTGATATATATTACACAATAAAAGTTAAACATGGTTCTTTATTGATTGTCATTATGTTTTGATAGTTCCCATGCATCCAAATGTTGATTGTACGTGATGACGTGAATGTTCACATTAGATGACGTGAATGTAAATGTTCACATCAGATGACGTGCATATTCACATCAGATAACGTGACTATAAATATTCACATCAGATGACGTTGTGATAAAGTTCACATTAGATGACGTGAATGTAAACGTTCACATCAGATGACGTTGTGATAAAGTTCACATTAGATGACGTGAATGTAAACGTTCACATCAGATGACGTTGTGATAATGGTGATGTTAAGGTTCATGCATTGCATCAAATTACATAACCACAAGCCTCAATTTTCTTTGAATATAAACATGACTGTATGTGATGACGTGAATATTCCTATTAGATGAGATGAATGTGAATGTTCACATCAGATGACGTGAATGTAAATGTTTACATCAGATGACGTTGTGATAAAGGTGATGTTAAGGTTCACATCAGATGAGAGAGAATGTTCACATTATTTTTAATGTGTTGTCAATTAAAAATATATTCACATCAGATGAGGGACAATGTTTACATTATTTTTAATGTGTTGTCAATTAAAAATATGTTCTCATTATATAATAATATAAAATAATAACATCAATGTTATTTAATTTGCGTATGAAATTTCCTATGCCTTGATCCTTTCCCGTCTCTCTCCTCCCCCAATATTAAATATCAACATTAAATATTAACATTAAATATAAGGGCATAAGAGTCTAAGAAAATAGTGTAAATCAAGAAAAAGGACTTTATGGAATAAAAATATGGATAAATGAGACTAAGTGGGTTAAAAAATTCATTCATGGACTTCTTGGGTTAGAACACTTCTAAATGGGATTTATCAATAAAAATTCCAAAATTTATATTTACTTTTGAAAAAAATTGTTGTTACTAAAATATGCTAATGATTTTATTTGTGTGGTTGGGGCAGGAAAGAAGTGCAGTAAGGCTCCAAAGATACAGCGACTGGTAACTCCACTGACTTTGCAAAGGAAGCGAGCAAGAATTGCAAGAAAAAGGAGAGAATCGCGAAGGCCAAGGAAGAGGTAGCTGAGTACCACAAACTCCTCGCCACCAGGCTGAAGGAGCAGCGGGAACGACGTAGTGAGAGCCTTGCAATGAGGAGATCCAAGCTTTCTGCTGCTTTTAAGCCATTAGTTGCTGCGTAAAGTAGTCCTGGAAGTGAAGCATTAATGCACGAAGCTCAATTTTGGGTCGTGTTTTCCAGTCCTGCATTTTTTTAAAAAATTTTTGGAGAGGGGTTTACTGTTTCTGATGCTGAGAGTTGCTTTAGTTACATTGTGCCTTTTGTTGTCGTTTGAGTTCTATCTTTTACGTCATATGAATGACGTTTTGAGGTTTGGCAAGTTGATGCCTGAGTAGCAACAAATGTTGGGTATCTGGTTTTTTGCTTTAGAATTAGAAAATCTAACCTACTCAAATTTTGCATAATGATGTGCCAATGACATGAAATTACAAGGACAATAGCAAGTGTTCATAGACATTCTATTTGTATATAATTACTCAAATTTTGTTTTGCTATAAGAGCCACAAAACTATGAAAACAAATTTTATCTTACTTGTGCATGGGTGGAGAGAAGTCAACCCCCTTGCTCAAATTCAAGGGAAAAAGTAAGAAATTAACATTGACACATTAGTGAAGAAGAGAACAAGGCAAGTAACGTTGGTAATATGTAGTATAAATAAAAATAAAGTAAAATAATATTGATGATATGATTAATTGTACGTGTTAGGTTTTAGAAATTAACCAAAAGCAAGAATTAATATTATCCATAATGTTGGCCTTAATCAGCTCATATGTTGGAGTAACTCTCCTAAATACTTAGCATATAATAATAGTACATCTGTGTGTGTGTGTGTGTGTGTGTCTCTCTCTCTCTCTCTTTCTCTCTATCTCTACCATTGATCTCAGTACTGAATGGAGAAAAAAACTTTTTAGATCCATAGAAGTGTCCCCATTGTCTTCTCATAGACAAGCAAGTATTCAACACCATCAACCCCTCCTGAAGCCTTTATATATTACCCAACTCCCAATCCCCATAGTCTCTCTGTAACGCCCTCAAAAATAAACCCATTACACATATCATTGACATGCATTATTTAAAGAAAACACTTTAATAATTCATTATAATGTCCATCAGAGTCTTACTAAACAAAAGCATTACATGTAACATCAAAGTAAATGCCCTACCGGCTTACATCTTTCCAAGCCAACACTTGGACACAAAGTATGAGTTCTAACTCAAATATAAATAAAGCCCTAGGCTTGTGTGTTTACATGTACTAACAATGAAAAACAAATAACTAAAAATGGTCTTCAAAATCCAAGTCCTTCCAAGCTAAGTCCTTGGAGGTAGCTTATCACCTGAACCTGAAAATGATGTTCCCATAAAGGGTGAGCCACAGCCCAGTAGAAATATACTAAACCACATATAAGCAATGAATAAAGCAATAGCATTCAACAGATGGTTAACCAAGGTAATCAATTACTTCATTTTACAGTCTCGTGACACTATTGTCTAAGACACGTTTTACTTTCCAATTTTATCAACATAGCTCAGAACTTGGCCAAACTTACAACAGTGAATTACATATATCATATTCACATCCTTCCAATATCAACAAATAAATGAGACTCAAGCTCAAATCAAAACACTTCATACTTCCAGATTGATACACATTTTAGTGCTGTATCAAGAAAACACTTCTATATAAATAAGCACACATAAAAGTGATGCTAATGGAGTCCATCCCCTATCTCCTCCCAAACAAAATCCGGTTTAGAGGTCCATCCCCTATCTTCCCCTAAACCGTGGAGTACATCCCCTATCTCCTCCCACACAAAACAATGTATGCAAATGCAATGCTCAATCAATACACATATTTTCTGTATCAATGCAATAGTCAAAATTAATGACTTAACCAATGTGATTAGTTTCAGTTATTCCTAATCCACATGCAATGTCTACAACAATCACGACTATCCTCCACCGATAGCCCAAAACAGTTATTTCTAAACTGAAAATAACTATGTCAACAATTCAATAGACAAATGATTCAAATTATCCAACTACGCCATTTAATCCATAAATTCCCCAATTCCATGAATTTAACCATTTTTTTCCCAATTCCATGAATTAATTATACAAATTAATTTAATAATACCACTAGGGTTTTTCCCAAAATTTTCCAAAGTATCCCCAACATATCAAAATACCAAAACTTAGAACAAAACCTATAAAATGGAGTAGGAAATCCCTACCTCGAAGAAAACAACCCAAATGGTGAAGACAGAGATGAGTGCCCAAATACCAATGTGCTCCAAACAACCAACAATTCATATTAAAACGAAGCCCTCGACTCACACACTCTTTTTAATGAAGGATCTAGGGCAGAAACACTCCCTAAGTAGATCAATCCTAAGAGACAAGGTGTGTATAGGGAGAGAAAACTCGTAACTAGGGTTTTGGAATATGAAAGTGTATGAAAAACATATCTGAAACACGCTGCTGCCTATTTAAACCTGACAGGCTCACTCGAGCGAAGACTTGGTCGCTCGAGCGACCAGACACAGAGAAGCTACGCTCGAGCCAAGGAAGCCTTGCTCGAGCCAACAACCCAAAAGCTCGCTCGAGCGAAAGAAAACTCGATCGAGCGAAGAACTCAAACCCTCAGGTCTGAAACCAGACACACGCTCGAGCGAAGGAACTATCGCTCGAGCGAAGAACGAATTAACACGCTCGAGCGAAGAAAAGGTCGCTCGAGCTAAGAATGCACAGCTACAGGTCCAAATCAGACGCAACCTCTCGCTCGAGCTACCAAACCCCGGCTCGAGCGAAGAACCAAAAATAACAGCTAGCTCGAGCGACAAACTCCTCGCTCGAGCGAAGATCCAAAATTTTGGACAGCAACACTTGGTTTCTAAACCCAACCAACCTGAAACAAACCTGCCCAACACATCCTATAAGTCCAAATGAGCAAATAAGGGACAACAACAACAATTATACAATGACAGAATCTACGGAACCTAAGTCCGGATACAATAATCAAATGGGAGAAGACCGGGGTCGCTATACTCTCTCTTTCTCCCTCTCATAACCAAGCTTTTGCATGGCTTCATACAACGAAGAAGAGAACTACAATGAGAGTAATAGTCGGGTGTTGTTGACATGGATGGACCTTTGGGTGACAGTTTCATCAAATGGACACGGCAAAGGCAAAGGCAAAAGTAAAAGTAAAAGTAAAATTAAAAGTAAAAGCAAGGGCAAAGATGGTACTAACCATAATAAATCGATCCTTAGAGGACTCACGGGTTATGCCCGACCTGGTGAGGTCTTGGCTGTTGTGGGTCCTTCTGGTTGTGGCAAGTTCACTCTTCTTGATGCCCTCTCTGGTATTCCCTACTTCTGTTTTCTTATTTACTTATTTTTTTCATCCTAATCTTTTCTTTTCTTTTTCACAATGCTATATATTTAAATAAAAATAAAAATCTAAAAATTGTTGAGAATTTAAAATGTGGAGCTTGAATTTATTATGAATGTAACTCACGTCACATTAAATTTAACATTTGATTTGTATCAATTAAAAATAATTTTAAGTTTTAAATGTGTGAAACATTTTTCAAAATAAAATCTTGTGTTACTAACACAAGTTTAGTTGTCACCAAAACTACCAATCACTAGGAGTGGAGGTGGGCTAGGTTCAGGCCTAATACATAATAACATTGAAATAATTTCTCAAACTTGAGATTCCGCCTATCCTTTATTCTTAAGCTTGTTTGAAAACAAAATAAAACATTTATGCTTATAACTAAAATTGAGTGAAATTTTTAATAATTTGAGTACCTATTTAATGATTAGTAATTTAAATTTTATAACTAATATTTTTACGTGACTAATAATACATAACTTATGTTTATAAAAAATTTAAAGTTAATGTAACATACACAAAATATATATATATATATATATATATTATGTAATATAGTTTGTGACTAGACTGCACTTTTTTTTTCTTTTTTGATCGGAAAAAATATTTCATTTAAGAAAGTCAAACGGCACTTATAAGGGTCCATCTAACCTAAAACTTGTACCAAACAAAGTGAAAATAAAGCAAGAAGCACTAAGGAAGAAAGCTATGACAATATTCAGGCGTATATTTTGTGCTCGTGCTCATACTACGAAGCAGAGCCGATCATAAAAGTTCGGCAATAGAGCATGTCCAAGATAAATCATAGATCCCAATCACAATGAGGGAAAACTTAACAAATCCGCACATATGAACTCTAAGAAACCAAACAAACCCAGAAACAGCAAACAAACAGTAGGAAAAAGAAAAGACAAAGGAAACAACTTAAGACTAAAATCAAACAACAAAACAAAAACAAACCCACAAGCAAACAAAAATCGACAGCGGCGTCGGCGAATCCGACGATGGAGAAAGATGGCGGGAAAGAGGCGGTGAAGGCGTGGATCCGTGAAGGCCACTCTCGGAGTGAATGGATAGGAGAAAGAAACACCTCACAAAAGAGGGAGAGGGTGGAAAGTAGGGGGAGGGGAGAGGAGGCCAGAGGCTGCCGGAGCCCCCTCCCCCACCGCCGGCGGCCACAAACTCTAAAAACCCTAGGGGAAGAAATGTTTAGAAAGAGAAGCTCTCAACTTGGACTTGAAGCACTCTTTTTAGCCCAACTCACATTATAATCCGGCCTAAATATCATGCAACTCAGATATATGAGCTTAATTAAAGTATAATTTCAGACTTTATTCAAGTTGGAAAAAAAAAAGATTTTATAAATTTAAAAAAGCTAGGTTCTAGAATTTAATATTTAGAAATAGAAATAGATATAGATATGTGGGGGATATTGAATTGACGAAGGTGGGATCTACCTATCTAAGCCATTAATGTGAAATTTTGGATAATTTCTAAAATTTCGTGGCTGGGTTGGTATCATTACTGGCCATGTCCAACTCTAGCCGCCATCGCAATGTATGGTGAGTCCGATTTGAGAGAGAGAGAGATTGTAACTATAATCCGGTTATTTATAGGTTTCTCTCTCTATTTATTGCAAGAAACAAAAACTCTTCCTAATTGATAGTACAAGTTTTCTACTATTTTACTAAAAGCTTTGTAGGGAATAAAATTTGTGCTATGATTATATAAAATGGGTTATGAATCAAATGTAGCCTTTGGCAATGCTTTGATTGATATTAGTATTAAGTATGAGATTATTGGGTAATGCTTGTCTAACTACGCCAAAACAGGGCATTAACGGCGGTTTTTTTAATAGCGGTTTCGTTACCGCCAATTAAAGATACTATTAACGGCGGTAATGAAACCGCCGTTAATGTATCTTTAACGGCGGTTTTCGTTACCGCTGTTAACAAAATCGCCGGTAATGACCCTTTAACGGCGGTAATGAAACCGCCGTTAAAAAACCGCCGCTAAAGCCATTTTTAAATGGCGGTAATGAAACCGCCGCTAAAGCCCTCTCATTACCACCGTTAATGACGGCGGTCTTTGTCGGCCGAGCTCCGGTGGAGCTCCGGTGAGTGGTGACCACGCGCGGCTAGGATTGAACATGACCATCTACAATCAAGTAAAAGTAATGTTTAAATATTTATTTAGGAAATATATTTCATGAAGAGTGGCTGTGGTGGAGTGGTTGGTGTGGGTGGATGAGAGGTTGAGGGTTCAAGACTTAGGGAGTGCAAGAAGAAATAATTATTTTTTGAAAAATTTGAACCTATTTACGGCGGTAAAGAACCGCCGTTTTTGGTCGACTTTTAACGATGGTAATTTACCTTTTTATGACAGTTGTACTTTTTCTGACACGCACATAAATTGCGGTAACAAAACCGCCGTTAATACTGCCGTTAAAGGCTTTAACGACGGTTTTACAGCCTTTAACGGCGGTAAAAAACCGCCGCTAAAGCCCAATTTTGGCGTAGTATCTGGTGTTTGATGAATTGCCTATGAGTGATGTTGCTTCATGGGTATTCTACTAGTACTACCCTGAGAAAAAGTCGGCACTCAGGAAGGCCACTTTAGTTTGTTTGGGTTCATTTGGGTGCTGCTTGTTAGGGCTGTTGTTGAGGTAGTGGAGGTGAGGTGAGGTGAGGTGAGGCAAGGAAGAAAAGGGACACATGAAAGATGTTGAAAAGGGTAAACAATAAAATGTTAGAAACTCCAAAAATTTGGTAAAACTTTGGGGGTCTCTAGCATTACTTAAGTAAAAATGGGTAATTTATAAAATTTTAACTGGTCACTGAAATATGCTAATTCACTTGATGGTTGACTAACAGCTAGGGGACATTTGTTATTTGATTAGAAACAAGTTATCAAAATCAGAATCCTAAATTGGTTCATTGAAGCATTTAGAATCGGATTGAAGCATTTTGAAAAAACTTTTCTTAGAAAGTATAGACAAAATATGTTTAAATTATACTTAAAAATATGTAGAAATATTGTGAAAATGTGATTTTTCATGTAAAGTGAAAGTATAATAGTACACGATAGAAAAATTGATAGTAAAAGTTGTACATTTCATCAATAAAGGTAGATAAGACTTTTATAGTAGAAATTAGTTAATGTTGGATTTGAAATTAGATAGAAAACTCTAGTGACAAGAAAACATATGTAAAAGCATTCAAAAAAAAGAAAAAAGAAAACATAAGTAAAAGGATTTTCCAAGAAACCAAAATAAAAAGAATCAAATAATTAAATAGATTTTAGGCTCTTTTATTAAATAGAGAAAAGGAAAAAAAAAAGAAACAAATACCCAAATGATCTACTATGAAATGAAAGAGACAAGAGAGAGAGAGAAGGTTTTGACTTTGTTCTTTCAACTAGTTAGTTTTCTTAAATTTCTACAATATTTGAATGTTTATTTCTGTAGTTTGTTTTTCTTAGTCTATTTGATTTAATATGATTTGTTTTTCCCCTTCTCCTACTCCCTCCCCCCCCCCCCTCCCTCCCCCCATCTTCTAATAAGGAGCACATCATCCTATCTGTTGTTGCAGGGAGGTTAGGGTCCAAGACAAGGCAAACTGGAGAGGTTCTAATTAACGGTCGTAAACAACAGCTTGCTTACGAGACCTCAGTATGAAAATAAACACTTTTTTCTCAACTGACTTATAGCTAGCTAGCCATATTGGAGCCTTAGTTTCTTTAACACCGTGGAAAATTTTATTGGGGTCTTGCATTCCTTGCCCTATATCCTCACTAAGGATAGCTCGGAGGGTGCAACCAATCATGTCAGTAAAATATCAATTAACTAAACACTAATGTCACATATCCTGAAAAATACTCAGAATTTAAAAGGTGTTGATATAATTCATGTTGAGTGTGACTCACATTACACCAAAGTTTAATTTATATCATAATTTTGGGCTCATTTCTAAATACATAACATTAGTGTTAACTAAAAGCAACATATTGGATCTTCCTCTTCAGAGCTTTGGACTGTTCAACTTGTTGGAGGTGTTTAAAAGATGGTTGTTGCCCCATATCCCTATGGCAAGGGGTCAGAAAAATTTGGACACATCATTAATTTAGCAGTGTTACGTATCGAGAAAAAATATATACTTAAAATGCTTAGAAAATGAAATGTTTGGACATGATTTAGTTTAGGTATGACTAGATTTGAATCTACATCATACACAACATTTTCGGGTTTGTAGATTTTTCATTATTAATTTTTATAATTGGTATCTAAATGTAATCCTTAGGACTTTTAAAAGTTTGGATTTTGGAAACTAGATCGCAATACAAACTAAGTTAACCAAAACTTCTTAGTACATAAATAATAATTAAATCACATTTTCACAATATTTCTTCATGTTTTTAACTATAATTTAAACATATTTTGTCTATACTTTCTAAGAAAAGTTTTTTCAAAATGCTTCAATCCGATTCTAAACGCTTCAACGAACCAATTTAGGATTCCGATTTTGATAACTTGTTTCTAATCAAATAACAAATGTCCCCTAGTTGTTAGTCAACCATCAAGTGAACTAGCAGATTTCAGTGACCAGTTAAAATTTTATAAATTACCCATTTTTGCTTAAGTAATGCTAGAGACCCCCAAAGTTCTACCAAATTTTTTTGGCAAAATTTTTGGAGTCTCTAACATTTTATTTTTTACCCTCTTCAACATCTTTCTTGTGTTCCTTCTCTTCCCTGCCTCACCTCACCTTCACCACCTCAACAACAGCCCTAGCAAGCAGCACCCAAAAGAACCCAAACAAACTGAAGTGGCCTTCCTGAGTGCTGACTTTTTCTCAGGGTAGTACTAGTAGAATACCCATGAAGCAACATCTCTCATAGGCAATTCATCAAACATCAGACAAGCATTACCCAATAATCCCATACTTAACACTAATATCAATCAAAGCATTGCCAAAGGCTACCTTTGATTCATAACCCATTTTATACAATCATAACACAAATTTTATTCCCTACAAAGCTTTTAATAAAATAGTAGAAAACTAGTACTATCAAGTAGGAAGAGCTTTTGTTTCTTGCAATAAATAAAGAGAGAAACCTATAAATAACCGGATTATAGCTGCACTCTCTCTCTCTCTCTCTCTCTCTCTCTCAAATCAGACTCACCATCCATTGCGATGGTGGCTAGAGTTGGACATGGCCAATAATGATACCGACCCAGCCACGAAATTTTAGAAATTATCCAAAATTTCACATTAATGGCTCAGATAGGTAGATCCCACCTTCATCAATTCAATCTCCACCACATATCTATATCTATTTCTATTTCTGAATGTTAAAATCTAGAACCTAGCTTTTTTGAATTTATAAAATCTTTTTTTTTTCCGACATGAATAAAGTCTGAAATTATACTTTAATTAAGCTCATATGTCTGAATTGGATGATATTTAGGCCAGATTATAATGTGAGTTGGGCTAAAAAGAGTGCTTCAAGTCCAGGTTGAGAGCTTCTCTATCTAAACTTTTCTTCCCCTAGTTTTTAGAGTTTGTGGCCACCGACGGTGGGGGACGGGGTTCCGGTGGCCTCTGGCCTCCTCTCCCCTCCCCCTATCCCTCTTTTGTTGTTTCCTTTCCTTATTTTGCTTTCCAATAACTTGGAAGCTATGGCTTTCCACCATCTCGCTCTTTTGTGAGGTGTTTTTCTCTCCCATCCATTCACTCCGGTAATGGCCTTCACGGATCCGTGCCTACACCGCCTCTTCCCCACCGTTCTCCATCATTGGATTCGCCGCTGCCGCTGCCAGTTTTTGTTTGGTTGTGGGTTTGATTTTGTTTTGTTGTTTGATTTTAGTCTTAAGCTGTTTCCTTTGTCTTTTCTTTTTTCTACCGTTTGTTTGCTGTTTCTGGGTTTTTGGTTTCTTAGAGTCCATATGTGCGGATTTGTTGAGCTTGCCCTCATTGTGATTGGGATCTATGATTTATCTCGGACATGCTCTATTGCTGAACTTTTATGATCGGCTCTGCTTCGTAGTACGAGCACGAGCACAAAATATACGTCTGAATATTTTCATAGCTTTCTTCCTTAGTGCTTCTTGCTTAATTTTCACTTTGTTTGGTATAAATTTTGGGTTAGATGGACTCTTATAAGTGTTGTTTGACTTTCTTAAATGAAATATTTCTTCCGATCAAAAAAAAAAAAAAGTCCAATCTAGTTACAAACTATATTACATAATATATATATATATATATATATACATATTTCGTGTATGTTACATTAACTTTAAATTTTTTAGAAACATAAGTTATGTATTATTAGTCATGTAAAAATATTAGGTATAAAATTTAAATTACTAACCGTTAAATAGGTACTCAAATTATTAAAAATTTCACCCAATATTAGTTATAAACATAAATTTTTTATTTTGTTTTCAAACAAGCTTAAGAATAAAGTATAGGCCGAATCTCGAGTTTGAGAAATTATTTCAATGTTATTATGTATTAGGCCTGAACCTAGCCCACCTCCACTCCTAGTGATTGGTAGTTTTGGTGACAACTAAACTTGTGTTAGTAACACATGATTTTATTTTGAAAAATGTTTCGCACATTTAAAACTTAAAATTATTTTTAATTGATACAAATCAAATGTTAAATTTAATGTGACGTGAGTTACATTCATAATAAATTCAAGCTCCACATTTTAAATTCTCAAAAAGTTTTAGATTTTTATTTTTATTTACATACATAGCATTGTGAAAAAAAAGAAGATTAAGGTGAAGAAAAAAATAAGTAAATAATAAAACAGAAGTAGGGAATACCAGAGAAGGCATCAAGAAGAGTGGACTTGCCACAACCAGAAGGACCCACAATAGCCAAGACCTCACTAGGTCGGGCCATAACCCGTGAGTCCTCTAAGGATCGATTTATTATGGTTAGTACCATCTTTACCCTTGCTTTTGCTTTTGCCTTTACCTTTACCTTTGCCATGTCCATTTGATGAAACTATCACCCAAAGGTCCACCCATGTCAACAACACCCCACTATTACTCTCATTGCAATTCTCTTCTTCACAATATGAAGCCATGCAAAAGCTTGGTTATGAGAGGGAGAAAGAGAGAGACTATAGTGCCAAAATGGGGATTGGGAATTGGGTAATATATAAAGGCTTCAGGATGGGTTGATGGTGTTGAATACTTGCATGTTTGTGAGAAGACAATGGGGACACTTCTATGGATCTGAAGAGTCTTTTTCTCCATTCACTCCTAGGACACACACATACACACACACACACACAAATGTACTATTATTATATAGTAATTATTTAGGAGAGTTACTTCAACATATGAGCAGATTAAGGCCAACATTATGGATAATATTAATTCTTGGTTTTGGTTAATTTCTAAAACCTAACACGTACAATTAATCATATCATCAATATTATTTTACTTTATTTTTATTTATACTACATATTACCAATGTTACTTGCCTTGTTCTCTTCTTCACTAATGTGTCAATGTTAATTTCTTACTTTTTCCCTTGAATTTGAGCAAGCGGTTCACTTCTCTCCACCCATGCACAAGTAAGATAAAATTTGTTTTCATAGTTTTGTGGCTCTTATAGAAAAACAAAATTCGAGTAATTATATACAAATAGAATGTCTATAAACACTTGCTATTGCCCTTGTAATTTCATGTCATTGACACATCATTATGCAAAACTTGAGTAGGTTAGATTTTCTAATTTTGAAGCAAAAAACCAGATACCCAACTGTAGACACCCCATTTTTTACCGGCTTCAAGGCTTGGACGTCATCGTTTGAACACACGATGATTATCCATGCTTGTGTTTGTTTTGAGCTTCGAAAAGTCTTGGCTGCGGGCCTTGCCTTAGAATCTCTTAACTTCTCTGTTTTGTGCTTGGTTGCGGACCAAGAGCTTGTGGATGTGTTCCTGAGGGAAGGGGATGGCCTGTCGACCAAACCTCCCACCCATCGGCCAAGCCTCCTGCCCACCGGCCACCTTGCCTGTTCAATTAGCCAAATGTGATGGTCAGCTGGCCAGTTTGACTGCCGGTCGGCCACTTTGATGGCCGGTCAGCCAAGTGTGGTTTTCAACAGATATCTCTGTAGACAGCTGGCACAGCTGTCATTCTAGGCCATACCCCAACCCATACCTGGATGTGGGTGTTCTGAGGAGCTGCAGATTGATACATATCTATATCAATCAAGCTCTCTCACATAACACAAAAGAGATATACAACTTTGAGCAAAAAAATCTCTCTCTCTCTCTACATTTTCTGCCTCTCTCTCTAAGGTTTAGGGCTTGTTTGTGCTCAAAAGTGCATTTTCTTTGCACTTTTGCACACAAACACCTAGTTCTCTACCCCCTTTATTGAGCTGAGGTCCTTGGAGGTGATTTTTGGGGTGATTTGAAGCCTTTTTTGGTCCAAACGTTGCTGATTTGCTGCTGTGCTTCAAGGGTGAGCTTTTTACCTCTTTTAAGCCTTGTTTTCATAGCTTGTTTTGCCATATTTGCATGCTGTTTTAGACTTACCTCTCAACTAAAAAAAGTCTTGTTTTTAAGTCCCTAACATGTTTGTTTGAGGTCATTTTGGTGTTGGGGGTGATCTACCCCCTTTTGAGCTTTGTTTTGGGCCACTTTTGTTGACCTCCGGGCTGGTCTTTTCTTGGCCCTTTAACCACTGAATTCCAGAGGAATTTCAGTGGTGGGGATGGGGTTTTGAGGTCCCAAATGGGTGGGGGTTGTACCCCCTTCCTTGCTTTTGCCGGTTTGTGTTAATGGCTTACCAAATGAGCATGTGTTTCCATCTTCTTGAGCCCTTGTTTGAGCATGTTTTTGTGACTTTTTAGACCTGCCTTGACTCTATTTTTGCTTGGTTTGGTCACCCCTTGCATGCTTCTAATACTTGTAGTGTAATCCTACTTGAGGCTCACCAAAGTGACATGTTTCTCTAGCATGATTTGGCTCCTCTTCAGCATGTTTTTGGTAGTATTTTGACATGTCATAACTCTGTTTTGCATTGGTTCGGACACCTCTTGCATGCTCCATGTACTTGTAGTGCAATCCTCTCTTTAGCCTTAATATGCATCATGTGTTTAGACCATCATTCTAGCATATTTTGGCTTAGCTCTGAGAAGATTTTGTCCATGTTTTGCCATGCTATAGCTCTGTTTTGGGTTGGTTAGAGCATCCCTCATTTGCTTCTTGCACTTGTAGTGTAAATCATGCTTATTGGCCTACTTTGCTTGACATTTTACCCTTTCATTCTAGCATGTATTGCTTGTGTTTAAGCATGTTTTAGGCATTGTTATGGCATGCTTAGGGACTGTTTTGAGGCATCCTTGATCACATGACATTGTTGCATGCTTGTTGAATAGTTCACGATTTGCATAATATGACATGCTTATGGTGCTTGCATGGCGTATGTTTAACATGTTGTTGCATGTGGTAGCTTGTTGCATCGCATGTTGTGGCATGCTTGTTGCATTGCATTGTGCATGCATGCTCTGTGTTCCTTAGGTTGTTGACACCTTTGATTAAGCATGATAAGGTGGCCAACTTGTTGAGTCTCATGTATTGTTTGCATACACTCATTTTTCTATCAATTGATGCAAGTCGGCCTCTTTGGCCATCATGCATTGAGATGCATAATTGGTGGCCCGAGGGTCGAGCACCACACTCCTGTGAGTCTTAACCATGATGAGGGGTGTGGTCGTGCATGCATTTCCTTGAGAATACGCTATTGTGCCTCTGTTAGTGCTCTGTTACAGCAGAAAGCAGATCCGGCAGAGAGGAGTGGCCAACCGACCACATAGAAGGCCGACCGGCCACTTTTTGTTGCTCAGAGATGGCCGATGGCCATTCCTCTTGGCCGACCACCTCCCCATTTCTCCCTGAGGTGGAGCAGGAGTGTCCTGGAGGTCTGCACTTTTTTTCAGAGATAAAAAACAATGCAAACAGAGGTAATGTGAGGCACAATGGTGGATCCTCACAAGACGCGATCAAGCATACATCTTTCACCGATCCAAGGCAGAGCTGCAGCATCTTGTTTTTTTTAGTTATGTAATTCAGTTTGTTGAGTTAATTTGTAATAATTATTCTTTTGGGACTGTAATAGTTAGTATTCTTTCATCGACATTGGACTTTAATCCGTCCCGTGTGGACGCGAGTGTTGTAATAAGTGTGCGTGTGTGTGATGCATGTCTTTCTTTCCCCCTTTTATTTGACTGCTGTTGTTAGTTAGATTAGGGCATATTTCAATTAGCATACTTCATGTTTGCATCCATGCATTCGTTTTGCATGCACTAGGCTCGGCGCATCATATTAGTCGCATTGTATTTCAATTCCTACTTGAATACGTGCTCATTGTTGCATTTTCACATGCCATAGAATAGCCGAGCGTATCTTAGTTGCATTTTGCATGCATTGCATTAGGAATTTTAACATGAACTAGGATCATGCATGATTACTAACGAGTTTCTGTTTTGGCTTGGAGTACCAGGTATGTTTTACGCTTTAGCATCCCTGGATGAGTGTGAGTGCTGGCATATCTGCCATGAGGCTATGTGCTTATGTGATATAACTGCATGAATGCCTGTGGATGGAGGTCTTTTGTTTGGATTGGGACAAATTCAACCAAACCATTTTCCGAAAGCCCACTAAGGTGGCAAAACCATGTTTTTACTAAGCCCACTGCGGTGGCAAACCAATTTCTCAAAGCCCACTGAGGTGGCAAAACCATGTTTTACTATGCCCACTACAGTGGCAAACCCTTTTTCTGAAAGCCCACTGCGGTGGCAAAATCTCTTTTTCCTAAGCCCACTTGAGAGTGGCAAATTCATATCATTTTGAGGTCAACCGCGAGTTGAATTTGTTCCAATTCCTACGACTTGGTCTATACTTGTATGTTGCGTACATCACATAGTAAAGGCTAACTAATAAATCGGAATAAGAACACATGTGTTTTCAAAATAACATATCATGTTAGTAGAGGCTGATCCTTTGGATCGGGCGAGTGGGGGTGCTTTCATTTCATGACCTTCCCCGCTCGTACCAAAGTTCCTGAGCCTAGGCAACTTTGGTGACGACGAATTTGTGGCCTTTAGGCACGAGTCAAGGTTTCCTAAATTCCCAGAAATAAATATTTAGGTCGCGACTCTGAAATCTGGCAAAGCAGTCCATGTTTGGCACTTTTCAAACTTAAAAAATGATTTTTCAAAACAAATTGCTGGATTTGGACTCGTTGGTGATTTATCAATCTCATATTGCACTTTGTGGGATTAGATTCAGAACCGTGACAGGAGTCCGAACTGTAGAAGGCCTATCTTCGTCCTCTCCGAAAGGCAGGGTCGGAAATGGGCGAGTTACAGTTTTTGGCGACTCTGTTGGGGATTTAGAGAACTTGACTCGGACTCATGATATGTTGTTTTGTCTACATTTATGTGTCTCTTTGCATTGCATTTGCATTGGTGCGCCTAGGACACTGTGTTTTCCATCTGCTATTCCTGAATGGTTTGTCGGAGGCTTGCTTGGAAAAGCATGCCATAAGGCTGACCGGTTGCGAGCTCTGCCACAATGGGCACACAAACCCCGATTTTACTGGGGCACCCTTTTTGACCATTCGACCTAGTGCATATCGGAATCCATAGTGACCATTCCAAACTAGGACAGGTTGCTCGCCTAATTGTAGATTGTTTGAAACCGTTTGCTTGCGTAGTGAACCCTTAGTTCCCGACGAAACTAGGACAGGAAAACCCTACCCCACTATAGGGGTGTTTGGCTCTCACTTGCTTGTTATGTGCTTTTAGAGTGTGTCTCTACAGGAATGCGTGTATCAGTTTGCAAGTCTAGGTATCAGGCTGAGGGCATCAGTGTTTTGAGAATCAGTTCTACCTGAGGGTATCAGATTAAAGGCAGTGATTTTGAGGGGGCAATGATCGGTGTTTGAGAATAGTGTGTTCAGCTTACAAAGTACCAACTACGTGTTGCTCTTTTTTAAGCCGTTATACTGTCCGTTTTTTGAGTTGTTTTTTTATTATGCTTTATTTATCTTTTTGCTAGGTAGTTTAGCACAATTGCATCCAACCAGGCAGATATCCCCCAAGCACTTTGGGTTAAAGGTCGCAGACTTCAGCGATCTGCAGATCTGGTAGAAGGACAAGCAGTGTTGTTTTCCTTACCCCCAGTTAATAGGAGAAGGTCAGTTAGACGCAACTCACCGGAATAGCGGTTATCAGAACAGCGGTCTTGGTCTACCCCACCAGTGAGTAGTCGGATTCAGGGTTCCGTTTTCTCGGCAGAGAGAGATATACCAGTTGTTCAGCCAGATCAGTCCAGCATGGCCGACATGGAGGCAATGATGCGTCAACTCCAAGAAACTATGTAGGCCATGTAGCGGGATGCTGCCCGCCAAGCAGAAGTGGCTGCCCGCCAAGCAGAGGTAGTGGCCCAACAGGCAGAGCTAATCGCCAGGCTACAGCAGCAAGTCGAAGCATCTGTTTCGCACCCACCTCCCCCCCACCTAGAGTTCCGATAGTCGGGGATGCGATCAATGTCCAGAAAGATACGAACGCCCCGGCAGGGCAGGCTCCGCCTCCAGCTCCACCGTAAATCTTGAAAACCCCAGCCGGCTCAACAGATACACCTTTTGAGTCTGAGATGGACCCTACTGCCCTGAAGATGAGTAGGCTTGAGAAGTTGTTCAAAAAAGCTCAGGGTGTTAGTTCCATTCTAGATATAGAGGATAGCTATACTGATTCAGCGGTGACTCTGCCAGACCGGTTCAAGATGCCGTACATAGACCGTTTCGATGGTTCTAGGGACCCCATGGTACATCTACGGTTGTTCTCGGATATCCTGCGGCCAATGGACCTCTCCAGACTGCAAAAGCTTTCCCTCTTCGGCCGGAACCTGTCAGGTATCGCGGCCATCTGGTACGCTAAGCTCGAGGACTCTGTCAAGAGAAGTTGGGAGGAGATGGCTGAGACCTTTGTAGCTCAATACTCCTACAATACACAGATCGAGATTACCACTCGAGATCTTGAGACAACTAGACAAGAGCCGAAGGAGAGCTTCTCCAATTTTGTAACCCGTTAGAGGGCTAAAGCCTCGATGATGACCACCAGACCTGTGGAGAAAGATCAAATCCGGATGGTTGTACGCAACCTCCAACCTAAGCTGATGTAGAAAATGATCGTCTTACCCCTCCCTACTTTTGCTGACCTGCACGAGATTGGGGTACAGATTGAGGACGCTGTGAAACAGGGTCTGATTGACCAGGAGAGGAAGCAGCCCAAGAGAGTTTTTGCTCAAGGATCGAATGCAGTTACAAGTGGCAGTGCAGCTGCACGACCTTCTGATGTTAGCATGGTCACCACCACACCCAAGACTGCCAACCCTTTCGCCAGTGCATCCGGAACTACCCACAACCTGCCAAATACCCACCCCGCGACCAGAGGGTTTTTACCCCACTATACATGCCTCTTTCCGCGGCCTTGAAGGTCCTAATCAAGAAGGGACATCTGAAACCTCTGGAATCTCACCCATTACCCAATCCCCTTCCTGCTTCCCACAACCCAGCCAAATACTGCGCCTTTTACCAGCAGCATGGTCATGACACCGACCAATGCTTCAGACTCCGTCATGAGATCCAGGAACTCATTGACAACAAGGTGATAGCGCCTCCCCCAAAGCCCAATGTCACCACAAATCCCCTCCCACAACATAACCAAGCTCCACCACCCAAACACATCAACCTGATCCAAGCCATGGCCATTCCATATGACCCAAGCATATACATCACCCCTTCCCACCTACCCAAACCGGAGGTGTTCATCCCTGACAGTACAGACTTGTGCATGATGAGCATCTCCCAAACCCAACCTAAACCAGTGGCGGTGACCATTGGAGATAGAACTGGCGAGACCTTGGGAGAAGATGAGAATGATGAGTCAGAGTCTGAGAAATCTGGGAGCTTTGCATATAACCCGAGTGGTTACATCATACCAGTAGATCAGTATAAGCCGAGGGTAGAGTTGCCAGTAGGGGCATAAATCAGCATGGTTCAGGGAGATGGGCCCAGTTAGTGGTTTGTGGACTTGGCAGAACTGGAGAGAGGTATCGGTGATCTTCAATTCTTTGATGAGTAGGATCCAGGAGATGCGAGCATTAACTAGTTTGACTTCAATGGATCAGCAAAGGTTACAGGGTGGCTTAGCGACGAGCCGGATGTTGTTGAAGAGCAGCAGCCAGAGCAGGGGCAGTCAGAAATCAGAGGATCTATAGCGGCCGGAAGGATCGGGAATCAGGAGGTATTGCCAGAGAGCACCGGTGCAAAGAATTTTGCTCAAAATTAGGATGAAGTGTGTACAGCGGATGTTGAACAAGAAGCTACGCTGAGGCGGTTTGAACAAGAGAAGGTAGATAATGATAACAGGGCTAGAAAAGCCAAGGCGCTTGAGGGTGCGGAATGTGCTGTGAGCACTAAAACGGTTGCAAAGGGACCAAAAAGTTATCTATTAGTTGTTGAGGGCACATGGTGGGAAGACGATGATTTGCGTCTGGCCCACACTGACCAGGATTGGGGTCGGGATTTACCAGATGATACATCGTATACCGAGGAAGTGGATCACATGACTCGGAGCGGGCGGTACTTCAAACCCCCGCATCTGGACCAGCCAGAGGCATCTGGAAAAGACAAGAAGGCGGAGAAGCAGAAAGAAAAACTACTGGAGAAAGAAGCTGTACTGAAGCAGCTTAAGAAGATTCAAGCAGACATCTCCATCTGGGGACTGCTTATGGCCTCAAGAGTTCACAGACAGGCTGTTTTATTAGCTATGGACAAGGCCAAGCTCTCAATTGACACCACGCCCGAACAGCTGGTAGGGTTGGTTTTTCCAAGAGGAGCTTCCCCGACGTTGACCTTCACTGATAAGGAGTTGCCGCCTGAGGGCTCAAATCATAACAAACCTCTCTACATCTCGGTGGAGTGCAGAGAAAAATGGATACTGGTGGTGCTAGTTGACACAGAATCTGCAATCAATGTATGTCCGGTGAGAACGGCATATGCTATCCGGTTGAAGCCCGTGGATTTTGTACCCACAGCCCAGGTGATACAGACTTATGATAATACTAGCAGAGGGGTGATGGGGACTGTACAGATCCGGACCAAGATTGGCCCCGGAGAGTGTGACGCCCCAAATTTTTTTTTTGAAACGTCATAAGATTTTAAATAACAATAACTTGCTAGATAAAATTTTAACTACTAGTTAGGAACTTTTAATGTTCTTACAAAGCCAAAGTCCAGCGACAAAATAAAACTACGAGTTCACACACAACGTCACAACATAGTTTAATCCTAATACAAGGGATAACAGGATTTTATTCTGACAAAATCTTGACTCTAAGTCAGCCAAGGTTCGATATTGGCAGCAGCTCCAATTTCAGCCTCAGTCCCTTCTTCAACATAATCTGGCATGAAACGCCAGGGCAACAAAATATATGCCATGAGTTTTGCAACACAGTAAGAAAACGTAACCAACCTACCATTCTTTTTAAGAGACAAATAATAATATTCTAAACATGAGATAACAATATAATTATACACAGAAATTACAACCATTAGAATAGTTTCAGTAATTTTAATAAATTAGGTGACACTCGAAATCTCACCAAAGAGATTTAACTTACCAACCACTAAGCATGGCAACGGTTAATTTGAAACCCTCCCTTGGTCAAATATTTAAGTGTTACCAACCGTAACTACCAGGGATGCCCACGTCTGGAGTTATATACCCAAGTAGTGGCATCCGTGGTCTGCCCCAAGGAAACGGTCTGCCAAGGGTAAGTAACCTCCCTGTGTGCCACCTGCACATCCACCCTTATTCCAAAACCGAATACCGAAAAGGGTTCAAATAAGTCCCGTGCCATCTTAGAGTTTCGCAACACAATTTACGTGAGAATTCTCAAAACCAGGGCTCACCCTGAACAACCAGTGTTAACCGTCAACTCTTAATTCCGTACAGTCTTTAAACCAAGACTCACCCGGAACAACTGGTATTAATCGTCGATTGTTAACTTTGTATATGCCGTTAATCATTTCAGTTAATTTTGATATTAATCACAAATAACTCCAATTTTTTAATCACAAGTAATGTTATATCAACTCATTAAAATTCCCAATCATAAAATATTGCATGGGTCACACAATACTAAATAAAAGTACAGAATTTAAATAAATAATTTATTTAAACCATGGTATGAAATAATAACTTAGATACAAGAATTAAACCCTAAATACACACATGCACAAATTTTTGATTTACAAAATTAGACTAGGATAATATTAAAGTGGTGATTTTATTCTGTCCAGAACATTTTCAGAGTATATATCTTGCAAATAAAATTATAAATACATTACTTATACAACTCTAAAATTCATATCAATCTACAGGATACTCAATAAACATGTTATGGTTATTTTTCAGAAAGTTTTTCCCAAAAATAACTTATAAATAATTCTAAACAAATTCCAAGGGTGTTTATGACACAGATTTGTCACATTTCCTTATTTTAATTCAATGCTTAAATTTATAGATCAAACCCAAAATCTAAGGATTTATTATGAAACTAGACTTCTCAAATTTCATCTACTAGTTAGAAATTACCAGATTTGGCTTAGTATAAAATTTTAAATAAATTTTCAAATACATGGTAAAATCTGTCTCACAGTTTCAGATTCAGTTAGAAATTTGTATAAATTCGTAGAAAGCTCGAAAATTGTTTTCAAAAATTTCTGGATAAACTAGACATCATTATCAACAACTTTGTAGAAGAAATAATCTCGAAATTCTGAGTATAAAATTGTCTAAAAATTCGGGTAACATGCTGGCAGATTCAAGACAGATTATTCTCAACACAGTTTCAGATTTAGTTAAAAATTTGTATAAATTCGTAGAAAGCTCAAAAATTGTTTCCAAATATTTCTGGATAAACTAGACATCATTATCAACAGCTTTGTAGAAGAAATCATCTCGAAATGTTGAGTATAAAATTGTCTAAAAATTCGGGTAACATGCTGGCAGATTCAAGACAGATTATTCTCAACACAGTTTCAGATTTAGTTAAAAATTTGTATAAATTCGTAGAAAGCTCAAAAATTGTTTCCAAAAATTTCTAGATAAACTAGACATCATTATCAACAATTTTGTAGAAGAAATCATCTCGAAATTCTGAGTATAAAATTGTCTAAAAATTCGGGTAACATGCTGGCAGATTCAAGACAGATTATTCTCAACACAGTTTTAGACAATGTATCAAATGTACATAATCTGAAAAATTTCAATTATATAAAAACAAAATGAGAGGGTTGAGAAGGTTTTCTTACTTAGTAATAGAGTGACAAGATGGTTGAGAATTTTGGCTTCTTTAATCTCCTACTCTTCTTCCTCTCCTAACACCAAGCTTGGTGGCTTTGGGGATTTCTCTCTTCTTCTTCTTCTTTTTTTTTTTTTTTTTTTTTTTCTCACCGGATGCTTGCATGCATATAAATATTGAAGACATCTCTCTCTCCCTCTCATTCTTTCCATTATTTTATTTTCTCAAAAACATTCCATTCCCTTTCTCCAATTTCTAAGAGCAAACTTTCTCTAATTTTCATGGTTTCCTAATTTCCAAGAGATGGTGGATTTCGTAGGAACTATGGGTTGTTTGCCCACGGTTTGTTTGTTTGTATTTTTTTTTTTTTTTTTTTGGTGTGGGTTTCTGAAAATTGACACACTAAGATTTTTAACTAAGGTATTTAGTAAGAATAGTTATTATATTGAATCATAATTAAAATAATTTATAAACAACAAATATTGAACACCCACAAAATTATTATTCTTAATAATGTCTTGTTAGTGATTGAATTGAGTCAATTTAAAACTAACTTTTACACTAATGTATAATTCAGATAGACTGTAGACAAAATTAATTAATAAATTTTCTTTAAAGAATAATTAAAAGATGGGTTTTCACAGAGAGCATGACATTGAGTTTCACGTCTTGGATGTTCCAGCCACCTTCAACCTGCTCCTTGGGAGGCCGTGGCTGCACCAAGTGAAGGCTGTTTCTTCCACCCTGCACCAGATGCTGAAGTACCTCAACGGGAAAGGGGTGGCCACTGTTTTTGGGAATTCTTCGATTCATCCGCCGCCAGAGGTTTCTACGCCAGTCTTGGAGATTGAACATGGCACAGAGGATATATCTTTGTCGGGGTTCACCCTAGCTGAGGCCCGGGTTGTACAGAACATACTAGCTGTTGATGAGGGGCTATACGTTAGCGCACAATCTGTCTATCTTATGAATAAGCTTCAATACATGCCCGGGATGGGACTAGGACGCAGTGGCCGGAAGGGCGTCGCAGCATTGGCCGAAGTGCCGCACAACCCATATGCCTTTGGTCTAGGTTATCAGCCTACCAAAGAAGATTGGGCGAGGAAAAGGAAAGAAATGGTTGGAAGAGCCAAGGCAAAGTAGGCCGGGAAGCATTATGAGTTAGTGCATCGACCTATCCAAGGTACCCTGAACGGACGCTTTGTCCGGGAGGGGGAAGACTTCCCATTCTGCGACTTCCCAAAGCCATGGCTGAATTCAGAGAAGCGGCGCTTGCCCGGGTTCGAGATATTCTTCGACCTACGGTTATCCGGGGATGATGTTCCCGAAGAGCAGACAGACCCATCAGCTGAGACTAAGCAGTGCAAGAAGGAAGGCGTCGAGAGCACAGAGATTGAAATGGGGGTAGCACTGGCTTGTCTACTCTCAGATTCACAGATCGCACAAGAGTGCTTGGGGAACGACCTCTCAGTTTCCATGGTCGGGAATGGAGCAGCTGTGGACCCAACTTCAAACATCCTGGATGCATCCATCGCACCTCCCCTAATGTGGCTGTATAATGAGACTTTTGTTTTTAGTAATTCCGGGTCAGGTAGTGAGCAGGAACCTGATTCCACCGAGTCTATGGAGTCGGAATCAGGTTCCAGCTCGTCTGAGTCTGAGTCCGGTATTCTTGGGGATGATAACCCAGATACCGCAGTCCTGTCTGGGTCGTCTTTTTCTTTTCCTTTGAGTCTGTTGTAACAGAGGAACCAGGCGATCTGGATGTTATCAATGAGAATGGTATGGCTGTGGCTTCTGAGTATTTTTCTGTGCCTTTAATTTATTGCATTAATCAGGACTTTCAAAACTTTGATGAAAACGACGAGGAAGAAATTCCTCCGGTTTTGCAATGCTTAATTGAACAAGAGCAGGAGAGATTTGTAAAACCTTTGGCTGATGAAATCACCACAATTAACGTGGGTACTGAGGAGGATCCGCGACTGGTCCAGATCGGGTCCACGTTGTCTTCGGAGGAACGCAAGCGCTTAGTCGCTTTGTTAAAAGATTTCAAAGATGTTTTCGCGTGGTCCTACGAAGACATGCCTGGAATCGATCCTGAGATTATATAGCATTGGATCCCTCTTGACCCAGAGGCCCGACTTGTTAAGCAGAAGCTTCGAAGAATCCGCCCAAACTGGGCTCTCAAGATCAAAGAAGAGGTCACCAAGCAAATTGATGCAGGGTTCTTGTTGGTATCAGAATATCCTACTTGGTTGGCCAACATAGTTCCGGTGCCGAAGAAGGACGGCAGAATTCGGGTATGTTTGGAATTCAGGGATTTGAACAAAGCCAATCCGAAGGACGACTTTCCTCTACCGCATATCGACGAATTAGTGGACTTCACTACCGGGCATGCGCTGCTTTCGTTCATGGATGGCTTTTCAGGCTACAACCAGATTTTGATGGCACCCGAAGACTGCTTTCACTACCCCGTGGGGAACTTAGTGTTATAGGGTGATGCCGTTTGGGCTAAAGAATGCTGGGGCTACTTATCAATGGGCTGCGACCACAATTTTGCATGACATGATCCACAAAGAGGTTGAGGTGTATATGGACGATATGATTGTCAAGTCCAAGGAAAGAGAGGGCCACTACACCGCCTTGCAGAAATTCTTCCAACGGATCAGAGAATACAGGCTGCGGCTGAATCCTCAGAAATGTACGTTTGATGTTACAGCAGGGAAGATGCTGGGGTTCTTGATCACACAAAGAGGTATCGACCAAAATCAAGGCCATCTTAGAAATGCCACCACCAAAGACAGAAAAAGAGGTGCGAGGCTTTCTAGGTAAAGTACAATTCATAAGACGGTTTATTGCAAAATTAACCTTAACTTGTGAACCACTTTTTGGCCTCCTGAAGAAAGGGAAGAAGTTCCAGTGGGACGGCCGATGCCAAGCTGCTTTTGAACAGATCAAGCAATATTTACAGAATCTGCCTGTGTTGTCACCGCCAGAACCGGGGAAGCCGTTGATTTTTTATTTGTCAGTAACCGATACGACAATGGGCTGCATGCTTGCACAAGAGTCTAAGGACAAAGTGGAGAAGGCCATCTATTACCTGAGCAAGAAGATGCTGGAATATGAGACCCGTTACACTCCACTTTAGAAGGCTTGTCTGGCCTTGGTATGGGCTACCAGGAAGCTGCGGCACTACCTGTTAGCTCATTCTGTAATTCTGGTTTCAAGACTAGATCCCATCAAATATCTTTTTAAGAAACCGGAACTTACGGGTAGGCTAGCTCGTTGGTTGCTTCTGCTTTCCGAATTTGATCTGAAACATATGACTCGCAAGTCTGTGAAAGGGAGAGCAGTAGCGAAGTTCCTAGCCGATCACCCAGTGGAAGGGGATGAAGCAGTTGAGTATATGTTCCCGGATGAGGCCATTCTGCATGTCGAAGAAGAGATTTGGACTATGTACTTTGATGGAGCGTCTAATCAGTACGAATATGGGATAGGAGTGTTGCTGATAGCACCCGACAATTCCCACATACCCTTAGCGTTCAAACTCTGGTTCAAAGTATCAAACAACGAAGCAGAATATGAGGCGTGTATCGTTGGTTTAGAAGCTGCCTTGGAACTAGGGGCAAAAAGGTTGGACGTCATCGGGGACTCGAACCTGGTTGTGTCTCAAGCAAAAGGAGACTGGAAGGTTAAGGAAGAAAGGATGAAAATCTATCATCAAACCCTAGACGTGCTGATCCCCAGGTTTGAGAAGTTGACCTTCACGCATCTGTTAAGAGAGAACAACAGGTTCGCTGACGCTTTATCAACTCTATCTTCCATGACAGACATCCCTTTTGGAGTCCGGATGCATCCGATCATCATTGAACAGAGATATGTGCAGGCTTATGAGCTGATTGCTGCCATAGATAAAGTACAAGATGAGAATCCCTGGTATTATGACATTTGGAACTTCTTGGAGAAAGAGACGTATCCACTAGGGGCAAATGCCAAGGATAAGAGGGCAATTCAAAAAATGGCTGCTCAGTTCATCATCTGCAGGGGTAAACTGTACAAGAGGGGTCATCTCAAGATGCATAAACTGTGTGTTGATGTTGAAGAATCCAAGCGCCTGATGGAGGCCATTCAAGGAGGAGAGTGCAGAGCGCATATGAACGGGGTGATGTTAGCCAGAAAAATTCTCAGATAGGGTTATTACTGGTCAACTATGGAGGAGGATTGTATTGGCTTTGTTCGGCGATGCCACAAATGTTAGATCCATGCAAACCGCATGAACATTCTGCCGTCAAAGTTGTATAACATGACTTCGCCGTGGCCGTTTTCAGTTTGGGGAATTGATGCAATTGGAGCTGTCACTCCGAAGGGGTCAAATGGGCATGAGTACATTCTCGTAGCGATAGACTACTTCACGAAGTGGGTTGAGGCCCAATCTTATGCGGTGTTGAAAGCATCTCATGTTGCTAAGTTCATCAGGAACAACATCATCTGTCGCTACGGGGTCCCGAATGAGATTATTTCGGACAATGGTTCCCACTTCAAGAAGGAGGTGATCGACTTGTTGGAGAAATACAACCTGGCTTTTCATAAGTCATCTACACATCGGCTGCAAACCAATGGAGCTGTTGAGGCCGCCAACAAGAACATCAAGCACATTCTGCAGAAAATGGTGGAAACTTACCGGGACTGGCCAGATAAGCTGCGATTTGCTCTGTGGGGCTACTGGACTTCGATTCAAACTTTTACTGGCACAACTCCGTATTCTTTGGTTTATGGAATGGAGGCTGTGTTGCCCATCGAAATTGAGGTGTCGTCGTTACGGGTACTGGCTGAGTGTTAGATAACCGAGGCAGATTGGTAATAAAGCAGGTTCGAAGAACTCATGCTCTTTGATGAAAGAAGGCTGAAAGTACTGTACCATGTTCAGGGATATCAACGGAGAATTGCTAGGGCTTTCAACAAGAAGGTTAAGTCTAGGAATTTGAAAGAAGGGGATCTTGTGCTTAAAGACAACTGAGCTCCCATCCATGACCCTAGGGGCAAGTTCAGACCTAATTGGACTGGCCCTTACATCATCAAGTCAATTTGGTCAAGTGGAGCTGTCATTTTGATGGACCTAGACGGCCTAGAGTTCTCCCAACCGATCAACATGGACAAGTTGAAGAAATATCAACCCTGAGTGGCTCGCTATGTCGAAAACCCGAAAGGGCGACCTAGGCAAAAGTTAGAGCATAGAAAATTTGAAATGAGAAAAACTGAGCTCACAAGGTTGAAAACCCAGAAAGGGCAGCCTTGGCAAAAGTTAGAGCGCAAAAGGGGAGCGTTAATACACGAGTGAACCCGGACCGAACTACGTAAGGCTTGATTCCCATCTTTGGGATACGTAGGCAACTTCATTCTGAAGTCCAGCCATAAACACCTCCAAATCAACTTTGTCCATGTAATCAGCTTGGTCATCTTTACCTATTCTACATTCAAGAGCTCGGTTGTGATCTCCAGTGTAGTGTTGTTCAGACTAGGGGCAACTTTCCAGTGGATAAGATCCGGGGTTGTGCATCTCAGTGGTAGATCTCGGGCGTGTCCAGTTCTGATCCATATCGAAAATGATTTTGCTCAAATTAATCTTTTTACAACTTAGACCATTTTTGGACCAAACGGAAAATTTTCAGTACCCACAACCTTCAATTATGTTGATTTCAATACAGAGTTCTCCTACTCTTGAATACAAATTGAAGTTGCTTTTTATTACATTCATAAAGAAAACTTGAAAGTACTGATAAAGCAATAAATTTGGGGTATAGTCAAATCAAGTGCTCCTACGCCCCCTCTCAGAGCTCGTGGAAGCCTCCGATGCTAAGGTAGGCCCGGTCTGTGCCTCTTCATTCAGCCAAACTATACACTCATCAAAAAGGATACAACTAAAAGTGGGAGCGGGGGCCAGAAGTTCTCTTGTCCTCCATGCTGCGGCATATCGAGCTAGATGTGAGCCTCGAACCGGAAATGCAGCAGGGTACTCTATCTCTCCTTCTGGGCAGGTCTGATCATGGCCAAATTGGCGCCGGAATTGGAACAGAAAATAAAAGACACTCTGAGTCAGGCCGATCAATTGAATTCTGGGTTGGCGGGACATGCTATAACTCATCGCTGGTGGATTGAGCCTAAGGCAACGCCAAGCAATATCGACGGCGGACAGACTGCACATTCACTCGCGCCACCATTCCTCATCAGGGGCATTGACTAGTTACTTTCGGAAGAAATAGCCGCGTGCTAAATATGCTGGGCATGAGTCCACAACCTTCAACTTATCCATCAACCATATCTGGGGAGGGATGAAAAATGAGAGACTAAAGAATAGAGAGGTGTAAGTTGAGAGAAAAGTGAGAAAAGGGATTTGAGAGAAAAAACGAGCCTAAGGGCCGAGTGATGTGAGGGATATATATGTGAGGAAGGAGGGAAACATTACCTGCAATAGTAGTGGACTCCCCGCGAATCTAGTCGTCTCTCAGCGATGAATAGCATCCAAGCCTATCAGTGTTTCAGCTAGCGTCATGGCAATGCAGCTCTTGCCCTCTTTCAAACCCTGGGCAACCTCAATCAACCGGACGCTGAATCCTCCGGAGCCTGGAGCAAGCAAGTAATGAGACAACACGCACAAGCAAAGCGTATGTCGCCGAAAACCCTGCCAATGATGGTCACCACGGTCACCGGCATCAGAAAATCGATGAACCAAGCTGGGGATGTCCAATTCCCTGTCATGAATCAACGACAGAGCGTCATGAGAAGTAAGCCCGCACATCCGTCCTAGGGCTTGGATGTGACCGAAACGGAATTGGGGCAAGATCTCTTCCTCACGGTCGGACTCCATCAAAGCTCGGAAGTCTTCAAGAGTGGGGCACATCTCTTGTCCGCCAAAGCTGAAAACATAAGTGACCAGATTCCAACATCTTGCCGCGGCATGGAGGAACGGAAAATGCAGCGGAGTGTGGCTCAGCGTGAATAGTGCATTTATCCCAAAGCCCCGGAAATTCAGCTTTTCCGATCCATCCAAGTTGGCCATCCAATTTGAGAGATTTTGAACAAGAAATGCCTCCATTTTGAGCAAAAACAGTAGTGAACTGAAGAAACTACGAAGCTGGGACTTTTGTAGAAGACAAGGCTTTGAGTGGAAGACAGGTGTCAACATTCTAGAGGTCCCTGCCATTGTTGGCCGACCGACCACTGATCATGGCCGACCGGCCATCTTTTTGGCCGATTGTCTCTCTTTTTGGGCCGATGGTCACTAGCCATGGCCGATGGCCTCTCCCCCTGTTCTCTGACCTGTCCATGTGTTGAGTATGGGGATATCTGGTGACTGGTTCCACTTCAAGAGGCCTTTCGGTGATGATCTTGCAAAATCACGCCTGTGTTACCTCAGTTTGACCCTCGAGTTGTTGTACTATTTGTTTATCGAGTTGTTGTACATTTGTTTATCGAGTTGTTATACAGTTGTTTATCAAGTTGTATTTTGTTTTCTTGTCTTGCTTATCGAGTTGTGTTTACACTTGGTTAATATGTCAAGTTTGTTGTTTTGCTTATCGAGTTGTTTTGTTCCCTCTTTTTTGTTAGTTGGTTCACTACCTGATCAGTGCAATTCGAGTGTGTAGTTTTCAAACAAAATTCATCTCATTCACATGTGGTATGGTGCGATGCGATGCGATGTATGCAACACTTTAAAGAAAAAAAGTTGTTTTCATTCCATCATTTGCAAAAAAGTACAAAGTTTTGAAGAACATAAATCTGCCTAACCCAGTACAATGTGCAAAAACTCCTAGTATAAAGGAAAATAAAGCAAACAGAAAAACAAAGAAATGGAAATAAAAGAGCAGCATCTGAATCGGCACCGGCGCCTCAAGAGCGGGAGTCACTCCTCGTCCTCTTCCTAGACGAAGGTCCAGGCTCATCACCGTCAGCTCCGCCGTCTGAATCTGAACCTGAGCTGCCGCCGGTCTCATCTCCATCCTTAGAGGACTCTGACTGCGGGCTCACTGTCTCCTCATCAGACTCGTCATCATCCGAGACAGGCCTTCGTGAGCTGCTCCCAGACTGAGTACGCCCAGCCCTGCTGCGGCTGCGCACTGAAATCCCTCGGCCCGCTCTCTCTCCTCCTCGGGCAGGTGCAGATGGTCCCGCTGGAGCACCCGTTGCGGCTGGTATCTAAAATGAGGCCTGAAAAGAACAAATTGGCAAATGCATCAGTGAAGCTGAGTATGGAATTGAGTACAGTTTATGAATGTCGTGAGCAGTGTGTGATTGCCGTGAGCAGTGGATGATTACAAGGTGTGGTTGCCGTGGACAGTGTGCAAGTACAATGTATGAATGTCGTGAGCAGTGTGTGGTTGCCGTGAACAACGTATGAGTACAAGGTATGAATGATGTGAGCAATGTATGAGTTACATCAATTACGCAGAGTTTTGGAACTAAAGTTGAAAGAACTAACCGGGATGCCATAAATGCCCAGCAGGTCCATGCTCCTCTGCAGCATCCCCATCACTTAAGCCGACAGCTCCAGAGCCTGTCCAGTGTACTCGATAGAAGCCTGTAAAAGTGTTGAAGTGATTAGTATTCTACGGGATATCAAATGAAATGAAATGACTGTATAAAATGCAAAGTATGTCACATACTGGAGTCGAGCCTCGAATGCCGACAAACTCGTGGTCAGTTGGGGGAGGAGCGATAGGAATCTGGTAAGTCTCTCCAGTCTGCCCTCGACATGTCATCATAGTGGGCAGATCTGGCCACTCTGCTCTTCGTCCCCTCTGAAGCCTCTGTCGCGGGCCCGAGTTGGCCTCGACACTCCCGCCCCTGTCGCGGGTGCTGCAGCTCTCTCTCTATCAGCTCGCTGGGTACTGGCCAAAGGCCGCATCAGATAGGTCTGAATGAAGGCTGCGTAGTCTCCCTCATCTCTGAAGAAATCTGCATCCCATCCAATCGTGAAATCGATCATCTCCTGAGGGGTGTACCTCTCTATGTATCTCATGTGCGTCAGAGGCGGTATCGGGACTACCGGCTCAGGCAAGCCAAGGGTCTGTTGCAGGAAGCGCTCGCCTAAATACCAGGCTCGGCAGACCAGACCCTCAAGCAGAACCCGGAACCGGGAGGTCTCTCAAGCACCTGTGTACTGGTCCCGCTCAGGCAATACAGCCCAAGGCTGCCAAGTGATCTGCAAATGACAGGATATACAGTTTGTTATCTGATATTGAAAGTACAATGCAAAGCGAAGCTTAGATGAACTGTAAAGGTTAGAAATACCTCAGTTGCTGCGACGGTGTCAAAGTACCTTCGAAAGAACAAGAAGGTCCCCCGAGGCCTCTGCTCACACCTCCCGTCGTACCTGTGAGAATACGGGACGACAGGTGGCGTCTCTATGCTCTGGCTCCGGAGCAAGCCTAGGGAAGTAGGCGTATACCCACAACTGCAGAATGTAACGGGGCAATAATGAACATGCTTATCAGTAAGGCAGTAGGCAGATAAAGCAGAAATCAGAGAATGGTGTGCAATGTATTGTGTAGTGTATGTAGTGTACAGCGAGTGTAAAGCAGATTGTGTGTGCAGTATGCAGTGTACAGATAGTTGAAAGTAGAACTGTAAAGCAGAAAGGGAAAGTGTACCTCCCAGGCTCGCCAGTAACCCCTCCGCAGATGTCTGCTGCGGCGAGACGATGAGCTCATATAGCCATACAGTGTGGCCAGGCCTGCGCCACCCCAGTCAAAACGCCAGATGCTGGTGACATCCACCAACGCGCTCAGCACATAAAGGCCAATTGTATTTGCCCAGTCGGCAAAGAGAGTAGTGCCCAGCATGAACATCAAGAATCCTCTGGCATACTGCTCTGCCTCCTCGAGAGTCGTCGGAGTCTGCCCTCTAAACTGGTCCTCGAACCAGGAGTACCTCACAAAACTTGGTCAAGAGAGGCGGCCGGGTACCAAGCAGAAAGATCTGGGCAGCGTCCCACTCACCCATATCAGCGTCGAAGGGGATCGAATCACCCCCCCACTCCAATGCCAGTCAGCATGGAGAAATCAAAGGGAGTCATCGTCATCTCCCCAGCTGTGGAAAAATGAAGAGAATCGGTGGTGTCCCACAATCTCTCCACCAGTGCGCCCAGAAGCGGCCTACTAGCAGTGAGGCGTGAAAGCCCCATACAGAAAATGCCGAAATCGGCCTCATCAACAATATGGCGCACCTCATCAGGTAGCTCCAGGTACCAGCCTCAAGCCGCAGTGTTCCCATACCCCCGGAAGGCATGGGCATCTCCCTATATTCAAGACAAATAGATGCGAAACAGTGTCAGAAATGCAGTGTTTGGATGCGTCTAGAACTGAGAAAAATGCAGTGTGTGTGCATAAGTTCAAACTGACACAGATATCATGTATGGGTGCACTCATGGTGAGTTAAGCATGTGGTCTACAAATGTGCTTGTGATGATCAGATAAAGGGCAGTGTCGGCTATCCGAGATGTAAGGCCTACAATGCAGAAAAGAAGAGGGAAAGAGCATACCTCGGCAGCACCAAAGGATAAATGGGACTCCAGCTCGCGTAGCTGGAGGTCTACAGGAGTGCCCCATGCAAAGCTCCTGAACTGACGCAAGCTATCTGGAGGCAGCACGTGTACTGCAGGCTCGTAAGTCGCCGGGTCGAACGGCCTAATGCTACGCGGCAAAGGCTCGAAGTCGGGGTTGACATCCATCTTCGGGGAAGCCCCGCCCTGTGGCATATCGTCCGCCATCTCGAAGAGGAAAATATGAGAAAAACCTGCAAAATGGACAAAAATGCGAAAAGTCAACCAAAAGTCAGCCCCGAGGGGTGGAAAATGGAAAAAAAAGTCAAATCCGGAAAAAGTGTACTAACCTCGAGAGAAACTCGTGAGAAACAACCCTAGAATGGTGAAAGTGCGAGAACAAGCGCCGAAAACAAATTCCAATCAGTTCAAAGTGTTGGAAACAAAGAGGTTTAGCGAATAAAGTGTGTGTGGGGGCGTTGGAAAACGCGCAAAAATGTCAGATCGAAGGGGGAAAAGTTCCTAGAGAGCTAGGGAAAGGTTTTCCAGACTTGAAGGTGTGAGGAAATGAAAGGTGGAGGTGTATATAAAGAGACCCGAACCAAAATGGCAAAAATGCCCCGAATCTGCCATTGTTGGCCGACCGGCCACCACTTTTGGCCGATGGCCTCCCTGGTGGCCAACAAGTGGCCGATGGCCCCCCTGGTGATCTTCAGATGCCCAGTGTCTCTCCTGTGTGATTTCAGGTTGCTTTGAGTCCTTGGGTTTCGAGAAAGTACAAGAAAAGTTCATTGGTATCTCCGCGGAGGTCTGAACTTGTGCAAGATTCAACAAAAACCGTTATGGTCGAGGTGTGTCCTTTTTGAAATACGTTGTGATGAACCCTCCGAGAGAGACGGAACTGTATGTGCAGTTCCTTCAGAACTGGTGCGACCAGACGACATTGTATGTGTAGTTCATTCAGAGCTGGTGCGGTCAGACGATATTGTATGTATGGTTTGTTTAGAGCTGGTGCGACCAGACAACATTGTGTGTGTAGTTCATTCAGAGCTGGTGCGACCAGACGGCATTGTGTGTGTAGTCCATTCAGAGCTGGTGCGACCAGACGACATTGTGTGTGTAGTCCATTCAAAGCTGGTGCGGCCAGACGATATTGTATGTATGATTCATTCAGAGCCGGTGCGACCAGACAAAACTGCGTGTGTAGTTCATTCAGAGCTGGTGCGGCCAAACGATATTGTATGTACAGATCATTCAAAGCTGGTGTGGCCAAACGATATTGTACGTACGGTTTATTCAGAGCTGGTGCGGCCAGACGACGTGGTATGAACAGTTCATTCAGAGGAATCTCAAGTAAGATCATTATCTTTCCCCAATAGTTTATTTCATTCTTGTTTTGGTTAGAAACATTGGGGCATGCTCCGATGTTTACACCGCTCGTTGTTCTGTTTATCATATTGCGGGTGTGTGTCGCATATGATCGTTACTCTTTATATCATATTGCGGGTGTGTGCCGTTGCTCTTTATATCATGTTGCGGGTGTGTGTCGCATATGATCGTTGTTCCTTATATCATGTTTCGGGTGTGTGTCGCATATGATCGTTACTCATTATATCATGTTGCGGGTGAGTGTCGCATATGATCGTTGCTCATTATATCATGTTGCGGGTGAGTGTCGCATATGATCGTTGCTCATTATATCATGTTGCGGGTGTGTGTCGCATATGATCGTTGCTCTTTATATCATGTTGCGGGTGTGTGTCACATATGATCGTTGCTCTTTATATCATCTTGCGGGTGTGTGCCACATATAATCGTTGCTCTTTATATCATGTTACGGGTGTGTGTCGCATATGATCATTGCTCCTTATATCATGTTGCAGGTGTGTGTTGCATGTGATCGTTGCTCCTTATATCATATTGCGGGTGTGTATCGCATGTGATTGTTGCTCCTTATATCATGTCGCGGGTGTGTGTCGCATATGATCGTTGCTCTTTATGTCATGTTGCGGGTGTGTGTCGCATATGATCGTTGCTCTTTATGTCATGGTGTAGGTGTGTGTCGCATATGATCGTTGCTCTTTATATCATGTTGCGGGTGTGTGTCGCATATGATCGTTACTCTTTATATCATGTTGCGGGTGTGTGTCGCATATGATCGTTGCTCCCGAGGATTGCGTGTTCTTTGCCCTTCCTGCGTGGTTTGTGGTTAAGATTACATAATTTTCTTACATCCTTTTTGCGTGAAATGTGGTGTGGTCCATGTTTGTTCGCTTCGTGTAAGCTTGCTGTAGCATTTCTTTGCATATCACTTGCATCTAGATGTTTCATCTCATCTCTCATGGCATGATCATAAGTTATGTTCCACATTGTGCATATCTTTTGCATTTTGCCCCAGCCTGCGGGCGCATACCTTTGTTGTTTTGTATGTTTGTCTAAGTCTTTGGCCTTGTCAAAAATGGGTCGTCTCCGAGCTTTGACATTTACTCCCGTCATCTTATGACTTCCGAGTTGTGTCAAAGAGGGGTAACTGTAGACACCCCATTTTTGACCTGCTTCAAGGCTTGGACGTCATCGTTTGAACACGCGATGATTATCCATGCTTGTGTTTGTTTTGAGTTTCGAAAAGTCTTGGTTGCGCGCCTTGCCTTAGAATCTCTTAACTTCTCTGTTTTGTGCTTGGTTACGGACCAAGAGCTTGTGGATGTGTTCATGAGGGAAAGGAATGGCCTATCAACCAAACCTCCCACCCATCGGCCAAGCCTCCTGCCCACCGGCCACCTTTCTTGTTCAATCGGCCAAATGTGATGGCCGGCCGGCCAGTTTGACTGCCGGTCGGCCAAGTGTGGTTTTCAACAGATATCTCTGTAGACAGCTGGCACAGCTGTCATTCTAAGCCATACCCCAGCCCATACCTGGACGTGAGTGTTCTGAGGAGCTGCAGATTGATATATATCTATATCAATCAAGCTCTCTCACATAACACAAAAGAGATATACAACTTTGAGCAAAAACATCTTTCTCTCTCTCTCTCTCTACATTTTCTGCCTCTCTCTCTAAGGTTTAGGGCTTGTTTGTGCTCAAAAGTGCATTTTCTTTGCACTTTTGCACACAAACACCTAGTTCTCTACCCCCTTTATTGAGCTGAGGTCCTTGGAGGTGATTTTTGGGGTGATTTGAAGCCTTTTTTCGTCCAAAAGTTGTTGATTTGCTACTGTGCTTCAAGGGTGATCTTTTTACCTCTTTTAAGCCTTGTTTTCATTGCTTGTTTTTCCATATTTGCATGTTGTTTTAGACTTACCTCTCAACTAAAAAAAGTCTTGTTTTTAAGTCCCTAACATATTTGTTTGAGGTCATTTTGGTGTTGGGGGTGATCTACCCCCTTTTGAGCTTTGTTTTGCCTTGTTTTGGGCCACTTTTGTTGACCTCCGAGCTGGTCTTTTCTTGGCCCTTTAACCACTGAATTCCAGAGGAATTTCAGTGGTGGGGATGGGGTTTTGAGATCCCAAGTGGGTGGGGGTTGTACCCCCTCCCGTGCTTTTGCCGGTTTGTGTTAATGGCTCACCAAATGAGCATGTGTTTCCATCTTCTTGAGCCCTTGTTTGAGCATGTTTTTGTGACTTTTTAGACCTGCCTTGACTCTATTTTTGCTTGGTTTGGTCACCCCTTGCATGCTTCTAATACTTGTAGTGTAATCCTACTTGAGGCTCACCAAAGTGACATGTTTCTCTAGCATGATCTTGCTCCTCTTCAGCATGTTTTTGGTAGTATTTTTGCATGTCATAACTCTGTTTTGCATTGGTTCGGACACCTCTTGCATGGTCCATGTACTTGTAGTGCAATCCTCTCTCTAGCCTTAATATGTATCATGTGTTTAGACTATCATTCTAGCATATTTTGGCTTAGCTCTGAGAAGATTTTGTCCATGTTTTGCCATGCTATAGCTCTGTTTTGGGTTGGTTAGAGCATCCCTCATTTGCTTCTTGCACTTGTAGTGTAAATCATGCTTATTGGCCTACTTTGCTTAACATTTTACCCTTTCATTCTAGCATGTATTGCTTGTGTTTAAGCATGTTTTAGGCATTGTTATGGCATGCTTAGGGATTGTTTTGAGGCATCCTTGATCACATGACATTGTTGCATGCTTGTTGAATAGTTCACGGTTTGCATAATATGACATGCTCATGGTGCTTGCATGGCGTATGTTTAACATGTTGTCGCATGTGGTAGCTTGTTGCATCGCATGTTGTGGCATGCTTGTTGCATTGCATTGTGCATGCATGCTCTATGTTCCTTGGGTTGTTGACACCTTTGATTAAGCATGATAAGGTGGCCAACTTGTTGAGTCTCATGTATTGTTTGCATACACTCATTTTTCTATCAATTGATACAAGTCGACCTCTTTGGCCATCATGCATTGAGATGCGTGATTGGTGGCCCGAGGGTCGAGCACCACACTCCTGTGAGTCTTAACCATGATGAGGGGTGTGGTCGTGCATACATTTCCTTGAGAATACGCTATTGTGCCTCTGTTAGTGCTCTGTTGCAGCAAAAAGGAGATCCGGCAGAGAGGAGTGGCCAACCGACCACATAGAAGGCCGACCGGCCACCTTTTGTTGCTCAGAGATGGCCGATGGCCACCAGACATGGCCGATGGCCACCAGACATGGCCGATGGCCATTCCTCTTGGCAGACCACCTCCCCATTTCTCCCCGAGGTGGAACAGGAGTGTCCTGGAGGTCTGCACTTTTTTTCAGAGATCAAAAACAATGCAAACAGAGGCAATATGAGGCACAATGGTGGATCCTCGCAAGACGCGATCAAGCATACATCTTTCACCGATCCAAGGCAGAGCTGCAACATCTTGTTTTTTTTGGTTATGTAATTCAGTTTGTTGAGTTAATTTGTAATAATTATTCTTTTGGGACTGTAATAGTTAGTATTCTTTCATGGACATTGGACTTTAATCCGTCCCGTGTGGACGCGAGTGTTGTAATAAGTGTGCGTGTGTGTGATGCATGTCTTTCTTTCCCCCTTTTATTTAACTGTTGTTGTTAGTTAGATTAGGGCATATTTCAATTAGCATACTTCATGTTTCCATCCATGCATTCATTTTGCATGCACCGAGCTCGGCGCATCATACTAGTCGTATTGTATTTCAATTCCTACTTGAATACGTACTCATTGTTGCATTTTCACATGCCATCTTAGAATAGTGAAGCCTATCTTAGTTGCATTTTGCATGCGTTGCATTAGGCATTTTTACATGAACTAAGATCATGCATGATTACTAACTAGTTTCTGTTTTGGCTTGGAGTACTAGGTATGTTTTACGCTTTAGCATCCCTGCATGAGTGTGAGTGCTAGCATATCTACCATGAGGCTATGTGCTTATGTGATATAACTGCATGAATGCCTGTGGATGGAGGTCTTTTGTTTGGATTGGGACAAATTCAACCAAACCATTTTCCGAAAGCCCACTGAGGTGGCAAAACCATGTTTTTACTAAGCCCACTGCGGTGGAAAACCATTTTCTCAAAGCCCACTGAGGTGGCAAAACCATGTTTTACTAAGCCCACTGCGGTGGCAAACCCTTTTTCTAAAAGCCCACTGCGGTGGCAAAATCTCTTTTTCCTAAACCCACTTGAGAGTGGAAAATTCACATCATTTTGAGGTCAACCGCAAGTTGAATTTGTTCCAATTCCTACGACTTGGTCTATACTTGTATGTTGCGTACATCACATAGTAAAGACTAGCTAATAAACCGGAATAAGAACACATGTGTTTTCAAAATAACATATCATGTTAGTAGAGGTCGATCCTTTGGATCGGGCGAGTGGGGGTACTTTCATTTCATGACCTTTCCCGCTTGTACCTAAGTTTCCGAGCCTAGGCAACTTTAGTAACGATGGATCTGTGGCCTTTAGGCATGAGTCAAGGTTTCCTAAGTTCCCAGAAATAAATATTTAGGTGGCGACTCTGAAATCTGGCAAAGCAGTCCATGTTTGGCACTTTTTAAACTTAAAAAATGATTTTTCAAAACAAATTGTCGGATTTGGACTCTTTGGTGATTTATCAATATCACATTACACTTTGTGGGATTAGATTTAGAATCGTGACAGGAGTCCGAACTGTAGGAGGCCTATCTTCGTCCTCTCCGAAAGGCGGGGTCAGAAACGGGCGAGCTACACCAACATTTGTTGCTACTCAAGCATCAACTCGCTAGACCTCCAATTGTCATTCATATGACATAAAAGATAGAACTCAAAATGACAACAAAAAGCACAATATAACTAAAACAACTCTCAGCATAAAAAACAGTAAACCCCTGTAGCCCGACTTTTCGTGCCCCCTTTAGGAAGACGAATAGCCCTACAGTATCCGACTCCCGTGGTGCTGAATCTGATTCCACAAGTGCAATGTGAAATAGAAAACACAAATAGTCCAAATCTGACAAATCGTTTTGGAAAATCAATTTGGAATCAAAATGCCAAAACTGGACTGTTTTGCTAGATACAGAATCGCCACCTAAATATTTTATTTTTGAAAAATTTAGGAAACTCGAGACTCTTGTCAAAGGCCTTTAGTCTGTCATTACCAAAGTGTCTTAGCTCGAGAACTTAGGTACGAGAGGGGAAGGTCATGAATTGAACACCCCTGCTCGCCCGATTATAGATCGGCCTCTACTATTAATGATGTGTTTCTTATTTATATTATATGCTCTTGCTCCGGTTATTGGCTACTTTTACTATATGATGCGCACACACAAGTATAGACTAGTTTGCTCAATTTGAAACAATCCAATTTCATATTTGCTTTGCGAAAATGGTTTGCCACTCAACAGTAGACTTAAAACTCACATTCATTGAATTATTCTAATTCAAGCAACAAGCCTTCATCCATAGGCATTCAAGCAGTTATATCATTTAAGCACATAATCTCATGGCAAGCATGCTAGTCATGGCAATCACTTACACTCATGCAAGATGCTAAAGCACTAAAAACTCACCTAATACTCCAAGCTAAGAGAAAACAAAAGAGTTAGAAAAAATGCATGATTCCTAACTATATAAGATGTCTAATGCAACACATGCAAAATACGACTAAGTAGGCTCGAATACTAATGACATGATTTGTAACTTCATAGCATGCGTTTGAACATGTATTCACTGATGTATTGAAACGACAATGCAGTTTGAATGATGAACCGAGCCCTCGGTGCATGCAATACAACATGAATGGATGCAAGCATGAGTTGTGCTAATCAAAACATGACCCTAGTCCAACCATCAAAAGCTGGAAAATAAAAAGGAGAAAGATGTGGAGTTGAAAGACATACATACACACATGCACACTTATTACAATATTGCCCTCGCGAAGGAGGGGCGAATCAAAGTCCAAATGTCCGAAAATAACTAAACTAATACAAACCCGAATGAAAATAAATTAACTAACTAATCTAAGCTAATTAATTAATTACAACAATAAAATAATTAACTAATCTAGGCTAATTATTACAACAATAATCAATTAACTAACCAATCTAAGTTAATTAATTAAACTAACTAGCTATTCTAACCAGTTAACTAATTTATTACAAACCAAATAAGTAATTGACTAAACTAGTAAATTAAGTACAAATTGAACTACTAATTAATTATACTGATTAATTAATTACAGATCCAACTAGATAGTAACAACAAGTATACTATTCTAACTACTCTGCCTTGGGAAGCGGTGAATGCACAAGCACATGCTTGGTTTCCATCCGAAATGCCACTGTTTCGCCTCTGAAGGCCTCTGTTTGCATAGTTGAACACTGACACTGTGGCCCACTCTAATTTGCCCTACCAAAACCATTCTGAGTTCTGCATCAGTGACTGGCCGGCCATTGGTAAAGGCTGTCAGCCATCAGCCGGCCATGATTGAAGGTCGCTAGCCGTGGATGATAGTCTGCCATCCATGGAAAGCGGCTTGCCAGATACTGATGCACAGGTTCATCCTGCTACAACAGAGGACAAACAGAGCATATACAGGGTATTTCCAAAGATTGTCCGCACAATTCACCCTTCCTTTTCATAAACCAATCCAAGGAGTTGTGAACTTAGGCCACAAACCACCAATCCAATGAATTTTATTGCATGGTGGCTTGTGATTCAAGATGTGCAAGTTCAATAAATGCAAAACACAACACACAAGAACCATCACCCTATCAAGCAAGATCAAGGGCCATGGAGACCTAAGAAAATGACACATTTCATCACTTTTGAGTATGAAATGTTCCATTATCCTTGTGTTCAAATTAACGCCCGATTTGAACACATGCAATGCAACACAAAAATGCTTATCTTGCCAAGTTTTACTTACCAATTTTGTTTACACATTTTAATTACCAGCCATTACTTAATCAATTAAGTCCATTGGTGAGTAAGTCCTCTAAAAGCAAGAGAAGTGCCAAACAAGGGATAGTTTAAGGCATGAGAGAAGCTTCATGTCGTTGGTAATAAACCTTCAAAAGAGGATTAAACCATTAAGCAATGACCCTCAATCTCAAGCTTAAACTATCCTAAGGTTGAAACAACCCTCAAAGCAAATGAAAAAGTGAAGAAATAAGGGAGATTGCAAAGTTATTTGTGCTGAAATTACATACAAAACAATACTAAAACATGCAATCAACTCAAGTAAATAGTGTTTAAAGGCCCAAAGCACCAAACTAGTAAAGAGATTTACACTACAACTATGCAAAACAAGACTCAAATGATCCAACCAGACCAAAATAGAGCTAAAACGGTTCAAAATAAAGACTAAAACATGTTGGAATTAAGCTACATTAAGCTAGAAAAACATGCTAACTTATAAAGCTAACTAGGCATGCAAACAAGACACAAGGAGGGGAGGCTAATCCCTCCAATTTTGGACTTCAAAACATGTTTTTTACTACTAAAAATACTCTAAAATTCAATGGTTAAAAGCCCAAAAAAAGTTGGTTTGAAAGTGTTAAAAAAAAAGTACAAAAGCTCTACAAACAAAGAAGAAAGAAAGGTGAACCACCTCCTAACTCAAGAAGGCCTCAAACCACCATTTTTAAACCATATAAACAGAGTTTTTTGGAGTTCAAAACTAGCTCAAAAATAGTACAAAAAGATTGCAAAACAAGTACAGAAATTAAGCTTAGAAGATAGGTGTTATACCTCTTGACGCCAAGATGCAATTTAAGCAACAATTCAAGCCCAAAACCTCTTTCTAGAGCTCAAGGATGACCTCAAGTAACCTCAGTCCAAAGACTAGCAACTTTGGTTAAGGATTGATAGGCAAACTCAAAGTGTATCTCAACTTGTATGCACAAAAGTTCAAGAGAGAGAGAGAGAGAAATGTAGGAAGAGAGGGAGAATTTTGTTCCAAAATTTCTAACCTCTCCAAATGGGGGAGAAGGTCCCATATAAATAGAAAAAACAAGTCTTAGCTGAGTTAAATCCATTCATATACATGTATGGAGATGGAGTAGGTTGTGGAAACAGTTGGCACAGCTGTCACCAAAATATCTACGAAAAGAACACTAATGGCCGGCACGGGGCCAGCAGCCACCATCACTAGCCGGCAGGCCACTCAAATGGCCGACTGGTGGCCGACTGGCCACCAAAGTTTGCAGAAAACCAGGTTTTGTTCCAAAACAAGGCACAGAAAGAACAGGGTTTGAAGGCTCAAAGAGATGACATTCCGCCGAAGACTTCGGGCACTAAAACAAGAGCACACTGATTCATTATCATCGGGTGCATAAACGATGACGCCCAAGTCTTGAAGACAGTCAAAAATTGGATATCTACAGTTGCACCTCTTTGATAGAACTCGAAAGTCATGCAATGACGTGAGTGAATGTCAAAACCCGAAGACGACCCACTTTGACAAGGCCGAAAACTTGGACAAACAAACATGACAAAAAGCAAATGGTTGCGCACACAGGCTGCCTACGGATCCCTTTGCAGGGAATCAAACCAGCGTAGTTCAGCGGTAAGATGCAAATGATATGCACAAAAATATTTTGAAAGCTGGACTTACACGCTTCGCAAAGCCGGCTATTTGGAAAATGCATGATCATGCAAGAATGATGAAAACGAATTAGTTTACTGCTTCTCCTCTTCATGCTTGGGTGCTTCTTTGATCTCCTCTGCTCCATCATCCTATAAATAGGTCCAATAATGCATGAGTTAAAATAATACATTGATACATAACCAAAAAGAATGAAATGTAAAAGGTACTAAACTTGCATGTCTGAGGTCCACAAAGTTGGACTATCACGAAGGAGTTGCATTATCAAAGTCATGTCCTTGTATGAATCCTCTCCCAATGTGTCCAACTTTGCAATGGCTTCATCAAAAGCCTGATAGAAATCGGATTCCAATTAGAAACAGGCACTAGTTACCAATAAATTAAAAATAACTCATTCATTAACCAACTATAACAATAGAACTATCAAAAGGGCACCATAATTATGCTTGTAAGGAGCATTCGTCTAATTACTCTTTTTTTGGGCAGTTTCTCATTTGCTCACTAGTTTGGTTCATGAAAAAGAAAACTTTTGGTTCTTAAGAGCCCTAGACACAAGTCACACAACAATTTTAGTTATACCCTAGGCCCACATTCATGAAATGAATCTAGTTAACTAGAATGAAGTATGGATTATAAAGTACAAATATGGCTACTTTTAAGCAGAGGACCCACATGTTGTCCCCGTATTTAGTAAGCATCTGAATTATAAAAAAAAGGGTCACGATCACAACAAAAATCATGCAAACAACAGATCAAAATGCAATCAAATCACAAACCTGCGGTGCCTTGTAGGCATTGAGAGTGTTTTCAGCGGCCTCCTTTCTCTCAGCACCAGTTTTAAACTCCGCCAAATACCTATGATAATACCCCTTCATCCTCAAATAAAACACCTTCGAATCTCCAGAGGTAGCCGAAGGAATCAACATCAAGTCAAGCAATTTCAGAATACCGTCGCAGATCGATGAAAGCTCGGACTCGATCTTGGTTCGATACTCCTTGATCGTTGCGACATGGTCGGCATTGCTGCGAGACTCCTCCTTCTGCTCGATCGGAGACATGATCCGCTACGAGGCGCGGGGGGCTCCGATGACGTTCTTGTAGGCGACGGAGAGGAGGTTGCGCTCCTCGACGGTCCTTGGAATCGCAGACGGCGGCGGAGACTTTCTCCATGAATTCGACCATCTCTCCGTAGCGCTCGGCTTGCTCGGCAAGTTTGGCGATGTAGACGTTGTCTTCGCGTGGGGTTGGGGTCGCCATTGGAGGGGGATTTGAATGAGATCTGAGAATGGAAAAAGGGGGATTTGATTTGAATGAGGGAAAACGAAAGAGAAGAGGAGTTGGAGGGAGAGAGAGATATTGGCTACAACACAATCTAATTGTTGGTACTTTACTGGAGTCAAGAGTCTCTCCTGGCAGCCCCGTCCTTGTGTCCGTCCTTGCAGGTCTTCGGGTCTATTTTTAGGCCTAATTTTGATAATTTGAACTGTTCATATTTTATGATTTATTCAGTATATCATACCTGTAAAAAATCAAATTGATCGGATATCAGAAAGCATGTGTTCCGAAAACTGTTTTAAATTGTTTAAAAAATAGTTTTTAGTTCAATTTTTCGAACACATGCTTTCTGATATCCGATCAACTTGATTTTTTACAGGTATGATATATTGAATAAATCATAAAATATGAACAGTTCGGATTATCAAAATTGGGCCTAAAAGTAGACCCGAAGGCCTGCAAGGACGGGCCCAAGGACGGAGGCTGAAGGGAGAGGATCCTCATTCACTTACAGTGGTGGGACGTCTTGTGTCAAGGGATCGGACACGTCAGTATGATGTTAATGTTTGCGTTGCCCGAACCCTTGACGGGACAATTATAGTGTTGGGATTGATTTTTAAAATATGATTGGAATGGAGAAATTAAAAAATTTAGAATTTGTTTTAAATAATTTAAATAAGTGTATTTTTTATTTTTTTATGAAAAATATATAAAAGGATAAAAAGGTAATATAATTCAAATAAGTATATTTATCTAAATAAATACACTTATATAAGTTATACTAAACATTCCTTAGTTAATTAGTTTTTAAAATACAATTCAAAACTTAATTTTCTCTTTTCTCTCTCCTTTTTTTTATTATTAATAAATCAATTTTTTTTTCTTTCTTCTTTTATCTTTCGTTCTCTCACATTCTAGACATCAATCAACTAAATTTTCTCTCACATACCATCTATTTAACTAAAAATAATTTTTTTAAAAAAAACTACAAATCACAAAAAAAATATTTTCAAAACTCATAACCAAACAAATTTTTAACTTTTAAAAGAGGGTAAATTACACACCCCTGAAGTTTTTAATTTCATAACAAATAAGTCATTTATTAATAAATCATCAAGTTAATTAACATTTTTTTAATAATGTTAAAATTTTATTTCAATTAATAATTCATATAATTTTATTATTGTATAGATGAGCAGTTAGAAATTTTACTTTTTCAATTAATTTTGTTAAATAAAAAATTTTGATAGAGAGGTATTTGTAATATAGCGACCCCGGTTTTTTCCCATTTGATTATTGTATCCGGACTTAGGTTCCGTAGATTCCGTCATTGTATAATTGTTGTTGTCATTCATTATTTTCTTATTTTGAGTCTTGGGTTGTGTTAGGAAGATTTGGAGCAGGTTGGGTGAGCTTAGGAACCAAGTCTAGTTGCCCAAATTTTGGCTTGTCCGCTCGAGCGGGGGTTTGGACGCTCGAGCGGGGAATACACCCATCCAGTATGTCCTGTGTAGTGTTGGCCGCTCGAGCGGGGGATTGGACGCTCGAGCGGGAAGTCGTGAGTGACGCTCGAGCGGGGAGTTGGGCGCTCGAGCGGGGACCTGTCTGCAAAAAACTTCTGGGAGAGTGCATTCACCGCTCGAGCGGGAGTTTGGCCGCTCGAGCGGGAGTCTGTGAGTGGCGCTCGAGCGGGGGTTTCCACGCTCGAGCGGGGCGACTGGTATAAAAATCCGAGATCCGACTTTCAGGATCATTTTTCATCTCCTTTTTTATTTTAAAACCCTAGAACCGTCTTCTCCCTCTCCCTACACACCTTCTGTCTTAGGTTTGATCTACTTAGAGTGTATTTTTACCCTAAGCCCTTTGTTAAAAAGATAGAGTGGGTCGAGGGCTTCCGTTTAATCTGAACAATCTTGGGTTTGGAGCACTTTGGTTTTCGTCATCTTCTCCATTCGAGTTCTTCGCTTCAAGGTAGGGATTTCCTACTCCATTTTATAGGTTTTGTTCTAAGCTTTGGTAATTTGATATGTTGGGGATACTTTGGTAAATTTTGGGAAAAACCCTAGTTGTATTATTGAATTAATTTGTATAAGTAATTCATGGAAATGGGAAAAAATGGTTAAATCCATGGAATTGGGGAATTTATTGGTTAAATAGCATAATTGGGTAATTGGAATCATTTGTCTATTGAATTGTTGACATAGTTATTTTCAGTTTAGAAATAACTGTTTTGGGCTATCGGTGGAGGATAGTCGTGATTGTTGTAGACATTGCATGTGGATTAGGAATAACTGAAACTAATCACATTGGTTAAGTCATTAATTTTGACTATGGCATTGATACAGAAAATATGTGTATTGATTGAGCATTGCATTTGCATACATTGTTTTGTGTGTGGGAGGAGATAGGGGATGTACTCCACGGTTTAGGGGAAGATAGGGGATGGACCTCTAAACTGGATTTTGTTTGGGAGGAGATAGGGGATGGACTCCATTAGCATCACTTTTATGTGTGCTTATTTATATAGAAGTGTTTTATTGATACAGCACTAAAATGTGTATCAATCTGGAAGTATGAAGTGTTTGATTTGAGCTTGAGTCTCATTTGTTTGTTGATATTGGAAGGATGTGAATATGATATATGTGATTCACTGTTATAAGTTTGGCCAGGTTCTGAGCCATGTTGATTAAGTTGGAAAGTAAAACGTATCTTTGGCAATAGTGTCATGAGACTGTAAAATGAAGTAATTGATTATTTTGGTTAACCATCTGTTGAATGCTATTGCTTTATTCATTGCTTATATGTGGTTTAGTATATTTCTACTGGGCTGTGGCTCACCCTTTATGGGAACATCATTTTCAGGTTCAGGTGATAAACTACCTCCAAGGACTTAGCTTGGGAGGGTTTGGCTTCTGGATTGAAGAAGACCACCTTTAGTTAATAGTTTTTATTTATTAGTACATGTAAACATTCAAGCCTAGGGCTTTTCTTGTATTGAGATTAGAACTCATATTTTTGAATCCAAGTGTTGGCTTGGAAAGATGTAAGCCTGTAGGGCATTTTATTCAATGTTACATGTAATGCTTTATTTAGTAATACTCTGATGAATGAATTAATAAATTGTCTTCTTAAAATAATGCATGTCAATGATATATATAATGGGTTAATTTTGAGGGCGTTACAACTTGGTATCAGAGCGTACCGGGTTTGAATACTTTGGGTACGTGGGAAGTGATTAGTATCACATTGGGTTCGTCTCGTTTGATAGAGACTTAGTGTAATGTTATATGCTTATGTGATAACATGTTTATGTGATTATGTGGGTATGGAATGTAGTTTCTAGGATGTTGATTGGACCCTTGAGTTTCTAGTAGTCTTGTTGGAAAGGCACTTGATCACTGCTACTTCCAACCGGAACTATAGTAACGCATTGGGACTATCATTATCCGGGAATGAAATTCGTAGGTACTTATGTGATTATGTGCTTACGTGGAATGTATTATTGTTGTCCATTGCATTAGGACGCGAGTGTTTAGCTTCGGCACATTTATTAATGTGCTAATGTCTCTGTTTCCTTTATTAGGATGTTAGGACGAGGACAAGGACGCGGTAGGCGTGGTAGGCCGGGTAGGCAGGAGGTGGCTGTGCCAGAAGAGATTCCGGCAGTTCAGGAGGGAATTGGCCAGGCTAATGTGGCCGAGCCAGTAGGCCAGCAGGCTATGGACGCTTTAGCTCAAGAGATAGTAGGAGCATTCAGGGAGTCAGTAGGCATTCTCAGAGCTGAGAATCAAGCTCAAGTTGTTGCTGCTGATGCAGGACCTTCCTTTCTGAAGAGGGAGTTCTTCCGGTCTAATCCGGATGAATTTGTGGGTGATCCTAAAGAGCCGCTTAAGGCAGATGAATGGCTTGAACAGACAACGAAGACGTTTGAGATGCTTGGCATTGAAGACGAGGGGTTGAGAGTGACCTTGGCATCTTTCCAGTTGAAGGGGGATGCAGGTCAGTGGTGGAAGTTTACTAAGGGGCGTATAGGAGGTACGTGGGAGGCTTTTGTGAATGCTTTCCAGGAGAAGTTCTTATCTCCAGCAGTCAGGGAGAAGCTGCGAGACCAGTTTTGTCAGCTTAAGCAGGCGAGTTCTTCAGTGGCCGAATTTGAGGCTGCATTCACTAGTTTGTCCAGGTTTGCACCTGAGTTGGTGGCGTCTGAGGAACGCCGTTGTATTGAGTTTGAGAAGAAGTTGAGGCGTGGCCTCAAGCTGAGAGTTGGGGGAACTATGATTCGAGATTATGGGCGTATGGTTGATGCTGCAGCCCACATGGAAATCATGATGCAGGAGGAGGAGGAAGGGCAGAAGGGCTCCAAGAGGAGTCAGGATGGTCAGAATGATAGTAGGAGACAGAAGGGTTTTAATCCCCAGCAGTCTCAGGGTAGCTTTTCTAGATCGACTTTTCCTGTACCGAGTGCTAGTTCGGGGAAAGGCAGTCAGGGAGACATTACCTGTTTCAAGTGTGGCCAGCTGGGCCACAAGTCTCCAGTTTGTCCTCAGAGGGGAGGAGTTCAGAGAGCAGCATCTTCTTCGGCTCGATCTCAGAGCCAGAGTCAGGGTAGAGGTCAGCCACTCTCGTGTTTTCAGTGTGGTCAGCCAGGGCATATGAAGAGGTATTGCCCGCAGTTGGGTGGCACATCTGGTGCATCTGGTTTGAGGCCGACTCAGGGTCAGTAGCCAGCTCAGTCGGGTCAGGCCTCGAGGGCCAATCAGGGCGGGGCTTCATCGTCTCAGTCAGTGCAGCAATCTTATGCTCCTAGGGTTGAGCAAGTTGATCAGAGGTCGTCTGGGCGCGTGTACGCTGTTACCGCGCAGGATCTTGTGCGAGCACCATCAGTTGTGAGAGGTACCTTTTTGTTTTGCAACTCGGTTGCTAATGTTTTGATTGATACGGGTGCATCTCATTCCTTTGTGTCTGCTGCATTTGCATCTGTTTTGGAGTTGGAGTTAGCACAGTTAGCATCTCCTATTTGTGTGGTATCACCTCTTGGGGGTGAATTGATTTTAAAACAAGGTGTTAGGGGTTGTGATATAGAGGTTGATTATCATAGAATCCCATTTTCCTTTGTAGTTATGCCTATGAGGGGTTTCGATGTTATTTTGGGTATGGACTGGTTATCGTCATATCGGGCAGTTATTGATTGCTACCGCCAGAGGGTCACTTGTTGTACCGTGAGCGGAGAGTATTTTCATTTTCTGGGAGACCGGGTTGGTGATGTGTTGCCACCGGGGTATGTTCCGCGAGGTCAGAGTGAGCTTAGTGGGCTACTTGCTAACCTTTCGATTAGTGAGGATAATGGGACTCAGATTGTGTTGCCAAGAGTGGTTTGTGAGTACTCGGACGTCTTTCCCAAGGATCTTGTTGGTTTGCCACCGCATCGAGAGATTGAGTTCTCTATTGACCTGGTGCCCGGCACGGCGCCGATTTCTATGGCACCTTATCGTTTTGCCCCAGCCGAGTTAGTTGAGTTGAAGATTCAGCTCCAGGAGTTGCTAGATAAGGGTTTTATTCGTCCTAGTGTTTCGCCGTGGGGAGCACCAGCCCTCTTTGTTAAAAAGAAAGGTGGTGCTTTGAGACTGTGTATAGATTACCGAAAATTGAATCGGGCTACGGTTAAGAATAAGTACCCTATGCCTCGTATAGATGATCTGTTTGACCAGTTGAAGGGTTCCCGTTGTTTCTCTAAGATAGACTTGAGATCAGGTTACCACCAATTGAGGGTCAGAGAGGAGGATATTCCGAAGACGGCATTTCGTACGCGGTATGGCCATTATGAGTTTCTGGTGATGCCATTTGGGCTCACCAATGCACCGGCAGTCTTTATGGACTTGATGAACCGGATCTTCCGGGAATTCTTGGATCGGTTTGTAGTCGTTTTTGTGGACGACATCCTTATCTATTCGCCTTCTGAGGAGGAGCATGAGTCACACTTGAGGGTGGTGCTTGAGATACTTAGAGTCCATAGGCTGTATGCCAAGTTTGGGAAGTGTGAGTTCTGGCTAAGGGAAGTCAAATTCTTAGGCCACGTGGTATCCGGGGAAGGAGTGTCTGTTGATACATCTAAGGTGGAGGCGGTGCAGGATTGGGCACAGCCTAAGAGTGTATTTGAGATCCACAGTTTTCTGGGATTAGCTGGGTATTACCGTCGGTTTGTGAAAGATTTCTCCAGATTAGCTTCGCCTTTGACTAGATTGACTCGGAAGGGAGTCAAATTTGTATGGAGTGAGACTTGTGAAAAGTCGTTTCAGGAGTTGAAAGTTAGACTGACCACCGCTCCAGTATTGATTATTCGAGAGAGAGGGTTGGGCTATACAGTCTATTGTGACGCCTCACGAGAGGGTCTGGGTTGTGTGTTAATGCAAGAGGGGAAAGTAGTTGCCTATGGCTCACGTCAGTTGAAAATTCACGAGCAGAATTACCCTACTCATGATCTAGAGTTAGCAGCTGTTATATTTGCCTTGAAGATTTGGAGGCATTATCTTTATGGTGAGAAATTTGAGGTATTCTCGGATCATAAGAGTCTGAAATATTTGTTTACACAGAAAGATTTGAACTTGAGACAGAGGAGGTGGATGGAGTTCATAGAGGATTATGACTTTGATTTGCATTATCATCCGGGAAAGGCCAATGTGGTGGCCGATGCCCTTAGCAGAAAACCTGTTGGTGTCATAGCTAGTATAGCCATCCGAGAATGGGAGATGTTGGGTGCACTTGGGGAGTTTGATTTACTTCTGGGCGAATCCGTTGAGGCTGCGGCCTTGTTTTTCGTTATTGCACAGCCTTCACTTGTGACTCGAGTGTTAGAGGCTCAGAGAGGTGACTTTGAGGTAGAATCTCTCCGTGAGAAGATTTCCGGTGGGAAGGTTGAGAAGGGTTTGACGGTGTATTCCGACCTGAGTGTGAGATACCGAGACCGTCTGTTTGTGCCGGAGTCTTGCCGGGAGGAGGTACTCCGAGAGTTTCATCATTCACGTCTTGCGGTGCATCCGGGGGGCACTAAGATGTATCAGGATTTGGGTCGCTAGTTCTGGTGGCGGGGTATGAAGAGAGATGTGGCAGCTTTCGTATCTAAGTGCCTTACTTGTCAGCAAGTGAAGGCTGAACATCAGAGGCCAGCGGGTTTGTTGCAACCCTTGCCTATTGCTGAGTGGAAGTGGGAACACGTCACTATGGACTTCGTTGTGGGTCTTCCGAGGACTCAGCGGGGTAGTGATGCTATTTGGTTGGTTGTAGACCGGTTGACTAAGTCGGCGCACTTCATTCCTATGCGCGTGAGACATTCGGTAGATCATCTTGCCGACTTGTACATTCGGGACATAGTGAGGTTACACGGGGTTCCAGTGACGATTGTCTCGGATAGAGATCCTCGTTTTACTGCCAGGTTGTGGCAGAGTTTGCAGAGTGCCTTAGGCACTAAGTTGACCTTTAGCACGGCTTATCATCCTCAGACTAACGGACAGTCCGAGCGTACTATTCAGATACTTGAGGATATGCTTCGGGGTTGTGTTCTAGACTTTAGTGGGTCGTGGGAGAGGCACTTGCCGTTGGTAGAGTTTGCCTACAACAACAGTTTCCAGTCTAGTATCGGTATGGCACCATTTGAGGCCATGTATGGCCGACCGTGTAGATCTCCTGTTTGTTGGGCTGAGGTGGGTGATGCACCTCTGTTGGGTCCGGAGTTGGTGAGGGAAACGACGGAGAAGGTTGAGCTTATCCGTAAGAGGCTTGTTACAGCCCAGAGTCGTCAGAAATCTTATGCCGACCGTAGGAGGAGACCCTTGGTGTTTGCGGTGGGTGATCATGTCTTTCTGAAGATATCACCTAGACGGGGTTTGATGAGGTTTGGGAAGAGTGGGAAGTTGTCCCCTCGGTTCATTGGTCCGTTTGAGATCCTTGAGAGGATTGGCGAGGCTGCTTATCGTTTAGCTTTGCCGCCGCAGTTGTCCGGAGTACATGACATGTTTCATGTGAGTATGCTTCGGAAGTATGAGCCGGATCCATCACATGTGTTGGATTGGACCGATTTAGTGGTTGATGAGGATGTTTCGTATGAGGAGAGACCGGTTCGGGTATTGGATAGGCGGGATCAAGTTTTGCGAGGCAAGACCATCCCTTTGGTGAAAGTTTTGTGGAAACATCACGGGGTGGAGGAAGCCACATGGGAACGTGAGTTGGAAGTCCGCGAAAAATACCCGGACATGTTTGTCGATTTATAATCTAGTATTTAGATTTTGTAATATTGTTAAACTTAAGAGCTTTACATATGTCTTAAGTTGTAAAACGTGAGTATGTTTTGATAAATGGGTGCGTCTTGAAACTTGCTTCATTGTAGAAGTTTAGTGTAACATTGCATCTGTTGAGTACATTGTTGAATGTGTTGTTTATATCATGCGATTGAATATGATATGGGAATTGTTAACATTAAAAGGAATAATCCATAATAATGATACAGGTTGAAATACATGTTGTTTTATATATATTGTGAGATACCCCTTGATAAAGAGATGAAGTGACCAGTATTGGGTCAAGATGTTTATGGTTGTTACACAATATCTTTGAGAATTGAGAAAAACTTGTTTTTATTTACAAACTTATGCTTAATTTCGGGGACGAAATTCTTTTAAGGGGGGGAGGTTATAGCGACCCCGGTTTTTTCCCATTTGATTATTGTATCCGGACTTAGGTTCTGTAGATTCCGTCATTGTATAATTGTTGTTGTCATTCATTATTTTCTTATTTTGAGTCTTGGGTTGTGTTGGGAAGATTTGGAGCAGGTTGGGTGAGCTTAGGAACCAAGTCTAGTTGCCCAAATTTTGGCTTGTCCGCTCGAGCGGGGGTTTGGACGCTCGAGCGGGGAATACACCCATCCAGTATGTCCTGTGTAGTGTTGGCCGCTCGAGCGGGGGATTGGACGCTCGAGCGGGAAGTCGTGAGTGACGCTCGAGCGGGGAGTTGGGCGCTCGAGCGGGGACCTGTCTGCAAAAAACTTCTGGGAGAGTGCATTCGCCGCTCGAGCGGGAGTTTGGCCGCTCGAGCGGGAGTCTGTGAGTGGCGCTCGAGCGGGGGTTTCCACGCTCGAGCGGGGCGACTGGTATAAAAATCCGAGATCCGACTTTCAGGATCATTTTTCATCTCCTTTTTTATTTTAAAACCCTAGAACCGTCTTCTCCCTCTCCCTACACACCTTCTGTCTTAGGTTTGATCTACTTAGAGTGTATTTTTACCCTAAGCCCTTTGTTAAAAAGATAGAGTGGGTCGAGGGCTTCCATTTAATCTGAACAATCTTGGGTTTGGAGCACTTTGGTTTTCGTCATCTTCTCCATTCGAGTTCTTCGCTTCAAGGTAGGGATTTCCTACTCCATTTTATAGGTTTTGTTCTAAGCTTTGGTAATTTGATATGTTGGGGATACTTTGGTAAATTTTGGGAAAAACCCTAGTTGTATTATTGAATTAATTTGTATAAGTAATTCATGGAAATGGGAAAAAATGGTTAAATCCATGGAATTGGGGAATTTATTGGTTAAATAGCATAATTGGGTAATTGGAATCATTTGTCTATTGAATTGTTGACATAGTTATTTTCAGTTTAGAAATAACTGTTTTGGGCTATCGGTGGAGGATAGTCGTGATTGTTGTAGACATTGCATGTGGATTAGGAATAACTGAAACTAATCACATTGGTTAAGTCATTAATTTTGACTATGGCATTGATATAGAAAATACGTGTATTGATTGAGCATTGCATTTGCATACATTGTTTTGTGTGTGGGAGGAGATAGGGGATGTACTCCACGGTTTAGGGGAAGATAGGGGATGGACCTCTAAACCGGATTTTGTTTGGGAGGAGATAGGGGATGGACTCCATTAGCATCACTTTTATGTGTGCTTATTTATATAGAAGTGTTTTATTGATACAGCACTAAAATGTGTATCAATCTGGAAGTATGAAGTGTTTGATTTGAGCTTGAGTCTCATTTGTTTGTTGATATTGGAAGGATGTGAATATGATATATGTGATTCACTGTTATAAGTTTGGCCAGGTTCTGAGCCATGTTGATTAAGTTGGAAAGTAAAACGTATCTTTGGCAATAGTGTCATGAGACTGTAAAATGAAGTAATTGATTATTTTGGTTAACCATCTGTTGAATGCTATTGCTTTATGCATTGCTTATATGTGGTTTAGTATATTTCTACTAGGCTGTGGCTCACCCTTTATGGGAACATCATTTTCAGGTTCAGGTGATAAACTACCTCCAAGGACTTAGCTTGGGAGGGTTTGGCTTCTGGATTGAAGAAGACCACCTTTAGTTAATAGTTTTTATTTATTAGTACATGTAAACATTCAAGCCTAGGGCTTTTCTTGTATTGAGATTAGAACTCATATTTTTGAATCCAAGTGTTGGCTTGGAAAGATGTAAGCCTGTAGGGCATTTTATTCGATGTTACATGTAATGCTTTATTTAGTAATACTCTGATGAATGAATTAATAAATTGTCTTCTTAAAATAATGCATGTCAATGATATATATAATGGGTTAATTTTGAGGGCGTTACATGTAATTTTTCAAGCTATGGGAGGCAATTCGTATTTTAAACAAATTTCAAAAAATGCCTTTATAATTTATCCTTTAAGATATAACTTAAAACTCATTTCAAAAATTAGATCGAATGAAGCCTATGTCAATGTATGCTGATCCAATAATGTATTGCCATTTTGGCCATTATTTCATTTATGTTTTAAGTCATGTAATTATTAGGTCCTTCGTTATTAATTGGACACACTGATAACATGAAATTCTTAAAATATAACATAATTGCTTATGACATGGAGTATAGGCTATCCAACTTGATAAATCATTTCGGTTTGATAGATTTATTTTGGATATGATCTTAGTTATTCGAACCATTCATTTTTTAATATATGTTTTAACCAAATTTATTTTAAAAAAATGAACCACGTTTATAATTTCAAATATAATTTTTTTAAGTTTTTAAATATAAATGTGATTTAAATATATAGTTTTCAATTTTTAATTATCTTAATTTTTATATAGATATTTTTCTCAACGAATATTAAAAAATGAACAATTCGAATTATCGAGGTCAAGCTTCAAAATGAGTCTATTAAACTCCGGCGCTCTCTCAAATTAAGATGATTAACTTGACAAAATCTTTAAAAAGTACAATAAATAAATAATTAAATAAAATACATTTTCATATATATATTTTTTATTAATTTTTTTATTTATTTATAAATAGCTTCACTTTCTTTTTTTTTTTACTTTTTAATCACATTTACATTATGTACATTTTAAAAAATTAACAAAAATATAAAACAAATTCACTAAATATAACAAACACACACACACACACACACACAAAATTAAAATTAATTTTTTTTTAAAAAAATTCAAAACCAAAGAGTTTTGTCATTTCAATAGAACAATTGAATTATTTTAATTAATATATATATTTTGTGGGTTGCATAAGCATAATAGGGGTGATTCTATTTGCACCCAAATAATAATTTAGTATATTCAACTAAAATTTTGAAATTTGAGTTTCTATTATACCTTAATGTAAATTTACTAAGAAGGACAATACACATTAAATTTTAAAATAAAACTTTTTTTTTTCTTATTGTACACCCAAATCACTTGTAGGTAATTTTCATATTCAACTATCTTCATCTTTTTTCTCAAATTTTAATGATTTTCTCTTCATCTTCCTCCTAACTCTAGAACCCTAATCTACCACACAAAAGTCACCATAATCATGAACATCATTCTTTTTGTTTTATTATCATTTACAAATTGAAAAAAAATCGAACAATAAATAAAATATATATATATATATATATATATTGGTTAGAACGACGTCGAAGATATTATAGATAGTCGAAACACAATGCACAACACCACCCTCACTCCTCAAAGAGCCCAACAACCATGAAGGAGGGACACCCTCTCAAGTACAGCACACACTTTTATTAATGCCAGCCATCAAATAAGCAACCTTATTCCCAACCCTTCTGCCATAACACATCTGGTCACATTTCTAACTGAAACAAATCATGAATAAGCATGCCCACCCTTTGTTTCACCTCGTTGACCCCATTTACAATATCAACAGTTAATATTAATGGATTTAGGGTTTGTTTGGGAAGTGGGTTGGCTTTTCAGTTTTTTGACTTTTTGACTATTTTAGTCTGTGCCTAAAAAATCTCGTTTGGGAAGGGTTTTGTTTAGCCTTTTTTGACTTTTTGTGTGAGAAAGAATGTAATTATTATTGGTTAGACGTGATGCTTTGTCTTATTGAGCTAAAAAGCCTATTTTGTCTTTTTGTGACTAAAACAGCTCCAAACCCAACCCATCTTCCCAAATGAAACCTTAATTTATATTGTGGAGGCATCTTGCTTTTCAAAGTAATTGTGATAACCAAAAATAAAATAAAATAAAATAAAAATTGTCTGGAAATACTCTTCCGATCTTGGGAGACGCTCTTGATCCTCAGCTAGTCACCTGCAAAGGCAAACAATCCGATCGGGGGTGCCGGGGTTAGCATTCCGATGGGCAAGTCAGTTCTTATCCTCAAGAAAGCTTGTTTACTAAGTTTAGTGAAGTGATTCTTACCTACCTTTCCAAGAACGCTGCTTCTTTATTTATATCTATTCCTTCTGAGGCCTCAGGGCCTAGGCCTACTTTTCAATCATTACCCGTTCTTCTATTCGGCCTCAAAGGTCCTTTCTTAATCGGCTTACTTATTGTATTCGGCTCATCCTAGTCTTGCAGGATGCAGCTGGTTAATGTCTGTCTACTAAAATATGCCCCTTCCGATTTAGCCATTTATTCGGCTCCCATAAAAATAAATAAATAAAATAAAACAAAAAAATAAAAAATAAAAAATTTTAGAATTTAATGGTGAGTATTTATTTTATGAAAATTCATAGACTAATTGGTGTTCAGTTTAAATTATAGTAGTATTTGAAATTCGAGTTTTGGGTGTTTGGACCATGATTTGTATAGCGACTCCGATTTGACCTTATCATTTGTTGTATTCCGGACTCGAGTTTGTTTGGCAATAGATATTTGTTCATTCCTTGTCCCCTTGTTTTTCCCCTCATTTTGGTGATTGGGTTGTTGTTGTGCGTTTGGAACAGGTTGGTTGTCTTTTGTTCAAAACCTTGTTGCCCAAATTTTTACTTCCACGCTCGAGCGGGAATTCTTACGCTCGAGCAGGCTTCGCATTTTTGCTTCTCCGCTCGAGCGGAATTTGTCACCTCTTAGTATTTTCTTTTGTAGTGCTGTAAATGCTGGAAGAGTGCATTGGGCGCTCGAGCGTCCATTCCCACGCTCGAGCGGGGACCTTTGTCTGCAAAACTTTTGGAAGAGCGTATTTTATGCTCGAGCGCCATTTTTCACGCTCGAGCGGATTTTTGTGTCTGACGCTCGAGCGGGGAATCCCACGCTCGAGCGGGCTGCGTATATATCAGTCCGAGAAGATGACTTCCAAATCACTTTTTACTTATCTCTCTCTCTCTTTCTCTAAAGCTTCCCAAAAAGATATTTCTTGAGCTCCTCTCTCTAGAAATTACGTTCTCTCTAGGATTTCATCTAGATCCATTAACCTTTCCACCCTAGTACCTTTGAGAAAAAGTTAAAGCTCGTCAAGATCTACATTTTGATCCGAAAAAGAGTGGGTTTCGACGTTCTTGGAACTTCAACATTTGCTTTGCTTCATCTTCTCTCTTGAGGTAGGGATTTTCTACACTCTTATATGTCTTTTAGCTTAATTATTTGTGCCTTGTATGATGATGATTAGGTTTGAGAGTGTTGTATGTAAACCTAGTGTTGGGTGTGAAATGGAAAGTGGATTTGTGGTTAAACTTGGAATAGATGAAGTTTGAGTTGTGAAAGTGTCATTATGGTGGTTTAAAATGGTTGAGAACAACATTTGGGTTGACAATTTAAAAAATGGGGTTTTAGCCCTAATTTCATCAAATTGTTAATTTGTGTAATTAACTGAGATTAATGTTGAAATGGTGGAACTAAACAATCATTGAGGTAAAAAGGCAAATGGGTGAGGTAATGGTTCACACCTTTGGAAGTTTTGAATAAATTATCTGTTTGAGATTGAATATCTATCATAAGAATAAATGCCTGCTTAGAAATAACTGTTTTGGGCTATCGGTGGAGGATAGTCATGATTGTTGTAGACACTGCATGAGGACCTAGGTGAATCGAAACTAATTCCCTTACGGTTTGTCATTGAATATGGCTTTTTTTTATACATTGTATGTGTATGGCTATGCAAGAGTAGAAAGAGGATGTGCTCCATTATTTGATGTTATATTCATATACATTATACATGTATTGTTATGTGGGAAAAAAAAGTAGATGTACTCCATTGTGTGATCTCATATCATAGATGCATTGCATATGCATGAATGTTTGTTTGGGAGGAGAAAGGGGTTGGACTCCATTATAACTAAGTTGGCCGGAGCATTTTGGGTGAAAGTCCCGAAAGCATACATGGGTCCCGTTTGACGGCAGCCTGCAAATGAAATTTTCGTGAAAAGACAATTGTAGTGCTTGTATAGCCTACGTTTACATGGGTCCCGTTTGACGGCAGCCCGCGGACAAAATTTCCATAAAAGAATGATTAGAAGTGTTCATGCATGGTTATTGTGAATGTGAAGCTAATGAGATGAAGTCTCATATAAATTGTTAAAGAAATGGTGAACCGGTTCCATAAAAGGGAATGAATGTGAACGATGATGTATACCTATCTAATTTGTAGAAGCCACCTTTATTGATGTTGAACTTGTACATTGTACCTATAATTTTGCTAAGTCTCATATATTGTGCTAGATGGTTCCTACTGAGCTGTGGCTCACCCTATTTTGGGAATAACATTTTCAGGTAATGACAGCATGCCTCCACCAAGGCAATAGTGTTGGAGGAGTCTTGGGAAGCAAGAGCTTCGCTATCTGTTTTGTTTATTTTTGTATAGCCTAGGGCTAAAAGTGTAATTGAGCGATGCTCACTTTTGTTGTAACCAAGCCATGACTTGGAATAATGTAAGCCCGTAGGGCATTTCTTTTGTAAATATTTATTGGAATTACATGCTGTAGATTCAAGATGCACATTTGTGAATGTATAATGTATGTAATATCTTTTGTAATATGGACTTTGAAAGATGGAAATACATTAATTTATATTTTGTTTATGATCATTGCGAGTTGCGTTGTTTATATTATTTTGGGAGCATGACAATTTGAGATAAAATTTGTTGGGTCTATTTTGATATATAATTGGGTGATGTTTGGTTTATGAGTGAGAATTTAATTTAAGATCCATAATTTAGATTTAATTTAATTTGAGTTTGTTTAATTACTCATAATTAATTGTTTGGTCCCTTTTAATTAAGTGATTGGTAGTAACCACATTGCGAGTTGTTATTATTTATTATATAGGATTATAATAATAATTTGATAGTTGATTTTATGGTGTGAATCATGTGGTGAAAAATTATATATTTTATAGTGAATAAAATGGGTACATTTCGTAGTGAATAAAAGATTATATTTTGTGGTGTACAAAAATGTTATATTTTGTGATGAGAAAAAAAATTTATATTATTTTATAATTTATATTATAAAATTTTGAGATATTATTACAAAAATTAAATTATTTTTTTTGAAAACCCCAATATTGGGAAGACAACCCACGTGGGGTTGTCTCCCACCGACCCTCTCTTTCCCCCATTTTTCTTTTGATCATCACAATAGAGAGCAGGGCTCTCTCTCTCTCTTTCTCCCAACGTCTCTCTCTCTCTCTCTCTTTTCTTGACTTCCATTGTTGCTCAATCTTTGAGCTTCAAAATGAGAGTCCTTAGAGTGAGATTTTGCAAAAGTGTTGTGAATGAAAGTTGAAGAGCTCGTTGTGATCTTTGCAATGGTGGTCTCGGATCTATGATCGGGTGATATTTGCATTTTTGGATTAGCTTTTCTTCATGTTTGAGGTAGGGACTTTCTCTATATTATTACATTAAAGCTATATTAGGGTTATTTTGAAGAAATATGTCATTTTAAGAGGTGTTGCACACATATATATATATATACATATTTCAGATTTTTGTTTGGTAAATTTTGGAAGAAAAATTATGTTGAGATGTAAAGGATGTTAGCATTTTGAGATTGATTTTAGAAAAATCATTTTGTGTTGTTAATTTTGTAAAAAATTAAATAAATAAATAAATAAAATCCGAAAATAAAATTTAAAAATTGTATGGATTGTATCTATACCATATTATAATTAGATGATTTATTTTGAGAAATATGAAGTTGAAATATTTTTCATCTTAAATTTTAGAATTTATTTTTGATAAAAATAAATTGATGTTTATGGAATATTGGGTAAATTGTTATGTTGGAATTATAGAGTGGTGTTGGGATTTAAAAACTCTAAGGTTATATTTATGATGTTTTGTGTGTGTTGATTTATTAATTTTAGAGAAAGTTATGAAATTATTGTTGTAGAGATTTGGGAAAATTGGTTAGACATGAAATGTGGGTGTATTTGAGAAAATGAGACATGTGGAGTTATGTTTGGTATTATTATTATTTTTTTTTTTGAAAAAAATGTGAATATAATAAAATTACTAATTTAGTAGGATAAATTAGTTTGGCTAAAAGTTTATATCCTTCATGGTTAAAAGTATGTCATTGAGATTATATCATAACTTTTAATATAGTAGGATGAAAATGTTAAATTTTCATGAGTATGAGATTTGGAGAAAATGAGTGAGAAGAAGTTGTTTGGTGTAAAACAAAGTTGGACTAAGATTAGTAATTAATTTGAGGTGATTTAGTATTGGGTTCCTAGTTTCACTAGCCGGGTATTGCTATAATAATAATTTCGTATTTCAAAATTTTTATGAGATATTTGTATTGTTTTGACGGATTTTGATAAGAAAAGAAAAGAATATGATTTTGAATCGTTTGGTGCGAATGGATGAATTGAATTAAAACAAGGAGTTATCAAATTTCTATTTAATTATTTATTCATTTTTCCTTGGTTTAATTTGATGGGGGTTAATGTTGATAGTTGGAAAGTGAACACTCAATATAGTCAAGAGGAGATTTTGATGTAATTGATTAAGTGTTGGAATATTCACTTATGCTTATTGAGAATTTTGATTGAACTTGAAGATCCCGATATTTCACTTGCATGAGAAAAATGGAAAATTCATTCTATTTAATATTTGGGATGGGGATGAGTTTTAGAAAAGATTGTAATTACTTTTCATTGACAAAGTATGTGAGTTAGAAAATTGATGAAAACTCAAAACCGCTTTGGTGTTATATGTTATTGCTATTGATGAACATATTGTTTAGAAGTTTTGGTTTTGGTAACCGATAGGAGATTACCATGTTGATATTTAAATGAGAAGACTCTTGGAAAGGTAAGAAAATGTTTAATTTTTGGAAGTTTGTTTTATATAGAAGATGTTGTTGAATTATCTTGAAAGGACTAAATTGGGAGTTGTTGATTAACATGTGGATATTGTTATATTATCTCTTGGGATTGTATTATAAAATTACATTGATAGAGATATGGAATTTGATCACAATGGAACATTGTGTGGTGGGATTGAAATGGGAACTATTCTAATGCATTACTACATATTGCATTGTCATTTCATTTCATTGTTATCATGGGTTTCGAATTGAAATTGAAAACCATTATTTTGAGAAAGGAAGTGTTTTTGTGAACAAGATCATTTTGATTTGTGTTGGGTAAATATGTTGGTAAGTCCGGATAGGGGGTGTAGTTGAGTTTGATTAAGTTGGCCTGAGTGTCCGGGGTGAAAGACCGAAAACACGCACGAAAGAAGTGCCACATGCCTTCCGGTTAGCTACCGGTAAAGTGGGTTTTGGTAGTGCTAGTTATGCCTACTTGCAAACACCAGCCTAGGGATTACCAGAATCGTATTTACCACCATGAAATGATATTAAAATGGTTGGATTTATGTGTTTTTAAATTGGCATTGTGCATAAAGTTTTCAAAAGATGAGAAAAATATTTTTGAGCATGACATGTCATACGTATTCATCTCATAAGACCGTATAAAATGTATTTGATGCCTTGTTAGATGTCATTATGAACTGTTTAATTATTGATTCAATTGTCAATGGAATAATTGGTTGAATTAAAAAGGGTGTCCTATCACTATTAAAGCATGTTTATTTATTTGAATTAACTAGTTGTGGTTAATTAAATAAATTAGATTTAAGAGATCATGTAATCGGATCACATGGTTTTGACATGATATGATTTTACGTATATGTATGAGTATTTTTTTTTTGTACTCGCATATCTTCTAATGTTTTAATATGAGATTGTTTGGTGAGCTAGTGGTTGCTCACTCCCTACCTGTACATGCGTACATGAAATGCCTTTCGGATTTGAAGATCAAGCAATGGGTTTGCCTTTTTATAAGTGTAATATAGTGGTGGATTGTGCTATCTTTTGTAAATAATAGTATTCTCTCTTGATTGTAAGCCTTAGGGCATTTCTTTAATTGTGTGTAAATGTCATTGTTGTATAACGAGAGGGAACACGTTTATTTAATTATGCATCAATTCATCCAAGGATGAATTGTCGATTGTAAACGAACTTAATTAATGAATTTGGTAATGTTATCCGAGTAATAAATATGGGGCGTGACGGTAATTTTAGAAATAATACATCCCTCTAATTTTGGAACTCTAAAAGAGCACTAATGATGTAGGAAAAAAAAAATCAAGGTCAAAACATCATATCATATGGGACTCACACACCAATTAGAACTATTAGAGTTCTAAATTTAAAGCTCCCAATCTTTTTTCGGGATTTTTGATTTGTTTATTATTTATGTGTACCTTAAAGGATAATGTAGAAAAAAATAATAAGATGTACTAAGAATAAATTATAATCCTAAATAATCTAATAAGGTGTATTAAAAAATTAGACGTACTTAATATTCGTTTGGGATGTGGATTGACTTTTTAGTTTTTTAATTTTGTTTGACTATTTTAGCCTAGGGCTAAAAAGTCTCGTTTGGGATAAATTTTTTAACTTTTGTAAGAGAAAAAATAAAATAATTATGATTTAGACGTGACATTTTATTTTATTAACCTTTTAACCTATTTTATCTTTTTATAACTAAAATAGCCTCAAACCAACATCCCAAATATAACCTTAATGACTTTTTAAGTGCAAAATAGAATGCCCGCATAATAGGGTAGGACCTTCTAAAAGTTTGTTTGGGGGCCCTTTTGGATTTGGAGCCGAAACCAAACCCATATAGATGTGATGTGATTGTTAACCCAAATACCCGACCCGATCCAAGTTTATCCCTATACCTAGCGTATGCTTCGTCACCGCGAAAAACGAGAGGGGTCGATCCAAGATGAAGGTGTTCTTCGATCGATTTTCCAAAAACCCTAATTTCACTTCTCACATAACTCAGTTCAGCTTTCCTTTATCCCACACTCTTTTTTTTCCTTTTTTTTTTTTAAATTGTGTTTTTTTTCTTTGTCTTGCAGTTCAACATAGCGAATCCACCTACTGGGTGCTAGAAAAAGCTTGAAATCGATGACGATCAGAAACTGTAAGCTTCAAATTCATGCTATATATATATGATTCATAATTTTTGTTTAGTATCCAAAAGTAATAATAAAAATGAAAACTTCAATGTTTATCCATCAGATACATGTTTGATTTACAATCGACTCTACATTTGTTCCCCTAAATTGGTTTTATTTATTAAATCATATATATGTATTTATAATTTTAACAAAATTACACCTAAGGCGAATGAAATTATGAAAATCAGCGAAACTCAAAAATTAAGACATACATAATCTAAAGCTTTTTATTAATTAGAAGTATGTTATTTTAATATGTGAAAATGAGTGCTAAATCTTGGGAGTGTGTTGTGTTAATACATCATACATAAGTAATGTTGCCCAAGTAAATGCAACACAGTAGTAGTTAAGTGTCAAATAAGCAACAACAATATTAAATGGTGACTTTTTGGAAGGTCAGTGGGGGCCCGGCACAAGTCTGCCCATGTATTTTTGATAATTACTAAGTTACAATACTGATACTAGTCTTCCTTTAGAGCCAAAAAGGAAGACTAAAGTATCAGTATTTTGGAGATATTCACCCCCCAAAAAAGTATCCTTTGGAGTTAGTTGAAAAGCTAGCATATTCACTGAAAAGAAGCTTACAAAAAAAAAAAAAAAAAAGAAACTAATGCCAAAATGTTAGTTTGTTTAGCATATTTCTAGTTTTTTTTTTTTTTTTTTTGTGGCTTTCTAATGGCTTTTTAGAGTTTTTAGTGTGGTTAAAAGTAGGCTTTTTGGCGAGAGATGGGTTTGCCAAATGACCTAAGACATTTTTAGCAAAATGGACTTTTTTAGCCAATAAAGTTGGCTTTTAAGCCATAGCCAAATGAAGCCTTAGAATATAATATATATACATTATTTTTTTTGCTGGCTAAATATATGATGGAGGGGTTTTACGTTCTGTATGTTATGCACTTTTTATCTCCATTCTTGGTGGATAAGAAAAACATATTTTTTGTATCTGTAATATGCTGGATTTTGCAGTCATTTGTCAAGTATGTTACTAGAGGCTGCAATGGTCAATAATTAATCTTGATGCTTATGCTTCTTTTCCTTATTTGTTTTGCATATTGTATTCTTCCAAACAATGAAAGGTAAAGATGTATCTTCATCTTGAATGAAATGCCAACAAAAAGCATTTTAAAGGTCACATTATGGGTTCTATAGAGACTCCGATTTTGACTTGCCATTTGATTGTGTTCCGGACTCGAACTTGTTTGGCTCTTGAGGATTGTTTATCCATTTTTCCCTTGTTTTCCCATTATTTTGGTTATTAGGTTGTCATTGTGCGTTTGGAACAGGTTGGTTGTCTTTGTGTTCAAAAACCTTGCTGCCCAGATTTTGGCCTTCACGCTCGAGCGAGGATTCTTGCGCTCGAGCGGGCCTCTACATTTTGTTCCTCCGCTCGAGCGTGAATTTTGACGCTCGAGCATGTTTTGTCACCTCTCAGTATCTCCCTTTTTGCAGTCTGAAATACTGGGATTGTGCATCGGACGCTCGAGCGTATGCATTTAAATATAGGCTATGCAAGCACTATAATTTCCACACTTTATATGCATTTTCTACACTTTATATGAATTTTAACTTAGTTATTTGTGATTGTGTAAAGAAAATGGTAGGATTTGGAAGTTGTTGGACAAACCTAAGGTTTAGGTGAATAGTGAAAAGAGGGTTCTTTGGTTATAAGTGAAATAGGCAACTTGGGGGTTTGAGAATGCGACCTTGTAATAAGAAAATGATCAATGTGGTTCTTGTATTAGTATTTGAAAAATGGGAGAAATTTTCCCTAGAATGACCATTATAATTATTTTGTATAAATAATCGAAATTGGTATTGTAAATATGAAATTGGACGAATGTTAGAATAAATGGTGAAATTGAGTGTGTGATACTTCACATCTTTTGGAATTTTGGATAAATTACCTGTTTGAGATTGTATATCTGTTTAGAGATAATTGTATTGGGTTATCGGTGGAGCGTAGCTATGATTGTTGTAGACATTGTATAAGGATTAGGCGAATTGAAACCAATCTCATGATATTTGTCATTGAATATGACCACATTTATATACATTGTACATGTATGACTTTATGAGAACCAAAAGAGGTTGTGCTTCATTGTTTAATGTAGTATTTAAATGCATTGCATATGCATAGATGATTGTTTGGGAGGAGAAAGGGGTAGACCTCTATAATAATTAAGTTGGCCGGAGTGTCCTGGGTGAAAGTCTCAAAATTATACATTGGTTGCCTAGCCCGTTGACGAAATATTCGTAAAATGGAAATTATAGTGCTTGCATAGCCTATGTTTACATGGGTCCTGTTTGACGGTAGCCCGCGGACGAAATATCTGTAAAATGATATATGGATCCCGTGTGACGGTAGCCCATGGATGAAATATCCGTGAAATCATAAAGTGAAATGAAATGTGTCGATTGTGGAATTGTAGGACCATTGAGTTGTAAATCTCATTTGGGGTTTGTTGAAACGAAGTTGAATTGACTCATGTATGAGGGTGTGATTGTCTCGTTCTTAGCATTGCATATGCACATTACATTATATCTTTGTTAAACTTCATACACTGTGCTAGACTATCTTTACTGGGTTGTGGCTCACCATACTTGGGAATAACATTTTCAGGTAATGATGGCATGCCTCCACCAAGGCCATAGCATTGGAGGAGTATTGGGAAGCAAGAGCTTCATAGTCTATTCTTTTTGTGTATTTTTGTAAAGCCTAGGGCTTAATGTGTTCGAATTAATTCTTTTGTGTAACCAAGTCAAGACTTGGAAAGCTGTAAGCCCGTAAGGCCTTTCTTTTGTGAACCTTTATTAGGATTACATGCTGTAGATTCAGGATGCACATTTGTGAATGTATAACGCATGTAATACCTTTTGTAATATGAACTCTATTGAATGGATATATATATATATATATATATATTTTGCCATGTTTACTACTGTGATGAGTTGGATTATTCATAAGGTAATTTGGGGGCGTGACAGGTTCAATATTGTTGGGTGCTACTCGCTGTATGGATGATACATATTATGACTAGATCTTTGCAACATAGACTTAATCCAAAAGGAGAATTGATGTTTTGGAAGTTTATGTTTCATCTTTAGACTTTCAAGACAAGCATTCTGTTCAGCTTGCATATCTGAGAAACAAACAATAGTTGACTAACTTATTTATCAAAAAAAATAAAAATAAATAGTTGACTGACTTTGTAATGAACAGCCGTGCCTTCTTTGACAAGAGGATCTCACAAGAGGTCAGTGGTGATTCGCTTGGTGAGGTATGTTATTGATAATCTTCTTTCATATGCTTAAAAAAAATTATCATTAGCAATATGTTTATATGCTAAAAAGATGGGCTTTTATTTATTTTTTCTTTCCTTGTTATATATTTTCAATAGGAGTTCAAGGGTTATGTTTTCAAGATCATGGGTGGCTGTGACAAGCAAGGATTCCCCATGAAACAGGGAGTACTGACTCCTGGTCGTATTCGTCTCTTGCTTCATAGAGGTAGGTGAATTGGGCCTTTTTTGGTGTCTAAAAGTGAACTGGCCAAATTCATTGAGGTAGGATTTGGACACCACATTGCATTTTGGCACTTTGTTTAATCAGATGTAGTAATTGTAATTTGTACCTACTAACTTAGTGATTATACAATATACAGGTGATGTCTTTTATTTTTTTCTTTATTTTTTATTTTTTTATCATTAGTTGGGCTGGAAAGCCTTCTTAGCGAAAGTAACGACTGCATTGTCATGATTGATTTTCTGCCACAAAATGCATGAGTTGATTTTTTTTTTCTTATTTTGGTTGTGGTGGCTTTATTCATCATAACTTATGGTGGTTTAGGACTTCAAAAGCTTTTTTTTTATTTGAGCTATAAGCTTGTATTCAAATGCAGCATTTGCTCTATCAAGTTGATTTCATGTCATATTTATTTGGACAGGCACTGCATGTTTTCGTGGTTATGGAAGGCGCAAAGGAGAGCAGAGGAGGAAATCTATTCGGGGGTGCATCGTCAGCCAGGACCTCTCTGTTTTAAACTTGGTTATAGCGAAAAAAGGTGAGAATGATCTACCTGGATTAACTGATGTAGAGAAACCCAGGATGAGAGGTCCAAAGCGGGCATCAAAGATTCAGAAGCTCTTCAACCTCTCCAAGGAGGATTATAGCGATCCCAGTTTTGACCCATCTCTTGTATGGTATTCTGGGTTCCGGTTTCATGCTCTCATATTATTATTGTTTCCTTTCCTCCCTTGTATCTCTTGAGTTTGGTCTTTGGGTTGCCGTGGTTGTGTTTGGAACAGGTTGGTTATGTATTTTTTTCCAATCTTGTTGCCCAGATTTTTGGTCTTCCGCTCGAGCAACCTTTATTGCGCTCGAGCGTGATGTGTAAATTTTGGTCCTCCGCTCGAGCGGCCTTTATTGTGCTCGAGCGGAAGTTGCAAACTCTCAGTATTTGGCTCGCCTGCAAAAGTACTGGGGAGATGTTTTCTACGCTCGAGCGGCGTTTCTTACGCTCGAGCGGGTTTGAGCTCGAGCAGCCCCTTCTGCGCTCAAGCGTTGGTCTGTCGTCTGTAAAATACTGGATGTGCGTTTTCTACGCTCGAGCATCACTTCTTGCGCTCGAGCGGTGATCATCATGTTCGTTGTGTCTTGGCACTCGAGCGGCCATTCTTGCGCTCGAGCGAAACAACTTATTGTGAGTGATGCTCGAGCGTCGAAACCTTCGCTCGAGCGGACTGTGCATATATCAGATCGCGAAAAGCACTTTTTAGATCACTTTTTCATATCTTTTCATTTCAAAACCGAAAGTTGAGAGTCTCTTTCTCTAAAACCTACCTTCTCTCTACTTTTCCATATAGATCTAGTGATCTATTCACCCTAGTGCCTTCATTAAAAAGGTAAGACTCCTCAAGCTCTCCATTTTCATCCAGGTGGAAGTTGATTTCGCCACTTTTGGGGTTTCTCTCTTGCTCAACTCATCCTCTCTTTTTGAGGTAGGGATTTTCTACACTTTTATATGCTTTTTAGCTTAAATATTCATCCTTATGTAACAATGGCAGGATTGGGGATGTTTGGGACAAACCTAGGGTTTGGGTGTATAGTGAAAAGAGGGGTTTTGGACTAAAAGTTGAATAAGTGAATATGAAGCTTGAGAAATAAGCCTTGAGGTGTCTAATTGGTTAATTTTAGCATTGGGATCGATATTTTTAAAGAGATGAGATTTTTCCCTAAAACGACTAATACAATCATTTTGTATAAATAATTGACATTGATGTTGTAAATATGAGTTTGAGCGAGTATTGGGATGAATAATGAAATCATGTGGGTAATGCTTCACCCCTTTGGAAAATTTGATAAGTTATATGCTATGAGATTGTATATTTATTTAGAGATAACTGTTTTGGGCTATCGGGGGAGGATAGCTATGATTGTTGTAGACATTGTATGTGGATTAGGTGAAATTGAAACCAACTTATCGTTGTTTGTCATTTAATATGACTTGGTTTATATACATTGCATATGTATGGCTTGTGGGAGTGGCAAGGGAATGTGCTCCATTATTTAAATGACATGTTTGAATGCATTGCATATGCATGGATGTTTATGTGGAAGGAGAAAGGGGCAGATCTCCATGATAATTAAGTTGGCCAGAGTGTCCTGGGTGAAAGTCCTGAAATTATACATGGGTCCCATTTGATGGCAGCCCGCAGACGAAATTTCCGTAAAACAATTGTAGTGCTTGTATAGCCTACGTTTACATGGGTCCCGTCTGACGGCAGCCCGTAGATGAAATTTCCGTGAAAGTAAAGTTTGAAATGCTCATGCATCATTAGTGGAACTGTAAAATCATTGAGTTGTAGTCTCATTTGAGGTATAGATGAAAGTAAGAAAGTGATCTATGTAATGGAAAGAGAAAAGAAATTGGTATCTCATGACTCTAAACTGCTGTATCTCCTTTGATGTTAATTGTGTATGTGTAAGTGGATTTATATCTTTGCTAAGATACATATACTGTGTTAGATCTTCTCTACTAGGCTGTGGCTCACCTTATTTGGGAATAACAATTTCAGGTAACGATGGCATGCCTCCACCAAGGCAATAGCATGGGAGGAGCCTTTTGGGAAGCACGGGCTTCATAGTCTTTTTTGTGTATTTTGTAAAGCCTAGGGCTTAAGGTGTATAAATTTGTCTTTTGTGTAACCAAGTTGAGACTTGGAAAGATGTAAGCCCGTAGGGCATTTCCTTGTAAACTTTAACGATATTATATGTTGTAGATTCAGGATGAATGTTTATGAATGTATGATGCATGTCTTACCCATCTGTAATACCATCTCAAATGAATGGAATATATGTATTGATATCTTCTTTCATACTTTTGTAAGATCAGTCTTTAGATGTATATTTCGAGGGCGTTACAACTTGGTATCAGAGCGTACCGCGTTTGAATACTTTGGGTACGTGGGGAGTGGTTAGTACCACAATGGGTTTGTGTCGCTTGACTGGGACGTTAATATGAATTGTATGCTTATGTGATAACATGTTTATGTGATTAATTCGGTATGGGATTGAATTTCTAGGATGTCGATTGGGTCTACGGGTTTCTAGGAGTCCGATTGGAAAGGCACTTGATCACTGCCATTTCGAATTGGAACTCTAGCAACACCGCGGGACGGTCATTGTCTAGAAAAGGAAATTCCTATATGCTTATGTGACTATGTGTCTACATGGGCTAATTTACCGTTGTGCATTATTTTAGGACGTGAGTGAGTTAGCCTTGGCACATTTGTAAATGTGCTAATTTCTTTTGTTACCTTTATTAGGATGCTAGGACGTGGACGAGGCGGTGGTAGGCGTGGTAGGCTTAGGAGGCACAAAGTGCCCATACCGGATGAAATTTCGGCGCAAGAGAAAGGAGTTAGTCAGGGCAATGTGGCCAAACCGGTAAGTCAGCAGGCCATGGGTGCCTTGGCCCGCGAAATGGCTGGAGCTTTGAGAGAATCCATGGGCATTCTCCGAGCTGAGAATCAAGTCCAGGCCCAGGTAGCTGAAGCAGGGCCATCTTTTCTAAAGAGGGAGTTCTTCTGGGCGAATTCGGACGAGTTTTTGAGTGTTCCAAATGGAGCCACTGAAGGCAAATGAGTGGCTAGAATAGATAGTAAAGACGTTCGAGATGCTTGGCATCGAGGACGATCAGTTGAGGGTGATCTTGGCGTCTTACCAGTTGAAGGGGGATGCAGGTCAGTGGTAAAAGTATGCGCGGGGTTGCATTGGTGGTGCTTGGGAGGCTTTTGTCAATGCCTTCTAGGAGAAGTTTTTGCCTCCCACGGTTAGGGAGAACTTGAGAGACCAGTTTTCTAGGTTGGTGCAGCTGAACACACCTGTGGCCGAGTTTGAGGCCACCTTTACTAGTTTATCGAGGTTTGCATCGGAATTGGTGGCGACGGAGGAGAGGCAGTGCCTAGAGTTCGAGAAGAGGTTGAGGACCAGTCTTATGTTCCGAGTGACCGGGTCCATGATTAGAGACTATGGGCGCTTTGTTGAGGCGGCGGCACATCTTGAGACCATCATGCAGATAGAGGAGGAGAGAATGAGAGGCTCCAGGAGGAGTCAGGAGAGTTAGGGGGAGAGTAAGAAGCAGAGGGGTTCTGGCCCTCAGCAGTCCCAAGGAGTGCAGTCGAGATCTACCTTTCCAGTGCTGAGTTCGGGTTCTGGGAGAGGTGGTTAGGGTTCGGTGACTTGTTACAAGTGTGGTCAATTGGGCTACAAGTCTCCAGCTTGCCCGCAGAGAGGTGGAGGACAGCGAGCAGTTTCGTCTTTGGCCCATCCTCAGGGCCAGAATCAGGTTAGAGGGCAATCGCCAGCTTGTTTTCAGTGTGGTCAGGTAGGACACCTGAAGAGGTCTTGCCTACAGTTGAGTAGCACATCTGGTGCATCTGGGTCGAGGCAGACCCAGAGTTACCAGCCAGTACAGCCAGCATAGGCCTCGAGGGCCAATCAAGGAGCCTCTTCGGTTCAGTCAGTGCAGCAGGCTTATCTCTAAGGGGTGAGTAGGTTGATCAGAGACCGACTGGGCGTGTGTATGCTGTTACCGTGCCACAGCTTGTACCGGTTCCATCTGTTTTGAGAGGTACCTTTCTATTTTGTAATTCGATTACTAATGTGTTGGTTGATACAGGTGCATCCCATTCCTTTATTTCATCTGCATTTGCATCAATTTTGGGGTTGGAGTTGGCACAGTTAGCATCTCCTATTTGTATAGAGTCACCAATCGGTGGTGAGGTTATCTTGAAATAGGGGTGTCGGGGTTGTGACATAGAAGTTGCCGGTCGTCGACTTCTGTTTGCATTTATGCTAATTGATATGTCTAGTTTTGATGTTATTTTGGGTGTGGACTGGCTATCGTCATACCGGACTATTATAGATTGCTACCGTTAGAGGGTTACTGTATGTACCTCAAGTGGTGATTGTTTTTATTTCTCGGGGGACCGGGTTGGTAGAGTCTTATCACCAGTGTATGATTCGCGTAGACGGAGTGAATTGAGTTGTCTCCTTGCTAGCTTCTTGAGTAGTGAGTGTGATGAGGATCGGGTTGAGTTACCCAAGGTGGTTTGTGAATACCCGGATGTTTTTCCTGATAATCTTACCAGTTTACCACCTCACCGAGAGACTGAGTTCTCTATTGATCTAGTGCCTGGCACGGCACCGATTTTTATGGCCCCATATCGATTCGCACCTGCTGAGTTGAGTGGGTTGAAGATTCAACTCCAGGGTTTGTTAGATAAGGGTTTTATCTGTCCTAGTACATCACCTTGGGGAGCACCAGCCCTCTTTGCTAAAAAGAAAGATGGAGCCTTACGGCTTTGTATTGATTACTGAAAATTGAACCGAGCCACTATTAAGAACAAGTATCCGACGCCTCGTATAGATGATCTATTTGATCAGTTAAAGGGATCTTGTTGTTTCTCTAAGATAGACTTGAGGTCAGGCTATCATTAGTTGAGGGTAAGGGAAGAGGATATCCCGAAGATGGAATTATGTACGTGGTATGGCCATTATGAGTTCCTAGTGATACCTTTTGGGTTGACCAATGCTCCAGCAGTGTTTATGGATTTGATGAACCGTATCTTTCGGGAGTTTCTAGACCGTTTTGTGGTCGTCTTTGTGGATGATATTTTAATTTATTCACTTTCTGAGGAGCAACATGATGAACACTTATGGGTAGTACTTGAATTACTTAGAACCCATGAGCTGTATGCTAAATTTGGGAAGTGCGAGTTCAGGCTAAAGGAAGTTAAATTCTTAGGCCATGTGGTATCCGGGGAAGGGGTGACTGTAGATTCATCCAAGATAGAGACAGTGCAAGATTGGGCGCAACCTAAGAATGCTTTTGAGATTCGTAGTTTCTTGGGGTTGGCCAGGTATTACCGAAGATTTGTGAAAGATTTTTCTAGCCTAGCCTCACCTTTAACTAAGTTGACAAGAAAAAGGGTCAAATTTGTGTGGGATGAGACTTGTGAGAAGTCGTTCCAAGAGCTTAAGACCAGACTGACCACTGCTCATGTATTGATCATTCCGGAGAGGGGTTTAGGTTATTCAGTTTATTGTGATGCCTCACGGGAAGGCTTGGGTGGTGTTTGATGCAAGAAGGGAAAGTAGTAGCCTACGGTTCACAGCAATTAAAAACACATGAGAGGAATTACCCTACCCATGACCTAGAGTTAGCAGCAGTCATCTTTGCCTTGAAGATTTGGAGGCACTATCTCTATGGTGAGAAATTTGAGGAGTTTTCCGATCATAAGAGTCTAAAGTATCTGTTTACCCAGAAAGATTTGAATTTGAGGCAGAGGAGGTGGATGGAGTTCATAGAAGACTATGATTTTGAGTTGCATTATCACCCGGGAAAGGCCAATGTTGTGCCCGACGTCTTGAGTAGAAAAATCCTTTAGCAATGTAGCTTGTATTGCTGTCACGACCCAAAGCCGCCCCTATAGGTTTAGCGACATAACCAGCCAGTAATCCTTGGATTACCAAAGGCCTCTGAATAGATAATCTTAATAATAAGGGGCTACGGAAGCAATTATGCAGATATACATAGTCCAATGAGCTGTACAGACATACATGGGATTGAAATTTAAAACCAAAATTCTTATATTCACATGTCAGTTAACATCATGCCTACATAACAGTCAAAAGGGGTCTTAGCCCATGTACAGATAAATAAACAACACAAAACATCTGTTACATCTTTTCATCTTTAGACTTCCAAAAAGGGAACCTCTTCTAGAAGCACACTGGCTAGCTGACAAAAAGGGCTTAGGCCTCTAACTCCGGGCCTGGTCTCGAGCCTGCTCACCTACATACATAATATAGAGTAATGAGCGAAAGCCCAGCGAATAACAACAGAGTAAAGGGGTTAATGAATGATGTCCCTTTAACAGATTCCAATTCATAAATAGATTCGGATCATAACACATTTACATAAACAGTACAGTCGGTCACTTAGACCCGTATCAGACACATAGATAACCATGGTATTATTACCCCCAGGCAGGGCCACGTGATTACAACCACGGTATTATTACCCCCAGCTAGGGCCACTTGAATGTACCCACGGTATTATTACCCCCGGACGAGGGCCACATGAACAGAACCACGGTATTATCACCCTCGGGCAAGGGCCACATGAATATAACCACAGTATTATTACCCCCGGGCAAGGGCCAGATGAACATAACCACGGTATTATTACCCCCGGGCAAGGGCCACATGGATCAGAGATATCACAATTACATTTCAGAAAGATGGACATTCATTCATGCTTCATAAGATAGCAATTCAGAACAGATCATATCACATTAGTCAAAAATAGTTATAATTGAATATAACTTTACAGAGTTATTACTCAAAGATAACAGAAGCTTCCCAAGCTAGCAGACTGAGCAAACAATCAAACGTTCGACTGTGCGTATCCTACATAGGTACAGAATAAACACGTGCTCAATTACACACTTGAAGGCTCTAACTTGATTCTTTCTCACTTTCTTATTTTAGTGTGTTCTTGTTCCTTATTCTCATTATGATGTCATAATCCTGCCCTAGGAATGCCTAGGATGTAATGGGGATACTAAAATGTACTTGAAACTATTTTTCAAAACTTGCTGAAAACAGAGTCCCCGCTCGAGCGCAGGTTTCCCCGCTCGGGCGTGGGTCAAAATGCAAAGGACGCTCGAGCGCTTTGTAAACTTTTGAAAAAGTGCTGGATGTGTGATTTTCACGCTCGACAGATGCCCGATAGACGCTCGAGCGTGAGACTCGTGTCCTCACTCGAGCGCAACTTCTCACGCTCGAGCGGACTGCAAAACATGAAACTTCTGAGAGCTTGCATTTCATGCTCGAGCGGACTTATTGCCGCTCGAGCGGAAATGCCAAAAACAAAGGCGTACGCTCGAGCGTGGAATCCCCCGCTCGAGCGTAGAGGACGAATTTTGGGTTTTCCAGATTCACCTCTAAGCTCCAAAACTTGAATTCAAAGCCATAAAACATGGTTTCTTGGGCCAAAACTCAAAGGAAACTTGTATAATCTTAGAAAACAACTTGAATTCCAAATCATTTGTTAAAATCAAAGCCCAACCATATGTCAATTATACAAAACAAAGCTAAATTCTCACAAAACATGACATGCAAGTTCCAATTGACTTCAAACTTCCAAAACCATGACCAATTGGTGTGAGATAATATAAAACAAGATGATTTCTTGGAAAAAAATCAAAATGAGAACATGCATGAAGACATTCTTTGAATTCAATCACAAAATCATGGAAATTTTGCATGCATGCATGGTATGATTCCCTTTTCTAATTCATAGGCTCAACTCTTATACAATTCAACTCAAACCCCAAGATTTTATGCTATACTCTTCACAATTGCTCAAACAAAGGGTTGATTTCTTACCTTCCTCTTGAATTAGGCTCTAGCTTGCTATATCCTTGAGCTACCAAGCAAATTCCTCAATTTGCTAGCAAATTCTTCCAAATTGATCAATCTTTAGCTCTCTCCCCTCTCTCCCACGTTTTTTCCCTCAAGGAGATGAAATGAGAGCGTTGAAATATATTTTAGGCTCAATTATGCCTTAAATAAGCTAGGGCAAAAGTGTAATTAGCTAGTGACTGATAATTTAATCGTTCAGAGTCGAATTTCAATTGAACCTACCATAATGTTCTAAAAATTCCGACTAACACAGATATTCAGTCAATTTCTGAATCGGATGCCAATAAGGCCTTCAATTTCACAATACAAGATAGAAACAAAACAGATATTTCAATAACCGACTGATAGAAATGCAAATAATGCAATACACGTGTAAATAATTCCAGAATTCATCTTAATTACTTATTAGGTTTAATTAATCATAATTAATTAGCTTAACACAGGTCGGGGTTATTACAATTGCCATCCGAGAATGGGAGATGTTAGGTACTCTTGGGGAGTTTGACTTGCACCTTGGTGAGTCTGTTGAATCTGCGGTTTTGTTTTCAGTAATTGCCCAACCTACGCTTGTGAACCGAGTGTTAGAAGCGTAGAGTGGTGACCTTGAGGTGGAGTCTTTCCGGGAGAAGATTTCCAGTGGGAAAGTAGAGAAGGGTTTGAACGAGTATCCCGATAATAGTGTGAGATATCGTGACCGTCTGTTTGTATCGGAGTCTTGCCGAGAGGAGGTGCTCCGAGAGTTCCATCATTCACGCCTTGCGGTGCATCCGGGAGGCACAAAGATGTATCATGATCTTAGTCGCCAGTTTTAGTGGAAGGGTATGAAGAAGGATGTAGCAGTGTTTGTGTCGAAATGCCTTACTTGTCAACAAGTGAAGGCCGAGCATCAGAGGCCAGCGGGTTTGTTGCAACTCTTGCCTATAGATGAGTGGAAATGGGAGCATGTCACGATGGATTTTGTTGTGGGCCTTCTGAGGACTCAACGGGGTAACGATGCGATTTGGGTGGTAGTTGACCGGCTGACCAAGTTGGCGCACTTTCTAGCCATGCGTATAAATGACTAAGTAGATTTTCTTGCGAACTTGTATGTTAGGGACATAGTGAGGTTGCATGGAGTCCCTGTGATGATTTTTTCGGATAGAGATCTGCGCTTTACAGCTCGTTTGTGGCAGAGCTTGCAGGGTGCCTTGTGCACGAAGTTGACCTTTAGTACGGCGTACCATCCTCAGATTGATGGGCAGTCTGAGTGTATCATTCAGATCCTTGAGGATATACTTTGAGGCTGTGTCCTTGATTTTAAGGGGTCGTGGGAGAGGCACTTGCCCTTCGTGGAGTTTGCCTATAATAACAGTTTCCAATCGAGTATTGGCATGGCACCGTTTGAGGCCTTTTATGGTCGACCGTGTAGATCCACTGTATGTTGGGCCGAGGTAGGCGATGCACCTTTATTGGGCTCGGAATTGGTTCGAGAAACAACTGAGAAAGTAGTGCTTATCCGTAAGAGGTTGGTTACGACCCAGAGTCGCCAAAAGAGTTATGCCGACCGTAGGAGGAGACCCTTGTCCTTTGAGGTAGGAGATCATGTGTTTTTGAAAATATCACCTAGGCGGGTTTTGATGAGATTTGGCAAGAGTGGGAAGTTGTCCTCTCAGTTTATTGGCCCCTTTGAGATCCTTGAGCAGATTGGGGAGGTTGCTTACAGTTTGGCTTTACCGCCACATTTTTCCGGGATTCATGGCGTGTTTCATGTTAGTATGCTTTGGAAGTATGAGCTGGGTCCATCACACGTGTTGGATTGGACTGACTTAGAAGTAGATGAGGATGCCTCGTATGAGGAGAGACCAGTGAGAGTCTTGCATAGAAGGGGCCAAGTCTTGCGAGGCAAAACAATCCCCACAGTCAAAGTTTTGTGGAAGCATCACAGAGTTGAAGAAGCAACTTGGGAACGTGAATTAGAGGTCCGAGAGAAATATCCAGACTTGTTTGTTGATGCTTAAGCATGTATTGTAATTTCGATTATGTTAATGAAAAATATATAAACGTTGTATATGTTGCAAATTATGAAAAGAGTTGTGTATGTTATGGCATGTTGGGAACATGGATTCTATATAAACATTGCATATGTTTTGAGAATGTGGAACATTGATGGGTGTTGTATTACTTTTGGAAGCATTGTATATGCTAGATAAACTTTGAAAATATGGATTTGGTTTAACATTGTAAATATTTTGAGAAATTGAAAATTTCAATAAAATGGGAACTTATGTATCGAGTCGATGGAAATAATAGACCGGAAATGGGTCACGGTGTTGAATGTGTAAGAATAACATAGTTGTAAATGGTCTTTGAGGATTTTGAACTTGAACCTTATTTAAAATTTCGGGGACGAAATTCTTTAAGGGGGGAAGGTTATAGCGATCCCAATTTTGACCCATCTTTTGTATGGTATTCCGGGTTCCGATTTCATGTTCTCATATTATTATTGTTTCCTTTCCTCCCTTGTATCTCTTGAGTTTGGTCCTTGGGTTTCCGTGGTTGTGTTTGGAACAGGTTGGTTATGTATTTTTCTCCAATCTTGTTGCCCAGATTTTTGTCTTCCGCTCGAGCAGCCTTTATTGTGCTTGAGCGTGATGTGTAAATTTTGGTCCTACGCTCGAGCGGTAGTTATAAACTCTCAGTATCTGGCTCACCTGCAAAAGTACTGGGGAGATGTTTTCTACGCTCGAGCGGGTTTGAGCTCGAGCGTCCCCTTCTGCGCTCGAGCGTTGGTCTGTCATCTGCAAAAATACTGGATGTACGTTTTCTGCGCTTGAGCGTCACTTCTTGCACTTGAGCGGTGATCGTCGTGTTCGTTGTGTCTTGGCGCTCGAGCGGCCATTCTTGCGCTCGAGCGGAACAACTTATTGTAAGTGACGCTCGAGCGTCGAAACCTCCGCTTGAGCTGACTGTGCGTATATCAAATCGCGAAAAGCACTTTTTAGATCACTTTTTCACATCTTTTCATTTCAAAACCAAAAGTTGAGAGTCTCTCTCTCTAAAACCTACCTTCTTCCTACTTTTCCATATAGATCTAGTGATCTATTAACCCTAGTGCCTTCATTAAAATGATGGGACTCCTCAAGCTCTCCATTTTCATCCGGGTGGAAGTTAATTTCGCCACTTTTGGGGTTTCTCTCTTGCTCAACTCGTCCTCTCCCTTTGAGGTAGGGATTTTCTACACTTTTACATGCTTTTTAGCTTAAATATTCATCCTTGTGTAACAATGGCAGGATTGGGGATGTTTGGGACAAACCTAGGGTTTGGGTGTATAGTGAAAAGAGGGGTTTTGGACTAAAAGTTGAATAAGTGAATATAAAGCTTGAGAAATAAGCCTTGAGGTGTCTAATTGGTTAATTTTGGCATTGGGATCGATATTTTTAAAGAGATGAGATTGTTCCCTAAAACGACTAATACAATCATTTTGTATAAATAATTGACATTGATGTTGTAAATATGAGTTTGAGCGAGTATTGGGATGAATGATGAAATCATGTGGGTAGTGCTTCACCCCTTTGGAAAATTTGATAAGTCATATGCTATGAGATTGTATATCTGTTTAGAGATAACTGTTTTAGGCTATCGGTGGAGGATAGCTATGATTGTTGTAGACATTGTATGTGGATTAGGTGAAATTGAAACCAACTTATCGTTGTTTGTCATTGAATATGACTTGGTTTATATACATTGCATATGTATGGCTTATGGGAGTGGCAAGGGAATGTGCTCCATTATTTAAATGACATGTTTGAATGCATTGCATATGCATGGATGTTTATGTGGGAGGAGAAAGAGGCAAATCTCCATGATAATTAAGTTGGCCGGAGTGTCCTGGGTGAAAGTCCCAAAATTATACATGGGTCCCATTTGATGGCAGCCCGCGGATGAAATTTCCGTAAAACAATTGTAGTGCTTGTATAGCCTACGTTTACATGGGTCCCGTCTGACGGCAGCCTGCGGACGAAATTTCCGTGAAAGTAAAGTTTGAAATGCTCATGCATCATTGGTGGAACTGTAAAATCATTGAGTTGTAGTCTCATTTGAGGTATAGATGAAAATAAGAAAGTGATCCATGTAATGGAAAGAAAGAAGAAATTGGTATCTCCTGACTTTAAACTGCTATATCTCTTTTGATGTTAATTGTGTATGTGTAAGTGGATTTATATCTTTGCTAAGATACATATACTGTGTTAGATCTTCTCTACTAGGCTGTGGCTCACCCTATTTGGGAATAACAATTTCAGGTAACGATGGCATGCCTCCACCAAGGCAATAGCATGGGAGGAGCCTTTTGGGAAGCACGTGCTTCATAGTCTTTTTTGTGTATTTTGTAAAGCCTAGGGCTTAAGGTATATAAATTTGTCTTTTGTGTTACCAAGTTGAGACTTGGAAAGATGTAAGCCCATAGGGCATTTCCTTGTAAACTTTAACGGTATTACATGCTGTAGATTCAGGATGAATGTTTATGAATGTATGATGCATGTCTTACCCATCTATAATACCATCTCAAATGAATGGAATATATGTATTGATATCTTGTTTCATACTTTTGTAAGATCGGTCTTTAGATGTATATTTCGAGGGCGTTACAACACGGATGATGTCCGAAAATATGTCAACACAAACCGCCGGACCTTTACTACAAAATCTGGTAAGAGTCACTTGTTTCCTGCCTTTTTAGTTATTAAACACAAAAAGCTAAAAGGGAGGTGGAATTTTCATTTTGCTGCCTGACTTCTATTTACTTTTCAATGTGAGGGTTCAAGGTGTTTGGTTGGTGCTCTGCATTATTTAAGTGCAATTTCCAAATATTAAATATAGCTAAAACATTTAAATTGGGGTGATAATGATTTCTTGTGATTGGTTTTGCTAAAATTATTTATTTAGCATAATATATGGTTTTGTATATATATATATATATATAATGCACGTAATATTTAAAGTAAAATAAATATTTATATAACTAAATTGTATATATGTATATACATATTAAAGCATGTGTATTAATATAACTAATTGATCTTTCTTTCTTTTCTTTTCTTTTCTTCTGATTTTTTTTTTGGGGGGTGTGTGTGATAACTCTGTCCCATATTATGTTAATTAGTCCTAATTTAATTGTGATTATGTGCTTAAAGTGAAATTGGGTTCTAATTATATGATTATACATGTTTTTGAAACTCTATCTGTTCACCATAGAAAAATTTGTTCAACTTATGGTTATAAACTGAAAATTGAGGGCCTTATCGGTTAGCGAAACCGAAATTGATTGTATTATTGTGATTGGTATAATTTTTAGAGCCTACGATGAAATTTAATTGAAAACTGATTCGGAACAAATTAATTAGAATAAAATTGATTATCTTAAGCCTTGATTAGCCATATAATTAGTGAAAAGTATATATATGCCAAATAAGCCTTAAGCTCATATGCTTGAGCTCAAAAATTCTGAGGCTACACTCTAGAGAGAGAGAGAGAGAGAGAAAGCCATTGTAGAGAGAGAAAGAGGAGCAATTCTTGTAAATTTTCAAGTGAATTCAAGGTATTAAGAAGGCTAGCTCAAGAATTGGCCACGATTGGAAGAATTGAAGCTTTAGGTGAGTGTTTGAGCTCACATTTATGAATTTGAGTTGTAATCTTGTAATTCAAAGTTAATTGAGTGAATTGAAGCAAGGATTATATTGAATTTGAGGCTAGAATATACATGCATGTAAGAATTGTCATGAATTTGTATAATTGAGCATGAAACATGTGATCTATGTTGAGCTTGAATGAGAATCATACTTTTGGCTATCTTTTGCATCATTTGAGCTAATAAAAGAAGCTATATTGACATGCAAGCATGAATCATGAGAATATGAATTTCAATTGCATGGATTCAAAGTGTTGGAAGTGAATTTGGTACAATTGTGTATGCATGTAGTTAAATTATGAGAATTGAGCTTCATAGTGTTGTAATTTAATGTTCTTATCATGTTAGGAGGTGTATAAGTGAAGTATGAGTTGAAATGCGCAAGTTACACCATTTGAAATGCAAGTTTGAAGCTCAAGAAGAATTCTGGAATTTCCAGAATTCGTCATGTCCGCTCGAGCGGGGAAACTGACGCTCGAGCGGAGAAATCACACTCCCAGAAGTTTTGCAGTATTTGGCCTTCCGCTCGAGCGGGGAAACTGGCGCTCGAGCGGGGACCTTTTTCTTTAATCAGACGCTTGAGCATGGAAAGGGAAGCTCGAGCGTAGATTTGAAGCAACCAGTATTTTTGCAGACTTAAGGGTCCGCTCGAGCGGGGAAACCTGCGCTCGAGCGGGGACCCCTGTTTCAGAAATTTCAAAAAGTCATTCTGTGTTTTGTTTTCCGTTCTTTATCACTCCTAAGAACTCTTAGGCATGCATTGAACATTGTAAATAAGACAAAGAGATAAGAAAGAAGCCTAAGAGAAATGAATAAAGTTAAGAACGGATTGATTATAATATGACCCAATCTATTATGAATTGTGTAGGGTTTACTTCAAGGGTGAACCAGACTGCTGAACAGAGTGAGTAATATCTTAATAAAGATGTTTTCAATTGTAGTATATTCTGCTTACTACTATGTAGTAAGACATTTTGAATCTCTGTTTCGAATTTGTGAATGAGTTACCGATATAGCACATCCAAATGGACTATCTGTTGTAAACATATTAAATGGGCCTAAGGCCATTCTGAATGTGTAATGAGTTGGGTCCGAGGCCGTTCAGAATATCTGTTAAGATTGGACCTAAGGTCATTCTGGATATCTGTTAAGACTAATTGATTGGCGATTGTACAATACTGTAATGTGATGGGCCTGAGGCCGTTCTGGAATAAATTGGACCAAAGGTCGTTCTGAATCTCTGATAATCTGATAGACAATGTGTAATTGCATTGATTAAATGGCCAATATCGGCGAAAGGCCGTTCTGACATACGTTGGGCCTAAGGTTGTTCAATTGTGTACCTATATATATATATTGGACCCAAGGTCGTTCCGAGCTATTGGGCCAAAGGCCATTCTGTTAATTATTTGTTGATTATCGACTATTATGTAGACAATGTTATTTTTGTTATAAAGAGGGGCTCATCCACCTAACCCCTTTATTCTGATATTATTTCACTGGGCGTTAACTCACTCCGTAATTATATGTATGTAGGTGAGCAGCGTGGAGTCCAGCCATAGTCATAGCCATAGTAAGATCGAGAAATGAACCGAAAATTTGTGAATCAGATCCGCCTCACGAACGAGGCTTTTGTTAAACTCTTTTGTTTTTGCCTATTCTGATATTTTGACAAAATCAAGTCTGTATATGTATAACTCTGAATGCTATGACTTGTTTAAACGTTTGGAACCATATGAATCTATGAATATCTTAAATTCTTGTATGGTGTGAGTTATCATTTAATCAGGAATGTTATGTGCCATGTAAGCACAACTCATTGGACGAATAAAGTTTTAAATTGCTTCCGCTTCTAGCCCCTTTTTACTTTGAGTAATTAATTTTCTGATTGAGGCCGTAGGTAATCGACGGATTACTGGCTAGTTATGACCTTGATCCATAGGGGCTAGTTCGGGTCATGACAGGGTGGGTAGGGGTTCAAAAGTAACCTCATTTTATGTATTATGCAAATAGAGCTACACTCAATTTAAGATTCAATCAACAGCACTAATCAAATCGTTTTGGTTGGAAAACCCGTATCCAATTGTGAATCATAAGACTCTAACAATCATGTTTCCAATATATAACTAAAAATTTATGGGAGCTTTTTTGATAAATTCCCTTTTCTAAGAGTTTTATTCCATCTAACCCATATTCTTTTTGACTATTCCATTAGGTCCTATTTGAGTTAAGAAGACCAAAACACCCTCAATCTCTCCTGCCCCCATTAATGTTGATTGTCATTATGTTTTGGTCGTTCCCATGACCATTCCTATTCCCCATATCTTTACTTTAAAAAAATGCATTAACTACACACCACTATTTAATGTTGATATATATTACACACAAAAAATTAAACTTGGTTCTTTATTGATTGTCATTATGTTTTGGTAGTTCTCATGCATCCAAATGTTGATTGTACATGATGACGTGAATGTTCACATTAGATGACGTGAATGTAAATGTTCACATCGAATGACGTTGTGATAAAGGTGATGTTAAGGTTCACGCATTGTATCAAATGACACAACCACAAGCCTCAACTTTCTTTGAATATAAACATGACTGTATGTGATGATGTGAATATTCAATTAGATGACATGAATGTGAATGTTCATATCAGATGACGTGAATATGAATGCTTACATCAGATGACGTTATGATAAAGGTGATGTTAAGGTTCACATCAGATGAGAGAGAATGTTCACATTATTTTTAATGTGTTGTCAATTAAAAATATATTCACATCAAATGAGAGATAGTGTTTATATTATTTTTAATGTGTTGTCAATTAAAAATATATTCACATTATATAATAATATAAAATAATAACATCAATGTTATTTAATTTGTGTATGAAATTTCCTATGCTTTGATCCTTTCCCTTCTGTCTCCTCCCTCAATATTAAATATCAACATTAAATATCAATATTAAATATAAGGGCATAAGAGTCTAAGAAAATAGTGTAAATCAAGAAAAAAGATTTTATAGAATAAAAATATGGATAAATAAGACTAAGCCTCTGTTTGGGAAGTGTGTTGGCTTTTTAGCTTTTTGACTTTTTGGCTATTTTAGCCTGAGGCTAAAAAGCTTGGTTTGGGAAGGGCTTTTTGGCTTTTTGACTTTTTTGACTTTTTTTTGTGAGAAAGGAGTGTAATGATTATGGGTTGGATTTGATGTTTTGTTTTTTGTAGCTAAAATAGCCTATTTTATTTTTTTGTGGCTATTTTAGCCCCTAACCCACCAAAACCAACTTCCCAAACTATGGCTAAGTGGGTTAAAAAATTCTTTCACGGACTTCTTGGGTTAGAACACTTCTAAATGGGATTTATCAATAAAAATTTCAAAATTTATTTTTACTTTTGAAAAAAATTATTGTTACTAAAATACGCTAATGATTTAATTTATGTGGTTGGGGTAGGAAAAAAGTGAAGTAAGGCTCCAAAGATACAACGACTGGTAACTCCACTAACTTTGTAGAGGAACCAAGCTAGAATTGTAGAGAAGAAGAAGAGAATCACGAAGGCCAAGGAAGAAGCAGGTGAGTACCACAAACTCCTTGCCACTAGGCTAAAGGAGCAACGGGAACGACGTAGTGAGAGCCTTGCAATGAGGAGATCCAAGCTTTCTGCTGCTTCTAAGCTATCAGTTGCTGCATAAAGCAGTCCTGGAAGAGAAGCATTAATGCACGAAGCTCAATTTTGGGTCGTGTTTTCCAGTCCTGCATGTTTTTTTTTTTTTTGGAGAGGGGTTTACTGTTTTTGATGCTGAGAGTCGTTTTAGTTATATTGTGCTTTTTGTTGTCATTTTGAGTTCCATCTTTTATGTCATATGAAAGACATTTTGAGGTCTGGCGAGTTGATGCCTGAGTAGCAACAAATGTTGGGTATCTAGTTTTTTGCTTTAGAATTAGAAAATCTAATCTACTCAAGTTTTGCATAATGTTGTGTGAATGACATGAAATTACAAGGACAATAGCAAGTGTCTATACACAATCTATTTGTATATAATTACTCGAATTTTGTTTTGCTATAAGGGCCACAAAACTATGAAAACAAATTTTATCTTACTTGTGCATGGGTGGAGAGAAGTCAACCCCTTGCTCAAATTCAAGGGAAAAAGTAAGAAATTAACATTGACGCATTAGTGAAGAAGAGAACAAGGTAGGTAACGTTGATAATATGTAGTATAAATAAAAATAAAGTAAAATAAGATTGATGATATGATTAATTATAGCTGCTAGGTTTTAGAAATTAACCAAAAGCAAGAACTAATATTATCCATAATGTTGGCATTAATCAGCTCATATGTTGGAGTAACTCTCCTAAATACTTACCATATAATAATAGTACATCTGTGTGTGTGTGTGTATCTCTCTCTGTCTCTACCTTTGATCTCAGGACTAAAAGGAGAAAAAACTCTTCAGATCCATAGAAGTGTCCCCATTGTCTTCTCACAGACATGCAAGTATTCAACACCATCAACCCCTCCTGAAGCCTTTATATATTACCCAACTCCCAATCCTCATTTTGGCACTATAGTCTCTCTCTTTCTTCCTCTCATAACCAAGCTTTTGCATGGCTTCATACTGTGAAGAAGAGAACTGCAATGAGAGTAATAGTGGGGTGTTGTTGACATGAATGGACCTTTGGGTGACAGTTTCATCAAATGGACATGGCAAAGGCAAAGGCAAAGGCAAAAGCAAAAGAAAAAGCAAGGGTAAAGATGGTACTAACCATAATAAATCGATTCTTAGAGGACTCACAGGTTATGCCTAACCTGGTGAGGTCTTGGCTGTTGTGGGTCCTTCTGGTTGTGGCAAGTCCACTCTTCTTGATGCCCTCTCTGGTATTCCCTACTTCTGTTTTCTTATTTACTTATTTTTTTCTTCATCTTAATCTTTTTATTTTTATAAATTTTTTTTTTCACAATGCTATGTATTTAAATAAAAATAAAAATCTAAAAATTGTTGAGAATTTAAAATGTGGAGCTTGAATTTATTATGAATGTAACTCACGTCACATTAAATTTAACATTTGATTTGTATCAATTAAAAATAATTTTAAGTTTTAAATGTGCGAAACATTTTTCAAATAAAATCTTGTGTTACTAACACAAGTTTAGTTGTCACCAAAACTACCAATCACTAGGAGTGGAGGTGGGCTAGGTTCAGGCCTAATACATAATAACATTGAAATAATTTCTCAAACTCGAGATTCGGCCTATACTTTATTCTTAAGCTTGTTTAAAAACAAAATAAAAAATTTATGTTTATAACTAATATTGAGTGAAATTTTTAATAATTTGAGTACCTATTTAACGGTTAGTAATTTAAATTTTATAACTAATATTTTTACATGACTAATAATACATAACTTATGTTTATAAAAAATTTAAAGTTAATGTAACATACACAAAATATGTATATATATATATATATATATTATGTAATATAGTTTGTGACTAGACTAGACTCTTTTTTTTTTTTTTTTTTTGATCGGAAGAAATATTTCATTTAAGAAAGTCAAACGGCACTTAAAAGAGTCCATCTAACCCAAAACTTGTACCAAACAAAGTGAAAATAAAGCAAGAAGCACTAAGGACGAAAGCTATGAAAATATTCAGACGTACATTTTGTGCTCGTGCTCGTACTGCGAAGTAGAGCCGATCATAAAAGTTCGGCAATAGAGCATGTATGAGGTAAATCATAGATCCCAATCACAATGAAGGCAAGCTTAACAAATCCGCACATATGGACTCTAAGAAACCAAACAAACCCAGAAACAACAAACAAACAGTAAGAAAAAGAAAAGACAAAGGAAACAATTTAAGACTAAAATCAAATAACAAAACAAAAACAAACCCACAACCAAACAAAAATCGACAGTGGCGTCGACAAATCCAACGATGGAGAAGACGGTAGGAAAGAGGTGGTGAAGGTGCGAATCTGTGAAGGCCACTCTCAGAGTGAATGGATAGGAGAAAGAAACACCTCACAAAAGAGGGAGAGGGTGGAAAGCCAAAGCTTCCAAGTTATTGGAAAGCAAAGTAAGGAAAGAAAAGAGAAAAATAGGGGTAGGAGGAGGGGAGAGGAGGCCGGAGGCCGTCGGAACCCCCTCTCCCACCGCTGGCGGCCACAACTCTAAAAACCCTTGGGGAAGAAAAGTTTATAAAGAGAAGCTCTCAACTTGGACTTGAAACACTCTTTTTAGCCCAACTCACATTATAATCCAGCCTAAATATCATCCAATTCAGACATATGAGCTTAATTAAAGTATAATTTCAGACTTTATTCATGTCGGAAAAAAAAAAGATTTTATAAATTCAAAAAAGCTAGGTTCTAGAATTTAATATTCAGAAATAGAAATAGATATAGATATGTGGTGGAGATTGAATTAATGAAGGTGGGATCTACCTATCTGAGCCATTAATGTGAAATTTTGGATAATTTCTGAAATTTCGTGGCTGAGTCGGTATCATTACTGGCCATGTCCAACTCTAGCCGCTATTGCAATGGATGGTGATTCCGATTTGAGAGAGAGAGAGATTGCAGCTATAATCCGGTTATTTATAGGTTTCTCTCTCTATTTATTGCAAGAAACAAAAACTCTTCCTAATTGATAGTACAAGTTTTCTACTATTTTATTAAAAGCTTTGTAGGGAATAAAATTTGTGCTATGATTCTATAAAATGGGTTATGAATCAAATGTAGCCTTTGGCAATGCTTTGATTGATATTAGTATTAAGTATGGGAATATTGGGTAATGCTCATCTGGTGTTTGATGAATTGCCTATGAGAGATATTGCTTCATGGGTATTCTACTAGTACTACTCTGAGAAAAAGTCAGTACTCAGGAAGGCCACTTCAGTTTGTTTGGGTTCATTTGGGTGCTGCTTGCTAGGGCTATTGTTAAGGTGGTGGAGGTGAGGTGAGGCAGGGAAGAGAACAGACACAGGAAAGATGTTGAAAAGGGTAAAAAATAAAATGTTAGACACTCCAAAAATTTTACCAAAAAAATTTGGTAAAACTTTGGGGGTCTCTAGCATTACTTACGTAAAAATGGGTAATTTATAAAATTTTAACTGGTCACTGAAATCTGCTAGTTCACTTGATGGTTGACCAATAGCTAGGGGACATTTGTTATTTGATGAGAAACAAGTTATCAAAATCGGAATCCCAAATTGGTTTGTTGAAGCGTTTAGAGTCGGATTGAAGCATTTTGAAAAAACTTTTCTTAGAAAGTATAGAAAAAATATGTTTAAATTATACTTAAAAATATGTAGAAATATTGTGAAAATGTGATTTTTCATGTAAAGTGAAAGTATAATAGTATACAATAGAAAAATTGATAGTAAAGGTTGTACAATTCATCAATAAAGGTAGATAAGGCTTTTATAGTAGAAATTAGTTAATGTTGGATTTGAAATTAGATAGAAAACTCTAGTGACAAGAAAACATAAGTAAAAGGATTTTCCAAGAAACCAAAATAAAAAGAATCAAATAATTAAATAGATCTTAGGCTCTTGTATTAAATAGAGAAAAGGAAAAAAAGAAACAAATACCCAAATGATCTACTATGAAATGAGAGAGACAAAAGAGAGAGAAAGTTTTGACTTTGTTCTTTCAACTAGTTAGTTTTCTTAAATTTCTACAATACTTGAATGTTTATTTCTGTAGTTTGTTTTTCTTAGTCTATTTTATTTAATATGATTTGTTTTTCCCCTTCTCCTACCCCCCCTAATCTTCTAATAAGGTGCATATTGTTTATAACGATCCCAGTTTTGACCCATCTCTTGTATGGTATTCCAGGTTCCGATTTCATATTCTCATATTGTTATTGTTCCCTTTCCTCCCTCATATCTCTTGAGTTTGGCATTTGGGTTGTTGTGTTTGCATTTGAAATAGGTTGGTTGCCTTGTTTTCCCATTGTTGCTACCCAGATTTTTGGTCCTCCGCTCAAGCGGCCTTTGTTGCGCTCGAGCAGGATGTGTTAATTTCGGTCATCCGCTTGAGCGGAAATTTTTGCGCTCGAGCGAGAATTGCTTGCCTTCAGTACTTTGCGCGTCTGCAAAAAAAATACTGGAAGGATGTTTTCTACGCTCGAGCGGCATTTTATACGCTCGAGCGTATTGGCACTCAAGCGGCCTTTCTAGTGCTCGAGCGTTGGTCTATTGTCTGCAAAAATACTGGATGTGTGTTTTCTACGCTCGAGAGTCACTTCTTGCGCTCGAGCGGTGATCGTCGTGTTCGTTGTGTCTTGGCACTCGAGCGGCCATTCCTGCTGTAACGCCCTCAAAATAATAGCTTTAAACCCATTAAATAAGACATGCATTGATATTCAAAAGCTCCACATTCTTTCATTTAACAGCGTTTCATTACAAAAAGTATTACATGTTAACAACAAAAGCAAATGCCCTATGGGCTTACAGCTTTCCAAGTTAACACTTGGTTACAACAAAAGAGTACTAACTCAAACACGTTAAGCCCTTGGCTTGAATTTACATGTAATACATCAAGTAAAACAACAAAAAGTCCGCCTCTGGCCTCCCAAGCTACGTCCTTGGAGGTGGCATGCTACCTGTACCTGAAAATGATATTCCCATATAGGGTGAGCCACAGCCCAGTAGAAATACACTAAACCAACCATGAACAATGACTAAAAGATTAGCAACTGATAGACGGTCAACACTGACACTTCCATTTACATCTCCCTACGTTACCATGACAGCCAAGTCTATGTTACAATTCACTTTTCGTTTTTGTTCAACTTTGAGTTTGAAAACAAGGCTCAGTACTCTGGCCAGAACATTTGATGAGATCATAGTTCATCACTAGAACACTTTCGAAATCCAAGGTGGATACACATTATTTTGTTGTATCAATAACACATAAACTACTCCCATACTTCGCAAACAATGATGATATACATTTTAGTGCTATATCAAATCAAACAAACTTTTCAATAGATAAGCATATGAGCTATATCACTACTACAACAGATAAGCATATGAGCTGTATCAACATTCCGATAGATAAGCATATGAGCTGTATCAACACTTCAACCGATAAGCATATGAGCTATATCAACATTCCAACAACCGGTTTAGAGGTACATCCCCCATCTTCCCCTAAACCATTAACCGGTTTAGAGGTACATCCCCCATCTTCCCCTAAACCGTGGAGTACATCCCCTATCTCCTCCCATACACAAGTAATGCATATAAACACAGAATCACATATGCAATCAATCAATACATAAAATTAATGTATTCTATCAACCGACATGCTCTATGACACATCCAATTGATTAGTTTTAGTTTGCCTAATCATCAAGCATTGTCTACAACAATCAACACTACCCTCCGCCGGTAGCCCAAAGCAATTATTTCTAAGCAGGAAATAAATGCACAATGGATATTCAATCGACATTTCAATTCGGTGAGTGATAAATAATTCAACTACACCCTTTAACCCCATGCACTCCCAATCTCAGCAATTCCATTTCATTTCCTCATTTCCCCCAATTAATTATCTCAATTAATTAAACAATGTAATTAGGTCATTTTCCATAATTACCATTACCACCCTTAGGTCCCATTTTCATCAATGATTCAACATTTATTCCATTTCTCTATACCAAACATGCATCTAGGTTTATTACAAATAAAACCCCAACTTTTGTAAAATAACACAAATGGCCCAAACTTTCACAAAATTACCAAACCAACCCCAACATCTCAAATTACCAAAATTTAAAGACAAAATCCATAGAGAGGAGTAGGATATCCCTACCTCAAATTCAGAGCTCCAAGGGAGAGGATGAGTAAAACTCAGAAGTGCTCCAAATCCCAAATTTCTCAGATCTCAACAAAGCCCTCGACGATCAACACACTTCTTACAAAGGCCCAAGGTGAGGAAAACACTCTAGGTAGATCAATCCTAAGAGAGAAGTTCGGTTTTAGAGTGAGGTGCTCTCCAATGGAGGTTTTGAAAAAGTAAGAGAGAGAAAGGAAATCAAAAAGTGATCAAAAAGGTGGTTTCACGAACTGATATAAAAGCAGGTCCGCTCGAGCGTACAACACCCCGCTCGAGCGTACAGACACAGGTTCACGCTCGAGCGTCCAAAGATCCGCTCGAGCGCCGGGTGCACTCTCCCAGAATTTTCTGCAGACGACCAAAATGCTGAGAGAAGGAAATTCACGCTCGAGCGTCCAAACTGCCGCTCGAGCGGAGAGGCAACAACAAAATCCCGCTCGAGCGTCAAATCGCCGCTCGAGCGGAGAGACCAAAACCTGGGCAAAATTTCTAAGTTTTAAAACACGACCCACTTATTCCCAACCTGCCCAACACAACCCAAAATTCTAATTAAAAGAGTAAGGGATAGAAATGAGGATAAGATAACAACGAATCTACGGAACCGAGTCCGGATTATAGTTAAACAACAACAGGAAATATCGGGACCGCTATAACCTCCCCCCCTTAAAGAATTTCGTCCCCGAAATTAAGGGTACGCCAAAACACAAGGCCAACTGATAACAGAGCATTCAACAATCGAGCCCCAAGGAAAGAAATTACTTTCACAACAAACCTCCGACTTACTCTTAGCAAGGAAGATACTAACCAAGGAAACACATTCTAAACAACCACACCTTAGGCACGCAAGCCTCAACAAACCAAACCTCCCCCGAAACAATTCACCAACAACCGACTAGCATTCCAAGCTAAGTCACTACTCAACAACACGACCAAAGCAAATCTTTAGAGTAGATAATAAGAAAACATTTTCTTGTTCAAAAGGCATTTCCCAAAGATGTTTAAATTTTCAACGTTAACGTTCCGGAATAAATCTTGCATGTTCCGTACGAAAACTCCAAAGCTTTGCAAACATTTTTCACAAATACGGTGTTACCCAAAAAGCAGAGTCATCCACAGTTTATTTGCCAAAAGATTAATCTGGAATTTTTTAAAATTCTTGAATTAAATCAACTTTTCAACAACGCATTTATATGGTCCAAACACTGGAAAAATTTTGTTTTCCATTTCTTTCCAAAACAGCACTATCCACAACTATCACTCATACAGTGATGCCACAACCGACACAGAACATAACATTTCTATAATGATAGTTAATAGAAATAACAACAGTACTATCAACACATAAGGTATAAGAAATTCATGGTTTTGCAATTTTATCCCGCCTCCCTTTACTTAACCACTTTATAATCATAAAACACGGCTCAGAAATACACAAATGACACACATTATAGTGCTGTATCAACATCAAACTAAACACCATACATTCATAATGTATAAAAAGCCAATCATTCACAATGATCAATCAATACATATATTAGATGTATTATTCCAACCGTCAGACTCAACGACAAAACATGTTCGATTAATTTCAGTTTTCCTTAATCAACATACGTAGTCTACAACGAACGAGACTAAACTCAAGGTGACCAATGCCACCCCAACACCCGATACCGACAAGCTGACTAGTCAACTCAATAAACTCTACACTCAGTAATCCACACACTGATGTGCTACTCAGACCACTAACCCCAACCACGGAGTTCTCTACACGAACCACAAATTTTGGAATCTCACTGGATTTCCTAAAATTTAACCGCCTCAACATCGCGTCTAAGGGAATCACCATCCCCCGCCATGGTTATCTAGCAAGCCTGCTCACTTCCTTGACCGAAGACCGACATGATCAACCTCAATCACAACATCCCGAATACGAAGGACTACTTTGACCCACGCTATACTCATTACTTTAGAACACGAATTGCTCTTAATACAAAGAATGCTGGCAGCATCCACTCATAACCCACACCCAACAATGGATAACCAATCACAATATGAACACTACCCCTATACAACCAAGGGGGTCACCACGGACTCACTATCTAGCAAGGCCCAACACACGAACCAGCATACAGGTACCATTCCCACTAACTCGAGATACAAATCTCACGTTCCCTCGAACATTCTCATATAGTCCTGCCAACACCGCGCAACTCTCGAAACCATCCCATCTAACACATTCAACCGTACTAGGCAAAACCTCCTTATTTTGCAAGCCCTCTTACTCCTACACCGAATCCTCCAATAACTCATAGGGTCCACTCGTTACTCTATATCTTACTTGTCACTCATCTCGAGAGTACCATCAAGAGGCCCGGCCTCCGTGCTAAACCACTAGTCCACACTACCGCTAGGCAACCATCATGAACCAAACCCCGACACCGTCACAAGTCGCCGATAGGGCTTCCAAAGATTCACTCTTCTAACTTTCCAGAGGGGTAAAAGTCCTCGCCTCCCTCGTCATTAACCCACATCTTCATCCGCAAACACCATACCACTGTGACTCCACCCACGGGTCACACTCTAACCATGGGCTATATACCCAATTAACGCTTCTGATAATATCCTCTGACTTGACCAGTGCTAAGGTACAAACTTATCACATTCAATCCAAATAAAGAAATTTGAAAACTTAGGGAGACATCCATTATACTACAGCCCGAGGTATAGTACCAGCTACTCACAACACATCGCTCCCGATACAACAATCACAACCTTATATAGGGACTGACATCCCTTCACTTGAAACGGCCAATCAGTACACCTGCAATCTTGACAACGTTACTTACCACGAAGGTACGAGTCCAACCTTGACAAAATTATGTGCCATGCCCCCGTAGGACACCATATTAAATACGTGTTACATCTAGTATTAATCGTACACTTCACGTCCTCTCAAGTTCACTCGACAGTAGATCAAAAGCTATACCACGCACAAAACTTTAAATGGGTCGTACCCATGTAATTCCACACACTCGGCAAGTAAAACAGTTCTCGCTCCAATATTACCTTGGCTAGGACACGTATCCCTCAGTGGTTCTTCCAAATTTTGAAAACATGGCTTTCTAGCCCTCATCCTCCCCAAATCAAATCACAAGCATAATTTTTTTTTTTTTTAGCAACTTTATACATTAATAAAATTTTAGAGCTACGACATGTTCCAATTCACCCACTCTAGGGAAATTAACAAACAAAGCATATATGTATATATATAGATAAACAAACAGTTTAGATGTTTCAACCTTCCCAAAACACATTGGTTACACAACGGAACCCAATGATCACAAAACAATAATCCACTGATTACAAAACGGATTAGTCAAAACAAAACCATCCCATCAGTATTACTACAACTACCGTCCCTTGTTGGACCGCCGAAGTTGGTCATCCTCGAACATAAGGCAACCTACGAGCTTACAAGTCACGGACAAGAACCACTGGTATGCCCCCTCTGCCCACACCTGGAACAACTACAAACTTCCCTAGCTGGGGCTTGGGAACTCGACTCTACTGAGGCCCTCGCAATCTGGCCTGCTAGTCCCCCAAAACGATACTGTTCCTGCCCAGTCGAAAGAAACTGAGCCTGGTTAGGTTGCAAAACCCCTAAAGAAGCTCCCGGCTGAGTACAAGAACGCCGAATATGACCCGGCTGATTACACACCCAACAGGTAGGCGGTGCCTGAGCACGAGATTGGTTCAGAATCTGGGCTGATGAAGACCCCAACAACTGCCTCCCCACTGAGCATTTAATCGGTCCAAAACCCGGCTGGTTGGATGATCCTGGTGGTACAACTACTGGTTGAACTGCTAACCCCACCCCTTTCTTCTGTGGGCAAACCGAAACCCTGTGGCCCAGCAGACCGCATCTGAAACAATTGATGCCCCTCTGCTTACTTTCCCCCGAACCCAAATCTGACACTGGAAGGGCAGTTCTAGCCCGTCCTCCCTGTTGCGAGTTTAAAACCCTCTGCCTCTTAAAAGGCCTACCAACACCCTGAGTCACAGGAGTTGCCGAGATGGCTTCCTCTCCACTCTGCCCCATTGCTAGCACTGCAGCCTCTACATGGGCGGCCGCCTCAACAAGCGCCCTATATCTTTTATGCCAAGACCCCGCTATCCTTACACGGATGTCATCACGCAGCTTACTCTCAAACTCAAAACAACGTAAGTCCTCCGTCTCCACCAATTCTGGAGCAAACCTCGACAGATTAGCAAACCATCTTTCGAATCGCACCAAAGGTGTAGTACCTTGGCGTAATTCCACAAATTGTTTCCGCAGCTCTTTCCGAGCGGAAGGAGGGAAATCGCAACTTCCTCGCCTAGGCATCCTAGTAAAAGTAACGGAGACACGTTAGCACACTCATACATGTGCCGAGGCTAAACACTTACATCCTAACACATGGATAACTGTAATTCACTCCACATAAGCACATAAACATGTAAGCACTTACGAATTTCATTTCCAGATAATGATAGTCCCGAGGCGTTACTAGAGTTCCGATCAGAAACAGCATTGATCAAGTGCCTTTCCAACAGGACTCCCAGAAACCCAAGGATCCAATCAACATCCAAGAAACTACATTCCATACCCAAATAGTCACATAAACATGTTATCACAAAAGTACATAACATTACGTCTAAGTCTCTAACAAGCGAGAGAAACCCATTGTGATACTAATCACTTCCTACGTACCCAAAGTATTCGAACCCGGTACGCTCTGATACCAAGTTGTAACGCCCTCAAAATAATAGCTTTAAACCCATTAAATAAGACATGCATTGATATTCAAAAGCTCCACATTCTTTCATTTAACAGCATTTCATTACAAAAAGTATTACATGTTAACAACAAAAGCAAATGCCCTATGGGCTTACAGCTTTCCAAGTTAACACTTGGTTACAACAAAAGAGTACTAACTCAAACACGTTAAGCCCTTGGCTTGAATTTACATGTAATACATCAAGTAAAACAACAAAAAGTCCGCCTCTGGCCTCCCAAGCTACGTCCTTGGAGGTGGCATGCTACCTGTACCTGAAAATGATATTCCCATATAGGGTGAGCCACAGCCCAGTAGAAATACACTAAACCAACCATGAACAATGACTAAAAGATTAGCAACTGATAGACGGTCAACACTGACACTTCCATTTACATCTCCCTACGTTACCATGACAGCCAAGTCTATGTTACAATTCACTTTTCGTTTTTGTTCAACTTTGAGTTTGAAAACAAGGCTCAGTACTCTGGCCAGAACATTTGATGAGATCATAGTTCATCACTAGAACACTTTCGAAATCCAAGGTGGATACACATTATTTTGTTGTATCAATAACACATAAACTACTCCCATACTTCGCAAACAATGATGATATACATTTTAGTGCTATATCAAATCAAACAAACTTTTCAATAGATAAGCATATGAGCTATATCACTACTACAACAGATAAGCATATGAGCTGTATCAACATTCCGATAGATAAGCATATGAGCTGTATCAACACTTCAACCGATAAGCATATGAGCTATATCAACATTCCAACAACCGGTTTAGAGGTACATCCCCCATCTTCCCCTAAACCATTAACCGGTTTAGAGGTACATCCCCCATCTTCCCCTAAACCGTGGAGTACATCCCCTATCTCCTCCCATACACAAGTAATGCATATAAACACAGAATCACATATGCAATCAATCAATACATAAAATTAATGTATTCTATCAACCGACATGCTCTATGACACATCCAATTGATTAGTTTTAGTTTGCCTAATCATCAAGCATTGTCTACAACAATCAACACTACCCTCCGCCGGTAGCCCAAAGCAATTATTTCTAAGCAGGAAATAAATGCACAATGGATATTCAATCGACATTTCAATTCGGTGAGTGATAAATAATTCAACTACACCCTTTAACCCCATGCACTCCCAATCTCAGCAATTCCATTTCATTTCCTCATTTCCCCCAATTAATTATCTCAATTAATTAAACAATGTAATTAGGTCATTTTCCATAATTACCATTACCACCCTTAGGTCCCATTTTCATCAATGATTCAACATTTATTCCATTTCTCTATACCAAACATGCATCTAGGTTTATTACAAATAAAACCCCAACTTTTGTAAAATAACACAAATGGCCCAAACTTTCACAAAATTACCAAACCAACCCCAACATCTCAAATTACCAAAATTTAAAGACAAAATCCATAGAGAGGAGTAGGATATCCCTACCTCAAATTCAGAGCTCCAAGGGAGAGGATGAGTAAAACTCAGAAGTGCTCCAAATCCCAAATTTCTCAGATCTCAACAAAGCCCTCGACGATCAACACACTTCTTACAAAGGCCCAAGGTGAGGAAAACACTCTAGGTAGATCAATCCTAAGAGAGAAGTTCGGTTTTAGAGTGAGGTGCTCTCCAATGGAGGTTTTGAAAAAGTAAGAGAGAGAAAGGAAATCAAAAAGTGATCAAAAAGGTGGTTTCACGAACTGATATAAAAGCAGGTCCGCTCGAGCGTACAACACCCCGCTCGAGCGTACAGACACAGGTTCACGCTCGAGCGTCCAAAGATCCGCTCGAGCGCCGGGTGCACTCTCCCAGAATTTTCTGCAGACGACCAAAATGCTGAGAGAAGGAAATTCACGCTCGAGCGTCCAAACTGCCGCTCGAGCGGAGAGGCAACAACAAAATCCCGCTCGAGCGTCAAATCGCCGCTCGAGCGGAGAGACCAAAACCTGGGCAAAATTTCTAAGTTTTAAAACACGACCCACTTATTCCCAACCTGCCCAACACAACCCAAAATTCTAATTAAAAGAGTAAGGGATAGAAATGAGGATAAGATAACAACGAATCTACGGAACCGAGTCCGGATTATAGTTAAACAACAACAGGAAATATCGGGACCGCTATAACCTCCCCCCCTTAAAGAATTTCGTCCCCGAAATTAAGGGTACGCCAAAACACAAGGCCAACTGATAACAGAGCATTCAACAATCGAGCCCCAAGGAAAGAAATTACTTTCACAACAAAACCTACCTTCTCTCTTCGTTTTCACCTAGATCTAGTGATCTATGCACCCCAAGTGCTTTCATCAAAAAGGTAGAGGGTCTCAAGCTCTTCATTTTCGTCCGGGTGGAAGTTGATTTCGCCACTTTTGGAGTTTCTCTCTTGCTCAACTCGTCTTCTCTCTTTGAGGTAGGGATTTTCTACACTTTAATATGGGTTTTAGTTTAGTTATTTGTACTTGTGTAATAATGGTGGAATTTGAGAGAAATTTTGACAAACCTAGGGTTGGGTGAATAGTAAAAGAGGGGTTTTGGATAGAAGTGGGATAAACGAATGTAGAGCGTGAGAATGAAGCTTTGTGTTGTTAAAATGATAAATTTTGGGCCTTTGAGTCGATAAGTTGAAAAGGGAGAAAATTGCCCTAGAACGATTATAGTAATCATTCCGTATAAATATTTGAGATGGGTGTTGTAAACATGAAATTGAGCGAGTGTTGGAATAAATGATGAAACCGAGTATATATAACACTTCACGTCCTTGGAAATTTAGATAATTTTCCTGTTATGAGATTGAATATTTGTTTAGAAATAACTGTATTAGGTTATCGGTGGAGGATAGCCATGATTATTGTAGACATTGTATGAGGATTAGGTGAATTGAAACTAATCTATTATTGTTTTTCATTGAATATGACTACGTTATATACATTATATATGTATGATTATGTGGGAGTAGTAAAGGGGAGTGCTCCATTGTTTGATGTTGTGTGTAATTGCATTGCATATGCATTGATGATATGTGGGAGGAGAAAGAGGTAGACCTCCATGATAATTAAGTTGGCCGGAGTGTCCCGGGCGCAAGTCCCGAAATGATACATGGGTCCCATTTGATGGCACCCGCGGACGAAATTTTCGTGAAACAATTGTAGTGCTTGTATAGCCTACGTTTACATGGGTCCCGTTTGACGGCAGCCCGCAGACGAAATTTCCGTGAAAGTAAAGTTTGAAGTGTTCATGCACCATTGATGGAATTGTAAAATCATTGAGTTGTAGTCTCATATGAAGTGTTAAGGAGATAACAAAACTGATCCATATACTGGAATGAAAAGGGAATTGACACCTTATGATTATGTAATGGTGGATATCTATATCGTTGATGACTGTGTTTGTATAATGTACTTATACCTTTTGCTAAGATTCATATACGGTGTTAGATAATTTCTACTGGGCTGTGGCTCACCCTATTTGGGATTAACATTTTCAGGTAACGATGGCATGCCTCCGCCAAGGCAATAGCATTGAGGGGAGCTTTTGGGAAACAAGGGGCTTCAGTCTTTATTTTGTGTATTTTGTATAGCCTAGGGCTAAATTTGTAAATTAAGCAAGACTCACTTTTGTTGTAACCAAGCCATGTCTTGGAAAGATGTAAGCCTGTAAGGCATTTCTTTTGATGAATATTCATTGGTATCACATGCTATAGATTCAGGATGAATATTTATGAATATGTAACGCATGTTTTACTCTTTTTGTAATACGAACTCTAATGATTGGAAAATATATATTATGTCGTGTTTAATCCCCTTGTGAGTTGGGTTTATATAAAGTTTTGGGGGCGTGACAACTTGCTATCAGAGCGTACTGGGTTTGAATACTTTGGGTACGTGGGGAGTGGTTAGTACCACAATGGGTTTGTCTCGCTTGACTGAGACGTTAATATGAATTGTATGCTTATGTGATAACATGTTTATGTGATTAATTGGGTATGGGATTGAATTTCTAGGATGTCGATTGAGTCTACGGGTTTCTAGGAGTCCGATTGGAAAGGCACTTGATCACTGCCATTTCTAATTGGAACTCTAGCAACACCGTGAGACGGTCGTTATCCGGAAAGGAAATTCGTATGTGCTTATGTGACTATGTGCTTACATGGGGTGATTTACCGTTATCCATTGTTTTAGGACGTGAGTGAGTTAGCTTTGGCACATTTGTAAATGTGCTAATTTCTTTTGTTACCTTTATTAGGATGTCAGGACGTGGACGAGGCGGTGGTAGGCGTGGTAGGCCTAGGAGGCACGAAGTGCCCATATCGGATGAAGTTTCGGCACAGGAGGAAGGAGTTGGTCAGGCCAATGTGGCCGAGCCAGTGGGTCAGCAGGCCATGGGCACCTTAGCCCATGAAATGGCCAGAGCATTAAGAGAATCTATGGACATTCTCAGAGCTAAGAATCAAGTCCAGGCCCAAGTAGCTGAAGCAGGGCCATCTTTTCTAAAAATGGAGTTATTCCGGGCGAATCCAAACGAGTTTTTGGGTGATCCTAAGGAGCCACTGAAGGAAGATGAATGGCTTGAGCAGATAATGAAGACGTTCGAGATGCTTGCCATCGAGGGCGATCAGTTGAGGGTGACCTTGGCGTCTTACCAGTTGAAGGGGGATGCGGATCAGTGGAAGTATGTACAGGGTCGCATTGGTGGTACTAGGGAGGCCTTTGTCAACACTTTCCAGGACAAGTATTTGCCTCCTACTGTTAGGGAAAAGCTGAGAGACCAGTTTTCTAATCTAGGACAGTTGAACACACCCATGGTAGAGTTTGAAGCCACATTCACTAGCCTGTCGAGGTTTGCACCGAAGTTGGTGGCGACGGAAGAGAAGCGGTGCCTAGAATTCGAGAAAAGGATGAGGACCAGTCTTATGTTCCGAGTGACCGGGTCCATGATTAGAGACTATGGGCGCCTTGTTGAGGCGGCGGCCCATCTTGAGACCATCATGCAGGCAGAGGAGAAGAGGATGAAAGGCTCTAGGAGGAATCAGGATAGTCAGGGGGACAGTAAGAAGCAAAGAGGTTTTGGCCCTCAGTAGCCCCAGGGATTGCAGTCGAGATCTACCTTTCCAGTGTTGAGTTCGAGTTTTGGGAGAGATGGTCAGGGTTCGATAACTTGTTACAAGTGTGGTCAATTGGGCCACAAGTCTCCAGCTTTCTCGCAGAGAGGTGGAAGGCAGCAAGCAGTTTCGTCTTCGGCGCGCCCTCAGGGCTAGAGTTAGGGTAGAGGCCAACCGCCAGCTTGTTTTCAGTGTGGTCAGGCAGGACACCTGAAGAGGTCTTGCCCACTGTTGGGTGGCACATTCGGTGCATCTGGATCGAGGCAGACCCAAAGTTACCAATCAGCACAGGCCTCGAGGGCCAATCAAGGAGCCTCATTGGCTCAGTCAGTGCAACAGGCTTATGCTCCAAGGGGTGAGCAGGTTGATCAGAAACCGACTGGGCGTGTGTATGCTGTTACCGCACCAGAGCTTGTATCAACTCCATCTGTTGTGAGAGGTACCTTTCTGTTTTGCAATTCGTTTGCTAATGTGTTGATTGATACGGGTGCATTCCATTCCTTTATTTCATCTACATTTGCATCGGTTTTGGGGTTGGAGTTGGCACAGTTAGCATCTCTTATTTGTGTAGAGTCACCAATCGGTGGTGAGATTATCTTGAAACAGGGTTGTCGGGGTTGTGACATAGAGGTCGCTAGTCGTCGACTTCCATTTGCGTTTGTGTTAATTGACATGAATAGTTTTGATGTTATTTTGGATATGGATTGGTTATCATCATACTGGCCTGTTACAGATTGTTACCGTCAGAGGGTTACTGTATGTACCTTGAACAGGGATTGTTTTCATTTCTTGGGGGATTGGGTTGGTGGAGTCTTATCACCGATGTATGATCCACGTGGACGGAGTGAATTGAGTTGTCTCCTTGCTAGTTTCTTGAATAGTGAGTGTGATGAGGATCGGATCGAGTTACCCAGGGTGGTTTGTGAATACCCAGATGTCTTTCCTGATGATCTTACCAGTTTACCACCTCACCGAGAGACTGAGTTCTCTATTGATCTAGCGTCTGGCACAGCACCGATTTCTATGGCCCCATATCGGTTCGCTCTTGCTGAGTTGAGTGAGTTGAAGATTCAACTCCAGGATTTGTTAGATAAGGGTTTTATCTGCCCTAGTACGTCACCTTGGGGAGCATCGGCCCTCTTTGCTAAAAAGAAAGATGGAGCCTTACGGCTTTGTATTGATTACCATAAATTGAACCGAGCCACTGTTAAGAACAAGTATCTGATGCCTCGTATAGATGATCTGTTTGATCAGTTAAAGGGGTCTTATTGTTTCTCTAAGATAGACGTGAGGTCAGGCTATCATCAGTTGAGGGTAAGGGAAGAGGATATCCCGAAGACGGCATTCCGTACGCGGTATGGCCATTATGAGTTCCTGGTGATGCCTTTTGGGCTGACCAATGCCCCTGCAGTGTTTATAGATTTGATGAACCGAATCTTTTGGGAGTTTCTAGACCGTTTTGTGGCCGTCTTTGTGGATGATATTCTGATTTATTCACCTTCTGAGAAGGAACATGAGGAACACTTACTAGTAGTACTTGAGTTGCTTAGAGCCCATAAGTTGTATGCTAAGTTTGAAAAGTGTGAGTTTTGGCTAAAGGAAGTTAAGTTCTTAGGCCATGTGGTATCCGGGGAAGGGGTGACTGTAGATTCATCTAAGATAGAGGCAGCGCAAGATTGAGCGCAACCTAAGAATGCCTTTGAGATCTGTAGTTTCTTAGGGTTGGCCAGGTATTACCGAAGATTTGTGAAAGATTTTTCTAGCCTAGCCTCACCTTTAACTAAGTTGACAAGAAAAAGGGTTAAATTTGTGTGGAGTAAGACTTGTGAGAAGTCATTCCAAGAGCTTAAGACCAGACTGACCACTGCTCCAGTTTTGATAATTCCGAAGAGGGGCTTGGGTTATTTAGTGTATTGTGATGCCTTACGGGAAGGCTTGGGCTGTGTTTTAATGCAAGATTACTGCCTATAGGTCGCGGCAGTTGAAGACTCACGAGAGGAATTACCCTACCCATGACCTAGAGTTAGCAGCGGTTATCTTTGCCTTGAAGATTTGGAGGCATTACTTGTATGGGGAGAAATTCGAGGTGTTTTTCGATCATAAGAGCCTGAAGTATCTGTTTACCCAGAAAGATTTGAATTTGAGGTAGAGAAGGTGGATGGAGTTCATAGAAGACTATGATTTTGAGTTTATCACCCAGGAAAGGCCAATGTTGTGGCCGGCGCCTTGAGTAGAAAATCCTTTAGCAATGTAGCTTGCATTGCCATCCAAGAATGGGAGATGTTAGGTACTCTTAGGGAGTTTGACTTACACCTTGGTGAGTCTATTGAATCTGCAGCTTTGTTTTCAGTAATTGCCCAACCTACACTTATGAACCGAGTGTTAGAAGCACAAAGTGGAGACCTTGAGGTGGAATCTTTCCGGGAGAAGATTTCCAGTGGGAAAGTAAAGAAGGGTTTGAACGAGTGTCCCGACAAGAGTGTGAGATACCGTGACCGTCTGTTTGTACCGGAGTCTTGCCGAAAGGAGGTACTCCGAGAGTTCCATCATTCACGCCTTGCGGTGCATCCGGGAGGCACAAAGATGTATCATGATCTTAGTCGCCAGTTTTGGTGGAAAGGTATGAAGAAGGATGTAGCGGTGTTTGTGTCGAAATGCCTTACTTGTCAACAAGTGAAGGCCGAGCATCAGAGGCCAGCGGGTTTGTTGCTACCCTTGCCTATAGCTGAGTGGAAATGGGAGCATGTCATGATGGATTTTGTTGTGGGCCTTCCGAGGACTCAACTGGGTAATGATGCGATTTGGGTGGTAGTTGACCGGCTGACCAAGTCGGCGCACTTTGTAGCCATACGTGTAAATGACTCAGTAGATTTTCTTGCTGGCTTGTATGTTAGGGACATAGTGAGGTTGCACGGAGTCCCTGTGACGATTGTTTCGGATTGAGATCCGCGCTTTACAGCTCGCTTGTGGTAAAGCTTGCAGGGTGCCTTGGGCACGAAGTTGACCTTTAGTACGGCGTACCATCCTCAGATTAATGGGCAGTCCGAGCGTACCATTCAGATCCTTGAGGATATGCTTTGAGGTTGTGTTCTTGATTTTAAGGGGTCGTGGGAGAGGCATTTGCCCTTAGTGGAGTTCGCCTATAATAACAGTTTCTAATCGAGTATTGGCATGGCACCGTTTGAGGCCTTGTATGGTCAACCGTGTAGATCCCTTGTATGTTGGGTCGAGGTGGGCGATGCACCTTTATTGGGCCCAAAATTGGTTCGAGAAACAACTGAGAAAGTAGCGCTTATCCGTAAGAGGTTGGTTACGGCCCAGAGTCGCCAAAAGAGTTATGCCGACCGTAGGAGGAGACCCTTGTCCTTTGAGGTGGGAGATCATGTGTTTTTGAAAATATCACCTAGGCGGGGTTTGATGAGATTTGGCAAGAGTGGGAAGTTGTCCCCTCAGTTTATTGGCCCCTTTGAGATCATTGAGCGGATTGGGGAGATTTCTTACCGTTTGGCATTACCGCCACATCTTTCCGGGGTTGATGACGTATTTCATGTTAGTATGCTTCGGAAGTATGAGTCGGATCCTTCGCACATGTTGGATTGGACCGGCTTAGAGGTAGATGAGGATGCCTCGTATGAAGAGAGACCGGTGAGGGTCTTGGATAGAAGGGATCAAGTCTTGCGAGGCAAAACAATTCCCTTGGTTAAAGTTTTGTGGAAACATCACGGAGTTGAAGAAGCAACTTGGGAACGTGAATTGGAGGTCCGAGAGAAATATCCGGACTTGTTTGTTGGTGTTTAAACATGAATGGTAAATTTGACTATGTCAATGAAAAGTATGAACATTGTATATGTTTTAAATTATGAGAACATTATATATGTTATGACATGTTAAAATATGGATTCTATATAAACATTGCATATGTTTTGAGAATGTGGAATATTGATGGGTGTTGTATCACTTTTGGGAGCATTGTATATTCTAAGCAAACTTTGAAAATATGGATTTGGTTTATACATTGTAAATGTTTTGAGAAATTGAAGATTTTAATAAAATGGGAACATGTGTATCGAGTCGATGGAAATAATGAACCGAGAATGGGACGCGGTGTTGGACTTGTGAGAATAATGTAGTTGTGAAAGGCCTTTGAAAATTTTGATCTTGAGTTTTGTTTAAATTTCGGGGACGAAATTCTTTAAGGGGGGAAGGTTATAACGATCCCAGTTTTGACCCATCTCTTGTATGGTATTCTGGGTTCCGGTTTCATATTCTCATATTGTTATTGTTCCCTTTCCTCCCTCGTATCTCTTGAGTTTGGTATTTGGGTTGTTGTGTTTGCGTTTGAAACAGGTTGGTTGCCTTGTTTTCCCTTTGTTGCTGCCCAGATTTTTGGTCCTCCGCTCGAGCGACCTTTGTTGCGCTCGAGCGGGATGTGTTAATTTTGGTCATCCGCTCGAGCGGGAATTTTTGCGCTCAAGCGAGAATTGCTTGCCTTCAGTACTTTGCACGTCTGCAAAAAAAATACTGGAAGGATGTTTTCTACGCTCGAGCGGCGTTTTATACGCTCGAGCGTATTGGCGCTTGAGCGGCCTTTCTAGCGCTCGAGCGTTGGTCTGTTGTCTGCAAAAAATACTAGGTGTGTGTTTTCTGTGCTCGAGCGTCACTTCTTGCGCTCGAGCGGTGATCGTCGTGTTCTGTCACGACCCCAAACCGCCCCTAGTAGTTTGGTGCTGTGATGACCAGTAATCCGTAATTACCGAAGGCCAACTTTCAAAAACTTAACACAATCAGAGTATGATAAACGGGGCTCACAAACGCGGAAGCAATAATCTAAAATGCACGTGGTCCATAAGAGCAGTGCATAGATCCAATGTAATGGCATATATCTTTACAACTTGAATACAACAAAGTAAAATACGTATTACATCTTTATCAAAAGGCTTCTCGAGCCGACATATACAAAATACAGTGAATACAAGTCAAGAAGCATGATTTTCAAGATTCGCCGACATGAAATAAATGACATCGTCGACGTGAATACAAAAACAAAGCCGACATAATCATGGATCCCAACAAGCTTTCAAAAACAGTCTAGGCGTCGCCGACGTCCTGCTCATCACCTACATATATATAGAGAGGGTGAGCTTGGATACTCAGTGAATGGTACTAGAAATAAAGGTTTTTGCATGAATATAGCCGAAGTCTTTCAACACAAAACACATCAAACTTTATCAAGACGAGGGATGAACCGTATTCATCAATCAAATATCACAAGTCTCAAGGGATGCTTACTGACATCGGCAAAACAAGGGACAAACCGTATTCATCAATCAAATATCACGAGTCTCAAGGGATGCTTACTGACATCGGCAAAACAAGGGACAAACCGTATTCATCAATCAAATATCACGAGTCTCAAGGGATGCTTACTGACATCGGCAAAACAAGGGATGAACCGTATTCATCTATCAAATCTTACAAGTCTCAAGCAAGTCCACGCGGTAAACCGTCAGTGGCAAAACAAAGACTGCACGATCCGTAATCGATTAGCCAAAGGTACTGCGAAAGTTTATAGTCCTCTAGCACAAGGGACTTGTGTTACTTAGGCCCGTAGCCCGATTTAACATAATAAAACTTGTGTTACTTAGGCCCGTAGCCCGATTTAACACGATAGTCTTTCCAAGAAAGGACCGTATCCTTTTATACTTAGTGCTGCGAAAATTTAGAGTCCTCCAGCACAAGGGACTTTCATACTTGGTACTGCGAAAGTTTAGAGTTCTCCAGTACAAGGGACTTTCATACTTGGTACTGCGAAAAGTTTAGAGTCCTCCAGTACAAGGGACTTTCATACTTGGTACTGCGAAAGTTTAGAGTCCTCCAGTACAAGGGACTTTCAAAGAAGGTCATCGAAACAAAGCTTACTTGATAGCTCGTCATTCAAAACAAAGCTTATACTTGATACATAAAATAGGGGTATCATTCATGCTTAACAAATACTTTCAAAACAAAGCAAAGCAAAGCCTTTATCAAAACGTATAACATAGCTTTATTGAAAATACCACTCACATAGTTTTCCTCGGGTGTAGGCTCAAAGCGAAGATCAAGGTCCTACAAATCACATGGCAAACCACATTCTCAAAACAAGCCTCATAAGCATGCAGATGATCTCGGCATCCTCACCAGATCCAAGTCAATAACAAAGCAAAACATGCTGGGAGTTTAAACACTGCTCCCGTCTCATGAAAATACACTGGGTACCAACCAGGTCTTTGCCGAGGTCCCACACATCCTTGCCGAGGTGTGGTCCCGCTGGCCTTATTCAAAAGCAAAGTCGGGAAAACCTGGGTTCCCCTTTGAAGCACGTAAAGAACAGGATGAACATGATCATGAGGAATATGAATGCAAGTTCAAAACTCGTTACAAAGATCTGAGGTTTCATGCCATAAGTTCAAAACATGGACCTGGGTACCCATACAAGAAGGTCATGCAAGAACAAACACAAAAACATGGTTCTTGTTCCAAACTTTCGGATCAAAACGAGACTTCTCTTTAAGAACACATGAAAACCATTTTCTCTTTTCAAAACCAACTTCAAATCGATGCATGACATGCAAAACAGATTCGATCATGTAATGCAGCTAGATGATCAATAACAACAACCAAAGTAGATCAAGATTCAAATCTCAAAACTCGGATCCAACGGTTCAAACCACGAAGATCAAGCTTGGAAGACTTGCTCTCACTCAAGAACTTCTCCTCCTTTCTCTAGAGCTTCTCTCTCTAAAGACAAAGCTTTGAGACAAAAATGATTTGTTTCTAAGTCTGCCGGCTGTCTTAACAATCAGCTCGGACACGTGGCGCTACCGGGTTGGCTCAACTCAAAAGGTGATTGATAGATAAGACAAGTCTCTGACAAAGCGTATGCAGCAAGCTGGGTAAGACACATCGGCAAGTAATGACATCGGCTCAATCAAGGACCCAGCAACAGGATAACAAAGACATCGGCTAGGGAGGACGACACTTGACTAAGCTGTGCCACACTTTGGCCGGGGTGTGCCACATCTCGGCCTAGGCCATACCTGCCTGCGGACAAGGTTCACTAAGTGCAAAACATCTCGGCAATAAATGCCCGAGGTGAAGGTGGGGGTCCACCAAGGTCTCAAAACAGTTCTAAGTACAAAGGTTCAAAGGCGAACTAAGCTCAAGGTGACCTCGGCCACACACACACCGAACGAGGAACAAAATCACGCAAGCAATACTTAGACAAAGCAAGGCAAGGCAAAACCCTCAAAACAACATAACAAGGCAAGATCATGCATGAATGTATGCAAGTATGACAAGAGTGAGGTGAGGGTTGTTACATGTTCGTTGTGTCTTGGCGCTCGAGCGGCCATTCTTGCGCTCGAGCGGAACAACTTATTGTGAGTGACGCTCGAGCGTCAAAACCTCCGCTCGAGCGGACTGTGCTTATATCAGATCGTGAAAAGGCACTTTTTAGATCTTTTTTTCACATCTTTTCATTCCAAAACCAAAAGTTGAGAGCCTCTCTCTCTAAAACCTACCTTCTCTCTTCGTTTTCACCTAGATCTAGTGATCTATGCACCCTAGTGCTTTCATAAAAAAGGTAGAGGGTCTCAAGCTCTTCATTTTCATCCGGGTGGAAGTTGATTTCGCCACTTTTGGAGTTTCTCTCTTGCTCAACTCGTCTTCTCTCTTTGAGGTAGGGATTTTCTACACTTTAATATGGGTTTTAGCTTAGTTATTTGTACTTGTGTAATAATGGTGGAATTTGAGAGAAATTTTGACAAACCTAGGGTTAGGTGAATAGTAAAAGAGGGGTTTTGGATAAAAGTGGGATAAACGAATGTAGAGCGTGAGAATGAAGCTTTGTGTTGTTAAAATGATAAATTTTGGGCCTTTGAGTCGATAAGTTGAAAAGGGAGAAAAATTCCCTAGAACGATTATAGTAATCATTTCGTATAAATATTTGAGATAGGTGTTGTAAACACAAAATTGAGCGAGTGTTGGAATAGATGATGAAACCGAGTATATATAACACTTCACGTCCTTGGAAATTTGGATAATTTACCGGTTATGAGATTAAATATCTATTTAGAAATAACTGTATTGGACTATCGGTGGAGGATAACCATGATTGTTGTAGACATTGTATGAGGATTAGGTGAATTGAAACTAATCTATTATTATTATCATTGAATATGACTACGTTATATACATTATATGTGTGATTATGTGGGAGTAGCAAAGAGGAGTGCTCCATTGTTTGATGTTATGTTTAATTGCATTGCATATGCATTGATGATATGTGGGAGGAGAAAGGGGTAGACCTCCATGATAATTAAGTTGGCCGGAGTGTCCTGGGTGCAAGTCCCGAAATGATACATGGGTCCCATTTGATGGCAGCCCGCAGACGAAATTTTCGTGAAAGTAAAGTTTGAAGTGTTCATGCACCACTAATGGAATTATAAAATCATTGAGTTGTAGTCTCATATGAAGTGTTAAGGAGATAACGAAACTGATCCATATACTGAAATGAAAAGGGAATTGAAACCTTATGATTATAAAATGGTGGATATCTATGTCACTAATGACTGTGTTTGTAATGTACTTATACCTTTGCTAAGATTCATATACGGTGTTAGATAATTTCTACTGGGCTATGGCTCACCCTATTTGGGATTAACATTTTCAGGTAACGATGGCATGCTTCCACCAAGGCAATAGCATTGAGGGGAGCTTTTGGGAAGCAAGGGGCTTCAGTGTTTATTTTGTGTATTTTGAATAGCCTAGGGCTAAATTTGTAAATTGAGCGAGACTCACTTTTGTTGTAACCAAGCCATGTCTTGGAAAGATGTAAGCCTGTAAGGCATTTCTTTTGATGAATATTCATTGGTATCACATGCTATAGATTCAGGATGAATATTTATGAATATGTAACGCATGTTTTACTCTTTTTGTAATACGAACTCTGATGATTGGAAAATATATATTATGTCATGTTTAATCCCCTTGTGAGTTGGGTTTATATAAAGTTTTGGGGGCGTGACATCGTCCTATCTGTTGTTGCAGGGAGGTTACGGTCCAAGACAAGGCAAACTGGAGAGGTTCTAATTAACGGTCGTAAACAGCAGCTTGCTTATGCGACCTCGGTATGAAAATAAACACTTTTTTCTCAACTGATCTATAGCTAGCTAGCCATATTGGAGCCTTAGTTTATTTAACACGGTGGAAAATTTTATTGGGGTCTTGCATTCCCTCCCCTATATCCTCACTAAGGATAGCTCGAAGGGTGCAACCTGTTGGAATTTTAATAAAAATAAAATTGATTATTTCTATTTAATTTATTTGACCGTTATTATCATTTATATTAGTTTTAAACATTTCGGTTACTTGAGTTTTATTGGATATTATTAGAGTACTTATGTCATGTTTAATACATATATTAATAAAGGTTTAATTCTTTCATATTTATATATATGTGTGTGTGTGTGTGTGTGTATACCTAGGTGAGTTGTGTTGAGTGGAAAAAAAAGGTGAGGGTTTTGTAGAGAAATGGAGGAAAGAAGAGATGATCACAGAAAAGAAAAAGTGATTTCAAATATAAGTGTTTCTAGAGAAAGTTGTCCATATTGTTGTATATTTTATATTGATATTTTTGGGCATCTATGGTTCGTGACTCGTTCATATCCTCTTGGTGGACGTGAACATCGGATGAGGAAGGCTGTGAGCGCTTGGGTTGTATCTTGGAGCCGTTGCACTCCGGTTATACCTTTACGTGGGCAGGAACAACGGCTTTATGGCAGTGACTACACGCCTCTCAATCTCACAGGCCAATTCTTTCTTACTTTTTGTGAATTTACTTGCTTTCATATTTTATTTATCGTAAATCTCTTAATCATTTTATTAATTAAATTATATTAGTGAATAGCTTTTTTCAAACAATCTAAAGCCGTTGTTCTTTTTTTTAAAAAAAAAAAATATATCTATTTCAAATGTCAAGGAAAACAAATGTTTGGTACATGTTGAATTTAAAGTCTTCCCTTACTCTTCATGTGTGAAATTAGTTGGTATCTTTGTCTAATTTTTTTTGTTTTCATCAATGTAAAAGTCATTGAATTATCAAAACGACTCTAGAATCTCATAACTATATATCTCTACTTTTGTTGCTGTAAATTATTTTTTACTAGATTTGTAGATTGAAATTGGTTTGTTAAGTAATTCCTTTCAAATTATTTGGTTTGTGAGTTTCTGTTATATGTAATTCTAAGCATTCCTCTAATTTGTAGAAAATTAATAATTATCTCTTGGCAACAGAAAGTTATTATAATCATTTATATATATATATATATATATATAAGGGAAAAGTAGTTTTGTGTTTAACTTGTGAAACATTTTTAGAGAATGATTAATATAAATTTCATATGTAAGGTTATTTGAAATTAGACTTTTATGATGGTTAAGGAGATTTTATAACTCTGTCACGTGTTCTATGATAAATAATATTATAGCATATTTGAAATTTTTATTGTATATGCAATTGGTAGCTTTTAATCATTGGTGGTTAATGTTGAGGTTATTGTATTGTGATGTTAATGTTAAATAATAGTAATAGTCAAGGATTATAAATTAAATAACTTGAAATGGAATACAATTGTTATCAAATAACATTTTGAATTTGTTGCTAAGTAGTACGTGAAATAGTTGCATATTTAATCTATTGCTCAGTCTTTGATTTACTTACTTATTATATGTAAGTGATAGCATGTGACTGTTGAATATTAGTATTTGGATGTTAATTACACATAAATAAAGATTTATGAGAATAAATGTGTTATAAATTTTGTAACTGTTAAAACTTAAAAGTGTATTGTGATTTTTGAGACATGATAGAATGTATGCAATTTTGTGTGTGATAATAGGTTTGACATAAGTAAATAAATAATAAAAGTTTGATAACATTAGATTACTTGTTCTGTTTGTGGTTTGTAGTTGGTTCATAATTGACAAAATTAAGATTTGAATTATGTTGTAACTGCTAAAAATTTAAAGGGTGTCATGAATTTTACAATTAGTGATTTAAAGGTTATTGGCCTTGTTAATGTTGTGGGTTACAAATATTTTGAGAGTTTACTATGTTTCATAAATTATATTGTTTAATGTAGTGTGTGATTGGAAATTTATGTGGTTTCTTTTATTTAAAAAATAAATAAATAAAACAAATTATGTGCAAGTAATGATGTTTGTAAATATGATTAGTCTTATTTGATTTTAGTTAATCATTTTGGTCATATCACAGCCATACATATATTTATGACTTATTTAGCTCTACTTTATTACTCAATCAATTATTATAAATATAAGATGAGATAGTATTTTGCGGTAGGTTTTCTATTTATAAAATATAAATTAGATTTATAATGGGTAAATGCCATAATATTTATTTCATAGTATAATTTTGAATTCACCATAAATGTCATTAATATATAATGGCAGACTTGAATTGTAAGTTGATTAGCCTCATAGCTTTTGTAAAGAGTTACAAAGAATTTATATGTATTACAACAATTAATTGGTTATGATATATATCATTTGACTATTGATGATTTTGGGAGTTCTAAAAGTTTGAAAAATGTGAGATAAATTCAATTATGTTATTTGAGCTAGTTACATAAATATAATTGCTGGTATGTGTTAGGTTTTATTTCTTGGCAATCCCGTTTGACAAAACTCCTTTGAGTTGTAATTTTATTCGCATTTTTATTTCAGTGAGGCTATGAGTTGTTAGATGCGAATCCAACCCGAATCAAGCATTTCAGAGAAGTTTGTGATGATAAAGCTTTCAAAAATGCATTCAAAGTTGCCTGTCCGAGCATGTTATTTTTTTCCAGTTTTTCCATTTTTGGCCGTCCCGCTCGAGCGGGGAAAGTGACGCTCGAGCGGGGATTGGAAGCTCTCAGCATCTCTGCAGTCGCCTGTAAAAATACTGGAAGGTGTGATTTTACGCTCGAGCGGATTCTCCTACGCTCGAGCGCATCTCAGTTTATTCGCACGCAGTTTTTGGTCAGTCCGCTCGAGCGGGCTATGTTGAGCTCGAGCGGAGATCGCGGGACAGATTCTATAAATTCGCGTATTGGGTCAGATTTTTAGGATAACTTCTCCAGATCTTCTTTTTGGTTTCTAGGGTTTATATCTGGGGATACTTTGGGAGTTTTTCTTTGATGTTTTTATTGAGTTTTCAACTCATGATCTAAAGAGAGTACATCAAAGGTTTGTTTGCTATACACAAAAGAGAGAGTTATTCTTCAGTTGTGGATTCTGAAGAATTCGAGCCTGAAGCTTTGGTGGAATCCGGAGTGGCTCATCAGAAAGACAATTCCGTGGTGAAGATGGGGTTGGAAGAGGCACATAGAGGTTGGTTCAATTAGGCGTTGTGGATTCGCTAGGTAATTGAGAGTATACCTGTGTAATTCCTTTAATTCTTCTTAGTGGATTGTTCTTGTGGCTGTTGCCCGTGGTTTTTTTATCACAGTTGGAGGTGTCCAATTGTGGTTTTTTCCACGTTAAATCACTGTGTCTCTTTGTCTTGATTGTTTGATTGTTTGATTGGGATTGTTATATTCTGCTTAAAATTGATACATAATCACAAATCAACATCTAGGGGTTTTCTAGATTTTTCAGTATGGATTGGAATGTGGTGAATGGAAATATTTGTATGTTTACAAATTCTTAGTTTAAGATTGGTTTATTCTAAGTGCTAGCATAATGTTAATCTTGCATCATTATTTAGTATAATTGATTGTTGGTTTCGAAAAGGAAAAAAGTTGTTATGTAAATTAATAATTTTATTTTGTTAAGAATAATGAGGATTGCAATGTGTTGGAAAAAATTATTTTGAACAATTAGTTTGGAGCTTGATCAATGTTTGTACGTTTCACTCTAAAATCATTCTTATTAGTTGTAGTAAACTGAATTCATAAGTTACAAATATTTGAGGGTTTTTGTATTCCATAAAATTACATGGTTTAACTTAATGTGTGAATGTGTATTCATGGGTTTTAATTCTTTATAATAGTTAGCAGTTTAATATACCTATTGCTGGAATTAGTTGTCTCAGCCCATATTGGTGGAAAATATTTTAGGTTGGAATGTAGTGGTAAAAATTATTTTGTTCAATATTCATATGAAACAATTTCGTTTAATTATGTCTTATTGAGTTACATGTAACTTTCGTGGTGTTAAGAAGTTAGTTCTGTGTATGGAAAATAGTTTTGAATTATTACACCATTAATCTTGGTTTTATAATTTTAGTTGAAAGTTTATTTAAAATAAAAGTATGCCCACTTTTGTATGCTCATAAAAGGGTTTTCATGATGTGTTTGCAAGAATCTTATATATTAGATTGGATGTTCTTGATCAATATTCTTTTAGATTTCTGTTTTATTTATTTGTATTTTATGATTAATTTATGACTGATTAATGAATTGTTGTCAAATAATTAAATGAAGAATTATGAATGTTTTGTAACTTACGGTCATTGAGTGTTGGCTTGCATCTCATTGGTTGTTCACAAATTATTAGTTACAGAAAATGTTCAATATATATTTCATGTTTACCATCTAGCTTTGTAGTAAAAATTGTTAAAGTTAAGATTTTGTTAAAATTCTTGTAAGTCTTGTGAAAGATTGCTAATGTGAAGCTAATCTTGATTTGTATAGTTGACTCAAGCTATTTTGTGAAAATTTTACTTTTTCAAATGTTTAAAAAAAATTCAAACTTAATTGGTTCAAAAAAATGTGAATACATGAGGGTTCTGTGCAATTATTGTCACACTTTAGTTCTTATTTTATGGTACTGTCTACAAATGTTAAAAGATAAATATATTTGAAAATCTGAATTAATTTGACGTTTTACAAATTTTCTGTTGAGGAAATGGTGTGGATAATTTTAAAGGTAAGAAATATTCTGAAATTATTTTGCTTATGTAATTGAAATTATTTTCAAAGTTTCTATTCAAGCTCAAAATGAAAAGGAAAATAAGATGGCTATATCTAAAAGCACTATAATATTCTTGTTGTGTGAAACGGAAATTTGAAATGGCAAGTGTTTGTGAGGTTACACTAATATCTATGTTTTGAAGAATTTTTGTATGTATATTATGTAAAAATTAGGATCTATATTTGAATTTTTTTTTATGTTTATTTTGGTTAAAACAAATTGGAATGTTTGTTTTGGCTAAATTATATCTGATAATTGTGTCTATTTAATTCGATGAATTTAAAAATAAATTCTTTATTCATAGGTCATGAATTGGAAGAGAAATTCATAAAACTTAATAACGTTTTGATTTGATAGTTGAATGGCATGACGATTAAATATATTGTCAATGTGTTGTATATGAGTATAATTAATATTTGAGATGCTACATTAACATTGTTTATTGGAAAATTGTGTTTGAAAATTTTACAGGGGTATAATGATAACCAGACAAATGTTGCAATGGAAAAGGCTTAATAATTATATACTCCATAAGATGAATGAATACATTATTGATCAATAGTTAGGCTTGAGAAGCCAGAAGAGGAATTTTGCCTCTGGACTAGCGTTGAGGCTAGATCTATTATTTGTCGAGGGGGATGAGTGTAAGCCCATTAGGAAGTCACCTAGGGAGGTAACCCATCTTCTGTGATTGGAGATCCCATGAAGGAAGTTCAATGGGAAAAAACAATCCATATAGCGTGACTTGTTTCCAGCACTCATTTTTTAGGAGACACCATATCAAGGTTGATCTCCTACTCATCCTTAAGGCAGTAGTGCTGAAGAAGTGACTGGTTAGGAAGGGTTTTACCCTGAATGAATCCAAGGCAGGCAATCTCCTACAAGGTACATTCCATCACTGTACCTTTGGAGGGTTCTACTAAGTGGGAGTTGTCGTGAGGCTGCAACTTGGAGACTTGGGCTAGTCTCTAGTAACCCCATGAGAATCAAGATCTAGTGGATGGCCTTTAAGAGCACTAACCTGCGAACTGATGTCCAATACCAATGTTGTGTGTGTGACAAGTTGAACTCTGGCTCAAAGGGTCTAGTTCAAGATATATTTCACTATGATCCTTCAGATAAAAATTGTCAACACTAAGTGTGGTTCAAGCCCGGAAGGCTCCCACACCTATTGGGCAGTATGTAGTTGCCCTTATATATATTTATATTGTTTTGAATATGAAGTTTTAAATTGTGGGGGTATAATATAAACATTATGGTAGTATTAAAAATTTTATTTTTATTAAAAGTGGGGGAATGTTGGAATTTTAATAAAAATAAAATTGATTATTTCTATTTAATTTATTTGACCGTTATTAACATTTATATTAGTTTTAAACATGTCGATTACTTGAGTTGTATTAGATATTATTATAGTACTTATGTCATGTTTAATACATATATCAATAAAGGTTTAATTCTTTCATATATGTGTGTGTGTGTGTGTGTATACCTAGGTGAGTTGTGTTGGGTGGAAAAAAAAAAGGTGAGGGTTTTGTAGAGAAATGGAGGAAAGAAGAGATGATCACAGAAAAGAAAAAGTGATTTCAAATATAAGTGTTTCTAGAGAGAGTTGTCTATATTGTTGTATATTTTATATTGATATTTTTGGGCAACTATGGTCCGTGACTCATTCATATCCTCTTGGTGGACGTGAACATTGGATGATGAAGGCTGTGAGCGCTTGGGCTGTATCTTGGAGCCGTTGCACTCCGGTTGTACCTTCACGTGGGGAGGAACAATAGCTTTAGGACAGTGACTGCACGCCTCTCAATCTCACAGGCCAATTCTTTCTTACTCTTTGTGAATTTACTTGCTTTTATATTTTATTTATCGTAAATCTCTTAGTCATTTTATTAATTAAATTATATTAGTGAATGGCTTTTTTCTAACACAACCAATCATGTCAGTAAAATATCAATTAACTAAACACTAATGTCACGTATCCTGAAAAATACTCAGAATTTAAAAGGTGTTAATATAATTCATGTTGAGTGTGACTCACATTACACCAAAGTTTAATTTATATCATAATTTTGGGCTCATTTCTAAATACATAAGATTAGTGTTAACTAAAAGTAACATATTGGATCTTCCTCGTTGGAGCATTGGACTATTCAACTAGTTGGAGGTGTTTAAAAGATGGTTGTTGCCCCATATCCCTATGGCAAGGGGTCAGAAAAATTTGGACACATCATTAATTTAGCAATGTTACGTATCGAGAAAAAATATACACTTAAAGTGCTTAGAAAATGAAATGTTTGGACATGATTCAGTTTAGGTATGACTAGATTTGAATCTGCATCATACACAACATTTTTGGGTTTGTAGCTTTTTCCTTATTAATTTTTATAATTGGTATCTAAATGTAATCCTTAGGACTTTTTAAAGTTTGGATTTTGGAAACTAGATTGCAATACAAACTAAGTTAACCAAAACTTCTAAGTACATAAATAATAATTAAATCACAAAAAATACTTGAAATATTCATGTTGGTCTAGATTTCACATACAACTACCCCCAGACCCTTGAACGTATTCTAACTAATTTTTTGTTGTTTAATTCATGTACCTATTTTTTTTCTCAAAAAAATATATATATATATATACACGGATTTTTTACCAGATTTTCTTAGACACAAATGCAAGGATTTCATCTATATTTATTATGTATAGCATTATAAATAAATGGGCAATGAAAAGGTTATAATTTCAACCCCCTATTAATGTGGGACTCGTGCCTAAAAATGCCTGCATACATTTTGATTTCTTCCAAAACCATCTTTCCAATAACATATAAACAATCCAATGATTTAGTAATTTTATGTATTTCAATATTCTAATATGAAGTTTATAACCATAAAAATTACCACGTAGTGAAATTTTCCATACACAAATAGTGATGTAGGGTAAAAAAATTCTTTAGCTTTCTAACAATTTGACAAATAAAAATGACAAAATCAAAGTCTAAAAATCTAAAGTACCACACAACAATCAAAACAGAAAATTACTCATGCCTACGATACTCCTAAATTGAACATTGCTAGCAAAACTAATCAACAGTGCCTACTTAGTTTATAGCACAACTAAATACGCCATAAATAACTTCTTGTAATACATCCAAGCTCTCTAATAAAACTTTGTGAACAAAGTTGAGGACTGTCTAAAACTATGAGTAAATATCATTTCCCCCCCCCAAACTATTACTCGTTTTTCACGCGCACCCCTATACTTCTATTTATTTCAATTTAGTACCTGAACTTTTAACAAATTGATCAATTAGACCCCTACCGTCACCTTCCGTCCACTATTGGACGGAATGTGATGAGCTGTCCCCCTGAACTATCTTTTGGAGGGAATATAAGAGGGTGTCCCCCTAAATATCATTTTCTTCTTCTCTCTCTATGCAGCAACCAAGCCAACACTAGCAGTCATGTCTGTCGCTACCACCGACCATGCCCTTCCTCACCCCAACTCACTCGCCTCCCTCCTCGAATCGGCCTTGTCGACTCACTCCTCCATCACCGGCCAAGCTGTCCATGCCCACATCATCAGCACCTTCTTCACTCCCTTCCCTTCCTTCCTCTCCAACCACCTTGTCAACATGTACACCAAACTCAACCTACCCAACTCAGCCCAACTTGTCCTCTTACTCACCCCCAACCCTTCTGTCGTCACCTGGACTTCCCCCATCTCTGGCGCTGCCCAAAATGGCCTATTCTCCACCACCCTCCTCCACTTCTCTAACATGCGCCGCTAGGGTGTACAACCAATGACTTCACATTCCCTTGTGCCTTCAAGGCCTCTGCTTCGCTTCAATTGCCAATCACCGGAAGACAACTTCATGGCTTAGCGATTAAACCCGGCCAAATCCACGATATCTTTGATGGGTGTAGTGTGTTCAATACGTATTGTAAAACGGATCTTAGAGAGAATGCTTGTAAGGTGTTTGATGAAATGCCTACAAGAAATGTTGTGATTTGGAATGTGTATATTTCGAACTCGGTACTTGATGGGCGGCCGAAGAGTGCTGTTTCGGCGTTTATTGAGTTTCGACGTGTTGGTGGGGAGCCTAATTCGATTACTTTTTATGGGTTTCTCAATGCGTGCTCAGACGCTTTGGATTTGAAGCTGGGGCGACAGTTGTACGGGTTTGTGATTCGATATGGGTACAAGGCAGATGTCTTCCATAGCAAATGCATCTTTGGTCTTCCATGTCACTCGCACTCCATCTTCCTTATGTTGAGCTCGATTTTTCCAGATTTCTTGACCCTCTATTCTTCATTCTCTCTCACCACCAAATAGATGCTTTGTTTTTTTTTTTGGTTGGGAGCTTGCCTCTGTTATAGAGTAGAATGGAGGTTGCATTTGGCTCAAAAACCACTTATATTCCCTTCAAAAGATAGTTCAGGGGAACAGCTCATTACATTCCATCCAATTATGGACGGAAGGTGACGGCAGGAGTCTAATTGATCAATTTGTTGAAAGTTCGGGTACTAAATTGAAATAAATAGAAGTATGGGGGTGCGCGTGAAAAACGAGTGATAGTTTGGGGGAGAAAATGATATTTACTCTGAAACTATCAAGTGAACCTTGAAAGATAAATAACTCAAGTACTGAAATAGCACATTATCTCATACTCTTAACACTTGTAGCACATTCGAACTCACTATGTGAAAAGAAAGGGCACAAAGTAAAACAAAAAATAAACCCAACAAAAGTAACATATTAACCAAATTTTTTAGATTGATATAATTGAGTTAATTAACATTGAAAAGAGACAACCAATTCAAAACTATCTTCTATATGTGACCAATAGACATTTTAGCTTAAGTGACATTGTCATATAAAGCTGCCTTGCTTTAAAACTATGTTCACCAACACTCCATCAAGTTCAAATTTTAAAATTTTAACTTTTGTTTTGCCATTTTTGTTTTCATTTATTTTTTGCTGTGCTTGCTTAAATATAGAAAATAAGGGTCCGGCATGTAATCAAGTTGCTCGAGACATGAGGTCTCTATTTTGACACAGTGAGCTTGAATGTGCTACAAGTGCTAAGAGTATGAGATAATAGGCTATTTTAGTACTTAAGTTATTTATCTTTCAAGGTTCACTTGGCAGTTTTAGACAGTTCTCAACTTCGTTCACATAGTTTTATTAGAGAGTTTGGATGTATTGCAAGAAATTATTTATGGTGTATTTAGTTGTGCTATTAATTAAGTAGGCACCGTTAATTAGTTTTACTAGCAATGTTCAATTTAGGAGTATTGCAGGCATAAGTAATTTCTTTTTTTTTTTTTTTGTGGTATTTCAGATTTTTAGACTTTGATTTTGTCATTTTAATTTGCCAAATTGTTAGAAGGCTAAAGGAACTTTTTGCCCTATGTCACTATTTGTATATGGCCATTTCACTAGGTGGTAATTTTTATGGTTATAAACTTCATATTAGAATATTGAAATATATAGAATTACTAAATCATTCTATTTTTTATATGTTATTGGAAGGATAGTTGGTTTTAGAAGAAATCAAAATGTATGCAAGTATCTTTAGGCATGAGTCATCCGCTAGAAGGGTCAGATTAGAGATCAAGTGTTGCAACCTACAATCTCTCAAGTTGAGTCAATTTTGTAAAACCATTTGGTGACATGTCAGAGTCATTTGACTCATTTCTAACACTTTATTTGAAAACAAGGAATTGTTGGTTAAATGTTATCTAATGCAGCACTATTTTGTCAAGTTCAAATTTTAACTTTTATTGTGCCACATTTTTTTTTTCATTTTTTTTTTGCAATGCTTGCTTAAATATAGAAAATAAGTATTAGGCATGTAATCAAATTGTTCGAGAGATGAGGTCTCTATTTTTTGTGATTTAGTAGATGTCACGCCCCCAAAATATAATAAATAACCCAATTCATCATAGTAAACATGGCATAATTTATATATTTCCATTTAATAGAGTTCGTATGACAAAAGATAATACATGCTTTATACATTCATAAATGTTCATCATGAATCTACAGCATGTAATACCAGTAAGTATTCAACAAAGAAAATACCCTAAGGGCTTACATCTTTCCAAGACAAGGCTTGATACAACAAAAGTGAGCTTCGCTCACTACAACTTAAGCCCTTGGCTTTACAAAAATATACAAAATACAAAACAAAGAAGCTCTTGCTTCACAACAACCCTTCATTTGCTATTGCCTTGGCGGAGGCATTCCGTCATTACCTGAAAATGTTATTCCCAAAATAGGGTGAGTCACCGCCCAGTAGAAATAATCTAACACAATATATGATGTTTAACAAATATATAAGTACAGTTCGAGTATACAATGACCTAGATAAAACATTCACAGTTTCACATGTTCTAGGGACATCATATTCAAATCTTAATTCACTATTAGTTCGTTCAATCCTTTCAATTTATAAATCAAACATATCATCTTTCAATACTTAAACCGGAATAATTACCCGTTGGTTTTCCAATTACACATTACATGTACATAAACACATCAAATCATGATTTCACGGATATTTCATCTGCGGGCTACTGTTAAACGGGACCCATGTAAACGTAGGCTATACAAGCACTACAATTATCTTTTCACAGATATTTCGTCCGTGGGCTACCGTCACACGGGACCCATGTATAGTTCCGGGACTTTCACCCAGGACACTCCGGCCAACTTAATTATAATGGAGTCCACCCCCTTTCTCCTCTCACACAATGGAATCCATCCCCTTTCTCCTCCCAAACAAACATACATATGCAATGTACAAATAACATAATCATATTCAATGATAATCAACCATGGGATAGTTTCAATTCACCTAATCCACATGCAATTTCGACAACAATCATGGCTATACTCCAGTGATAGCCCAATACAGATATTTCTAAACATATATACAATCTCAACAAATAGTTTATTCAAAACTTTCAAAGGTATAAGATAATACATATCTAATTTTACCTTTCGTACCAACAATCTTTCAATTTCACATTTTCAATACCGATTTCCATCATTTATACAAATTAACAATTTAGTTCAATTTGGGCAAAAATCCCTTTTTTCCAAATGTCAACCCTAGTTTATCAAATTGACTCCCTATAATCTCATATTCAAGTCCTCAAATTTATTTGTTTCATAACCACCAAAAATCTCTCTTTTCATTCACACCCAAACCTTAGGTTGGTTCAAAACATTCCCAAATCCCACCATTGTCACACAACTGCAAATAACTAAGCTAAAAACCATATTAAGGTGTAGAAAATCCCTACCTCAAAAGAAGAAGATGAGCCAAGCAAGAGAGGAACTTCAAGAATGGCGAAACCCACTTCCACTCGGATCAAAATGTAGATCTTGACGAGCTCCAACTTTTTCTCAAAGGTGCTAGGGTGAAAAGGTCGACGGATCTTGATGAAATCCTAGAGAGAATGTAGATTCTAGAGAGAGAAGCTCAAAAACAAGCGTTTTGGAAAGTTTTAGAGAGAGAAAAGAAAAAGTGATTCAAAAAGTCATCTTCTCGAACTATTAGACACGTAGTCCAATCGAGCATGGGATTCTCCGCTTGAACGTGAAAAGTGGAGCTCGAGCGTGGAATACACTCCTACAGAAGTTTTGCAGACGAAGGTCCCCGTTCGAGCGTGGGAATGGATGCTCAAGCGTCCCATGCACTCTTCTAGTATTTTCAGAACTGCAAAAGGAAATGCTGAGGGTTGACAATTCACGCTCGAGCGTCAAAATGGCCGCTCGAGTGGAGGAGCAAAATTGTGAAGCCCGCTCAAGCACAAGAATGCCCGCTCGAGCGTGGAAACCAAAATCTGGGCAACAAGGTTTTGAAAAGAAAGACAACCAACCTGTTCCAAATGCACAACTATAACTCAATAACCAAAACTTTAGGGGGAGAACAAGGGAACAAGATATAAACAATCATCTAAAACCAAACAACTCAAGTCCGAAAACCAACAAATGACGGGTCAAAACCGGAGTCGCCATAGTAGAGATCCTTTTATTATTTGATTTTATTTGACAACGAGTTTAAGAACATATGAGATGTTAATACACTCTATGTGTAAATTGAATGATTAATGTTTTATTTTTGGCTAGCTAGGATGATTACTATTTTGTATCAAAATATTCATTCATCCATTCCAAAAGGTATTGAAATATGATAAGGCGAAACAGTTACTAGTTATGATACTAATTCAGTAATATTCTTTTATTGAAGGTTTGTTATACATGTGTCATTTTAACGTGGATCGAATTATAAAATTTGCTATTTGGACTTAAGTTTTAGCAGATCTTTTTTAGATTCTTTGCTTATGCTACACTGGAATATAAAACTCATTATGTGGACTTTATTTTTGAAGTTTGCTATTTGAGATTTATGAATATTTTTATCAGTTCAATGTGTAGAAACAATTTCAGCTTCTTATTTGTAAAGTTATAAATTGAAATAAGATTATCATTTTGAATTGATTTATTACAATTGAATTCCATAACAGATGTGATACCAAAAAAATTGATGGTCGTGCCTTCAGGCACTGGTTATTTCTAATATTTAACATGGAGAAGAGGGGGAAAAAAGAACTTCCTTTTTTCTTTTTCTTTTTTAACCTTAAATGTTTTCTCTTCATTTTCTCGGCAACCAAATAGAAATTTAATTTGCTGGGGATAGAAAGAGACCTCGAAGGCGTGGCGGTCGCGGAAAAGCGGCCTCCTGTGGAGGTGATCTCTGATGCGTCGGAGATCGGAGGAGGTAAGTTTGCGGCCTTCAGAGACCCATTTTTGGAGGATGTTGGAGGTGCCGACTCTGGGTAAATAATGCCTGGATATTCTGCTCTTGAGATCATCGTGTTCGCCATTAAAATCTCGAGTTTCTTCATCCTGAGAAGTATGAGACTCTTTCACAATAACTTCACTTCTCGATGCACTTGATGAGGAGAGAGATCTGGAGAGACTCCTTTGGCCTCTGCAATTTCTGCACAAAAAAAAAAAGTAACTAGTTTCACTCATGAGAGCGAGAGTAAGAGAGAGAGAGAGAGAGAGAGAAAGAGAGAGAGAGTTTTAGGGTTTGAGAGTATGCATACCTAGTGAGAGCGAGGAAGATCGAGCGAGCCACCATTGCAGGTGCTCGATCAAGTTCAAGCCCGCTTTCGTTTCGATTAAATTAACTACCTATTCATACTATTTTATTTTTTAAATTTTTTTTTAAGCAAATGTTAATGGTTAGATTAGCACCTATGGAAAAAATCTCTCCACTCTTAACAAATCACTTAAGTGCTTGCACGCCTATAATTTAACCCCTTAAGAGGAATTGAATCCATAACTTTTTTGAAACTAAGCCCTAAGAAAGGTATGGTGGCCAACTAGATTAGGCCTAGTTGGTTTGCCCTATTCATACTTTATAGTCATGCCTGAAAATGTTTATAATTTAACTTTATTTAACATAAATTTATTTTTATCTTTTCCTACATTTTTTTATTTTTTTTTTATTATTATTTTTTTATCAGTATCAAAGTGTTCGGATTAAAATCTAATTGATTCTCATGATTGCACTGACTCGGACAAAGAATTTCTTGTAAATACATCATGATTAAATTAAGGAGTTTCTTATGCCATTTTTAATAATTCAACAATTTTTTTTTTGAAGTCACTAGGTTGACATTTTAAACAAACAAAGTTGAGACTCGTTTATGATTAGTGTTTTTTTTTTTTTCATTAAAAACAGTATTCTTTATCAAATATATTTTATTATTTTATTTAATATCTTATATATTTTACCACATCTATATGTACTTGGTACTGGTTGAGATATACCAGACTTGATTGGATAGAACTATGGCCATGATCATTATCATTATGTGATATTGTTGTTGATTACTTCAATCAAAGTTGAATTTGCAATCTAATTGTTATTCTTCTTCAATCTAGTTGCAATCTTAACAACTAGATCACTTCAAACTCAATGAAGGAGAATAACAGGAAACTTCAAAATGAACTTGCAATCTAGTTGTTAATCTCACTAATTTTTTAATTTTTTTTTCCTTCCTTCTGGTGTGTACCAAATTGGAGTTCATATGGTGAAATATATACTATAGTGTTCTTCCAAATATTCCAATAATATTTCTTCAAAATAATAAATATTTGGAGAAGCCTTTTAGCTCAAGCTTTACCTATATTAGTGGGTTCGCATAGAAAAGGAATTTCAAGAAAGAAAAATTATATTTTTTTTCTTGTTATTTTTAATTTTCTTTTTGTGTACAGAATAGGTATATTGGATATAATTTTAATAGCCAAAACTCCACTAACTCATTGATGTAATTATAGAATGTCTCAACAATGACTGTTCTAATTTATTGTGTAGTGTTAGTCCATTTCTGGGAAATTTGCATTTAAAACCTCCTTTATAATAGTTGATGGGTAGATATTAGGCTGCACCATCTCACAAGTCTATTCTGGATATCATCCACAACCGATGTGGGATGCCAACATCCCCACCTCAAAGCTGGCAACAACCTCGACTCTGATACAATATCAGACACGCAGCCCAACCCTCATCTAGAGGTGTAGTCTGTTATAGCCCACCCCAAAATCCAGTCTAACGGGTTTGTCCCGCTCCAATCCAAAATATGCCACCCCAGCTAAGGTGTATTGCACCGTGTTATAGGTTCATCTCAGCTAATTTTTATGTTCTCTCTTCATTTTCTCAGCAACCAAACAGAAATTTAAATTGCGGGAGAGAGAAAGAATCCTCGAGGGCGTGCTTGTAGCGTCGAGACTTGCGGAGGTCACCGGGGATGCGTCGGAGGTCAGAGGTGGTAATTTTGCGGCCTTCGGAGACCCATTTTTGGAGGACGTTGGAGGCGCTGCGTTTGGGGAGTCTAAGCCTGAATATTCTGCTCTTGAGATCATCGTTTTCGCCATTTCCATCTTGATGTTCTTCATCCTGAGAAGTATGAGACTTTTCGACAACAACTTCGTTTCTCGATGCGCTTGATGAAGAGAGAGATCTGGAGAGAGTCCTTTGGCCTCTACAATTTCTGCAAAAAAAGGACCTATGTTCACTCAGCTTAGCGAGAGAGAGAGAGAGAGAGAGAGAGAGATTTTGGAGTATGCGTACCGAGTGAGAGCGAGGAAGATCGAGCGAGCCGCCATTGCAGGTGTTCGATCAAGTTCGAGCGCGCTTTCGTTTGGTTTGCTATATTCAGGGTAAATTACACTCGCCTTCCCTTAGGTCTCAGAAAAATACAAAAACTTCACAGAAGTTTGATAAAATTACACTGAGCTCTTTTATGATTTTAATTTATATAACATTTAACTATATTATCATCAGAAATTCATTAGTTGTATGTTATGAATAAAAAATAATATTATTATCTCTTTTATATTGAAATATACATTTTATATTATTTAGCGTTGTGTTTTCATGCAACTTATATTAATTTTGATTTCTTTAACCTTATTAAAATTGAATTTAGTCTAATTATATTAAAATTTTAAAACTTGTTATATTTTTTTCAAATCTCAGAGGAAGTTAATGTAATTTACCCTTATAGTAATTATCGAATAAAAAGTAATTATTTATATATTAACTAATAAACAAAAATGAATTTTCAGATATTAAAAATATGAAATTTTGTTCCTTGATTAATATATTCAAATATAATTTTTGTTCGATAATTGATGATAAAACGAAAAAATATGTACCAAAATATTTTATGATGTGCAAATAAAAATTCATGTTAAATGTGTATTTAAAATAAAGAGAAGTTAAACTTTGAAAAAATTATTAGAAAGTCCTATTTACCAAACGATTACTTTCTATGGTCCCACATTTATTCTTTTGGATTGACAAGTCCTGTTTTGTACATTTTATAGACAACCAGGTCCCGTTTTCAAAGTATGTAATGTATGGGTAGATGGATTTGCCCTTTTTTGTTATTTTCATGGACATGTATTGTGGAATTAAGGGAAGATTTTGTGAGATACATTACTGCTCCACGTCTGGTAATTTGGATTCCATGTTTTTCGGGTGTGAGAAATCCGTGGATCCCGCGAGAGAGAAGAGGATTATTGTGAGTTGGCAAAGCAGGGTTTCGTTATTTTATTAGTGGTGATGAGAGCATACTAAGAATTTTTTATTTTTTATTTTTTAAGTATCACATCATACTCGTCATGTTGTCATGCTCGAGAAAAGTACACTAAGGAATTTTTATTTTTTTTTGAAGTGTCACATCATATCTGCCACGTTGTCACGTTTGAGAAAAGTACACTAAGGAGTTTTTATTTTTTTAGCGTGTCACATCATACCCGCTACGTTGTCACGTTTGAGAAAAGTACACTAAAGAGTTTTTATAATTTCACATCATGTCCGCTACGTTGTCACGTTTGAAAAAAGTACACTAAGAAGTTTTTATTTTTTTTAGAGACATTTCTACCATTCCTCATTGGAGGACGCCATCTTAGGGAAGTTGGATCCAATTTTTGAATCACGTTTTTGTCATTCCAATATAACAACGTAGCACACTAAAAACTTCCTTAGTTTACTTTTCAAAAACATAACACTCCTCCAACGTAGCACTAAAAGACTTCTCCAACACTCTAATATAACACACTAAAAGACCCTTTAGTGTATTTTTTTCTAAACGTAACACTCCAACACTCCAACATAACACACTAAAACACTACTTAGAGTACTTTTACTAGCCATGTAACAACCCCATTGCGTAATATCTTACATTTAATTAATTTATGAGACAATCAATTGAATATGTAATTCATCGATGAAGATTTTGAAATTTAATTTAAAATTAAAGGCCTTAATGATTCAAGAAATCAAAATTAAGGTTGGAAATAAGTTTAATTTGATATTTGGAGCCTTTTGGGAGTTTAATTAAAAATCTGATCCGGCTTGATAAATTTAGATATAATTAATTGGGCTCTAATGGAAGTCAAACGAGGTTGATTAAGTTATGAGGGACTTGTGATTAGTCATGATTTTATGTTGGAGATGTGGAATTGCATGTTTAAAGTTGTGAATTATAAGGATTTGAAGTTGTATCTGTCGGTTATAAGAAAATCTATTGGAATCGTGACCTTTGAACTGGAAATTGAAGGCCTTAGAGGCGCGATAAACCAAAATTGACCACATATTTATGATCAGCATGATTTTTAAAGGCATTTGGAAAGTTTAATTGAAATTTGATTTCGACTGATTCGTTAAGCCATGTTTGGCTCTTATTATTGGAGTAAGTTTTGAAGTTAGATATTTGTGAGGCAAGTGAGAGATATAAGTGCCTTAAGCTCATATTTTGCTCATTGTTATCTCCTGGGAAGAAAAATCTAGAGAGAAGAGAGGGAGACGAGGGAAAGAAGAAAAGCTTAAGATTGAAGAAGAAAGAGGAAGAAATTCAAGGATTGGAGCTAAGGTATGTGAATTCAACTTTAATCCTTGTAGATACTTCATCTATTGCATGAAATCAAAAAGAAATTTGAAGATTAAACACTTAAATAAGCTTGGGTTTGAGTTGTGGCTTCTTGGAGTTAATAGAACCTTATATCTTTTAAGTTTGTTAGATTTGAGAGTGAATTTCCTTATATTGGTTTACCTTGAAGTTGATTGTGAGAAGGAGAGCCTTAATCTTGAGGTTTTGTATGATTTTGGACTCATAAAAATTATGTATGAATGAAAATCTATGTGAATTTGAAAAAAGAAGTTGTGAAAGGTTTGAAAAAGAATTAAACCAAGAGTCTTAATCTTTCTAGCTTGAGATTTCATCAAGTTATTGATGTTTGATTTGGAAAAGTGGGTTTAATCTTATGTTTTCCCTTGGTACAATATGTTTTGGGAGTGAATTTGATGAACCCTTTGTGAAAATGAAGGAATGGGGCTTGAATTAACAGATGTTTTCTCGGATTGGTCTTTTTCACCCAACGCCGCACGTGCGGCGGGGTTTACCGCACGTGTGGCAAACTATTCACAGAAGCCATTTTGATTCTGAAAAAAAGCACTTGTTCCCGCACGTGCCTTGATTTTCCCGCACGTGCGATTTTGTTCCCGCACGTGCGGAACCCTGTTTCAGCTCAACTTTAAATAGGCATATCTCTCTCATCCGAACTCCGTTTTAAGTGATTCTTGAGCCTAAATTCAAGCCCCGGAAGTCTACTTTCTAATGGTGGTAGTCTCACATCCAAATTCTAAGTACACAAAAGATATGATCAAATTAGTGACAGTTGTTCACTTTCCGTCTACCGGTTTCATGCCATTTTCGTTCCTAACTTAGTTTCCTTTCGTTTCTTCTTATTTTCCTAGACACGGATTATGGCCTATTAAGGATTAATGAGTTTAGAACCAATATAACTAAGTGGTTAAAGAGCAAAGTAAGGGATCGGTTATTGATATATTGTGCTATGTGCATTGTGTTGTAGGTCAAGATGAAGATGTCGTCAACTGCTACCAGAAGCCCATCACTGTGAGTAATAATATAGTAAAGATATGTTTCCATTATCTATTTTAATTTATTTACAACATGGTTCTTTAATTATTGCATTTTGTCAAAATGCTCAAGTTTCCAAGAAACATGAAATGTTTTATGAACAAGAAATGTGAATTGTGTGTAATATGTTATGGTGCGCCTAAGGCCGTTCTGTTTATCCGTTCTATTTATGCTATGACAATATGATATGAATTATTCGGTCTTTAAGACCTATTGATTTTGGTATGGAGCAAAGTGTTGTACGGAACTAAGTGCTACAGTGTGAGTCACCTCTAGAATCCGTACGAGACACCTCTTGAGTCCATGCATACATGATTGGGCCCAAGGAGAGGTGGAGACATGTCGATGTTCCATCTACTCCATGATGAGATATAGTGGTACGATATCATACGTTTGGACATAAGATCGTTTTGACACATGATTGGGCCTGAGGCCGTTTTGTTACATGTGGACCCGAGGTTATTCAGACAATATGACATGAATACAAATATTTTTACATCGCTATATGACTCATGTTGATGACTTGTTATTTCCTACGAATGAATGGATGTCCTACTTTGAAATGTAATTTGACCCTTTGTATAAGTGGGTGTACCACGTACCATGAAAATATTTTGCAATGGTTTCAGATATGTGTTTCATTGAAAAGCATAGATTTGGCTACGATAAATGTTGAGAATTGTGAAATATGTTTTCTTAATGTTAAGGACTTCATTCATTAACCTCTTTACTTTAATATTACTCACTGGGCGTTAGCTCACCCTTTTATTTTATATATATGTAGGTGAGCCATCGAGGGATCAACACTAGAGTTTGTATCAAGGTCCACCTCTCCGTCAAGCCACCCTTGAAGTGCCCCCGTGTTGAGGCGTAGTGCTGTGTCACCAAGCCTAATTTTGTTTAAGGTCTTAAATTTAGTGTGTGGGATCTATGTAAGCTTTGTTATTATATATGTAAATATGGAAGTGTCATTAAATGGTTTAATTGATTTCATGTTATCGTGTATGTACAGCTCAATGGACATTTATTATTTTTGTTTTGCTTCCGTTTCAAGCCCTGTATTTGAATAAATAATATTTTGAAAATTTTGTTTTGAGACCTAAGTACAGGCTGGTTGATTACGGCCGAATTGTGCAACATTGAGGCCGGTAATTAAGATCTTTTAACTTCACTAGCTTGTCAAATTCTATATTTTATGTTTGATTAATGTCAACCAAGTTGTACATAGTCGGAGCATAAAATAGGAAAAAATACAGAATTTAGAGAGAAAAGGAAGTTCCGCACGTGCGTTGACTTTTCACGCACGTGCGGCAGTGCCTCAAGATGCCTGTCGATTCTTTGAACCTGTTTGGAAACATAACAGAAAGATAAATAGAAAAAAATGAAGCTGGATTAGGGTTGAAAAATATTCAAGAAAAGATCAGAAAGACGAGGGAGGCTAGGGTTTGAAGAAAAATAGACTTTGAAGCTTGAAGATGTCTCTCATGGTGCTCGTTCCTTCTTCCACCTCTTCTCACTCCTCCATGAGTGGCTAGGTTCTCCTTTTCTAAGGTTTTGATGAAACCCTAATTATGTAATAAGGCTTTCTCTTTAGTTTTCGATTATGTTAAAGTTTGAACAATTGTATGAATGTTTAGAAGTTTCAAATATATGTTTTTCACTATTTCTTTGAGTATTTGGCTCTCTTTGATTGTTGAATGCTTTCCATACAATGGTTTTCTTGTCTTCCATATTCAAGGTATGAGACGAACCAAACTACGAGGGACAAATCGTTTTGTTGCCCTAGTTGAGAGCGAACGATTCGTACTATTTGAGATGGTTCGTGCCTGTACATTGAACGTGATAATTCTCTTGATCAATGCTTCGAACTTGTAGTTGCGAAGTATTATTTAGTTCAAACCGTAACATAATTGATTTCAAAGCGAACCTTATTTACGTAATTAGTGGTGAATTCATAGTCCTAGGTTTTTCCCAATTCAGTAAATTCATTTTTATTTTAAATTAATTGTTCAATTGCTATGTTTAATTTAGTTCTTATTAGATTATGAATCAGTCAATCTTGTTATCAAAATTAATTTAGGAATTTAGCGATTAAATTAGTTTAATTTCACAATTGTCCATGTGGATCGATACCTGGACTTGCCATTATTCTAAAAGGATTTGGTACAGTTTAGAGTTTATATTTGGTGTGTGTAACGACGCGACCAAATTTTGGTGCCGTTGCCGGGAACTTCTGGCGAAATTGAGTAATTTAAAGTTACATTCCTATTTTAATTTTTAGTTTAGGGTTTTATATTTTAGTGTTGCTAAGTGTGCAGGGCATTTGCGATTGGAACCATCACTGAAGTGCAGCGAAGCGTAGCAAAAATTTTTAAACAAGAATCCGCAGCACCAAAGTGCTAAAACTCGAGAGCTCAACGGAAAATTGAGGACAACGTCTACACGTCAAGCATCCGCAAGACGAGTAAAGCATTTTCGTTAAATCGCTGTGAGTATTTCTGTCTTTGGTATTTTGCTGTCATAACTTAGTGCACAAGAGTCAGAACTTAGTGTGTGTGTGAGTAGTGTATGCACGAGCGTCGTTCTTGTGATCTTGAGTTATGGAATTTGGACCTTGAACTAGAAAGGACTCTTCTTAGGCAACTTAGAGCCTCTTCCCGTGTTCCTAGGCTTGAATATCCTGACCCATATTTTGAACCATTTGAGATGGCAAATCTGAACGGCCCAAATGGGCCTAACCGGATCCTTAAGGATTATTTCACACCTACTACATATACATCACCATCATGCATTCAGTTACCTGACACCACTGCTGCTCATTATGAGATTAAGTCCAACACCATCCAAATGCTCCCATCATTCCATGGACTAGCTTATGATGACCCTTGTAAACATCTGCATGAGTTTCTGGAAATTTTCTCTACGGTGAAAATTCAGAACTTCACTGATGAGGCCCTAACGTTGCGATTATTTCCCTTTTCGTTGAAGGACAAAGCCAAACATTGGCTGAACTCCTTACCGGCTAATTCAATCACAACATGGGACCAATTACAGCAGAAGTTTTTGGAGAAGTACTTTCCTATTGGTAAGACCAACCAACTCAGGCGAGCCATCACCAATTTTGCTCAAATTGATGGCGAGCAATTTCATAAAACATGGGAAAGATTTTGTGACCTTCTCCAACAGTGTCCCCACCACCAAGTGCCTGATTGGCAACTTGTGTAGACCTTTTACTATGGCTTAACTGAGCCTCACCGCCAAATGGTGGATTCTTCATGTGGTGGGACATTCATGTCCAAAAGTGACGCCGAGGCATGGCAATTATTTGAGAACTTGAGTGATAATTCCCTTCACTATGCCTCCGCAGCCCCGCAAGTCCAGCAACCAGTAGTGGGATTGGGAGCCCCGAAAAAATGGGGCATTTATGAGGTAAGGCCAAACCGAGAGTTAGCCTAACAGGTAGAGGCATTGTCCCATAAGATGGATCAATTGTTAGCTACAGGACATGCCCCTATACAGCAAAACCAACCTCAGTTTTACGAGGCATGTGCTATTTGTGCGAGCCTTACTCATGATTTGAGTGAGTGCCCTTCGGCATCACAATTTTCGGAGTTAGTCCAAGAGCATGTGAATGCGACTCAAGGATTCTCCAACCCCGGTAATGACCTATTTTCCAACACATATAACCCGGGATGGAGAAATCACCCAAATTTTTCATGGAGACCACCTACACAAGGCACTTCTTACAACCCTCCACCCCCAAGGTAGAATTTTAATAATTTTGCTAACCAAGTTTCTTACCGACCACCGCAACCCTACCGACCACCACAACCATATTGGCAACCACAACCCCCACTTGTTCATCAAGGCAACTCTGCTTTTGAGACTCAGGTGTTGGAAGATCTCTCATAACTTAAGGGGTTAGCACCAGTAGTTCACTCCCATACTCATTCCATTGCCAAGCTAGAGGCGCAACTAGGTCAAATGGCTAACAACATGAATAAGAGAGAGGAGGGGAAACTACCGAGTCAGACTGTGGCCAACCCTAAGGGTCAATATGGGGCAGAGGGGTCGAGTGGAAATGGAAAGCACCACGAGCAGGTGCAAGCGGTTATTGCTTTGAGAAGTGGAAGGGAGTTAGAGTCTCGGCCAGTTGCGTCTGATGCAACTAAGGTTAGGAAGGGTGACCATGGTGGTACACCCAATGAGAGCAATGGTAAGGGAGAAACGCCTAAGAGGGATGACTTAGGTCCTAGCACTTCACATGAGCCAAAGGCACCATATATGCCTAAGGCACCATTTCCCCAATGCCTTAATATACCGTCCCCTTTCAATAAGAAGGCGACATCTATGGAAGCGATGATGGAGGTGTTTAAACAAGTTAAAATTAACCTCCCCCTGTTGGAGGCGATTAAGTAAGTACCCTCCTATGCTAAATTTCTGAAGGACCTTTGCACGCAAAAGTGTAAATCTAGGACACACGTGTCCCAAAAGGTCTTACTCACGGAGCAAGTAAGCTCCATTCTATTGAGAGACACACCCCCCAAACTTAAAGACCCGGGTGCCCCAACCATTGCATGCACTATAGGGGATCATTTCATTGATAGGACCTTGTTAGATTTAGGGGCTAATGTCAATTTGTTGCCATACTCTGTGTACGAGGAATTCGGGCTTAGTGAGTTGAAGCCCACTACCGTTACCCTCCAATTGGCTGACCGGTCCCTCAAAGTGCCACGTGGCATGATTGAGGATGTGCTAGTAAAGGTTGATAGGTTTTTTTTTCCCGTTGACTTTTTGGTTTTAGACATGGAATCGGTAGCCAATTTGAGGAAGCAAATCCCGGTGATCTTAGGTCGACCTTTCTTGGCTACGGCCAATGCATGCATTAATTGTCGCACCGGGGTTATGGAAGTTTCATTTGGGAATATGCAAGTGAAACTCAATATTTTCCAGGCATCCCAACAACCCCATGCGAGAGAGGAGTGCTTATTTGTGGATGTTGTAGATGAGATTGTGGAGGAGGCTTTACCCTCCATTCTGTTAGAGGACCCTCTAGAGGCTTGTTTAGCTCATTTTGGGTTCGAGGAGTTTGATATTGACGAGTCGATTGAGGAGGTGAATGCCTTGCTTAATTCTTCTTCTACATCGGATTTTCCTCCGTGGAAAGTCTGGTTTGAGTCCCTTCCTCCCCTGTCTAGGGAGCCTGCCAAGCCATCTCTAGTCACACTACCTACACTTGAGTTGAAGCCACTTCCGGCCACACTCAAGTATGCATTTTTAGGGCCTCAAGATACTTTACTAGTCATCATTGCATCAGACGTGACTGCTGAGCAGAAGAGTCAATTAATGAGTGTTCTTGTGACACATCGGAGTGCTATAGGGTGGTCAGTGGTTGATTTTCAAAAGATAGATCCCTCCGTGTGCGTGCATCATATAAATTTAGAGGAGGACGCCAAACCTTCTCGGGAAATGCAACGGAGGCTCAATCCCAATATGAAAGAGGTGGTGAAAAAGGAAGTGTTGAAATTGCTAGATGCGGGTATTATATACCCCATCTTGGATAGTAAGTGGGTGAGTCCCACCCAAGTGGTGCCAAAGAAATCAGGCATCACTGTGGTTGGCATGTCTAAAAAATATGATAAAATATTCTAATTCCATACAATAGCATCATAATGTAGATTCACAATCAATACATGCTATGTCACATTTAATAACGAAATTAAAATAAAAAACAATTAATCATGTTATTCTAATTACAACATATTAGAAATTCTAGGAAAAAAACAACAATATGTTGTATTATATTCAAATTATGCCATAACAGAAAGTATATCACTTTTGGAATTTTCTAGAATTTTCTGGTATTTTCTGGAATTTTAAATAACTAATAAACACACATAAAATTAGAAATAAATATTTCAGAATTTGGTAAAATACAATAACCGTACCATTAAATAGTAAACTACAACAGTAGACTACAATAAAAAATTCAGCCCCAGAAACTTAATCATGCAACACCAGATGCATTTTAAAGCAGAAATAATGAATTATTATTTCAGGAAAAATGTTTTTTATTTTCATAAAATTTTGAAAATTTTCCAGAAGATAGACAATTTAATTATGAGTCTAACAGTACCAACCACGCTTAAAACAAAGCTACAACGAATTACTTATGACCATTTAACGCGACTCAGAATTTAAAACAAAACAAATAGCGCCTTAGTACCAGCAGCCAAGCCAGCCAAGCCGCAGAGGAAAAATGGCGCGGCTCAACACGCGGCTCAGCAGACGGCTTAGTGAGCGGCTCGGCGCACGGCGCAGCGCGCAGCTCAGCGCATGCGCAGCACGGACGGCGCGCTCTTAAATCGCGGACAGCGCGCGCGTGGCAACGCATGAGAGAGCATGGAGGCGCGTGGCAGCCACTGACGGCGTCAGATGGCGTGTGCAGCTCACGCGCCGCCTACCAGGGTGTTTTCTGGTCCAATTTTGGTACTGCCAGACTTCATTTTCCAAAATAAATAGATTTATGGCTTTAAAAAAAGACATTTAACGAACATAAAAATGAGGCATTTTACACTCTTAATCTAATGAGAGTGGAAGTGCAAAAACCCTGCACTTCATCTTCCTCCTTCATTAATTTTCATGCATATAATGCGTATATATTTATATAAAATTATACACCTATTTTAATGCATAAAAATAAGCACGAAAATACCCATATTGGCTTTGATACCAATGTAAAACATAAAGTATTATAACGCAGCGGAAAAAAACATTTAGATCATACCTTTAGGTGATAGAACCTCGTGGGTAAATCAAGTGCTTCCAGAAACCGAACAACCAACCCAGCTGTGGAGTGATACTACAAAATGAGTATCACCCACACAAGTCATAGTGCAAAATGGCTTTATCGTTGTTTAATGGGAGAGAGTCAGAGAGAGAGTCTGGGAAAAAAGTCTATGGGTAAAACACCCCATAACGTATCTGATATATATATCTGATATATTAAATATATTATCTAAAGTATATAATCAGATATATAACCAACAATATCTATCTATCCATCTATTCATATCTATTGATATGATAGATATAGATATCCTGAATGGTTATCCAAATAAGTTTTGAATTCAAATTCAAACTTACATGGATAAGGTTCAAAAGGTTCAGGTTCAAAAGGCTCAAAAAATCATGCCACATGGGCGCCCAATTTCTAACATCACCAATATCTAATCATTTTCTTTTCATTTTCATAACCCGACCACAAAAAATAAATAAACACTACATTTTTATTTTCCTATTTTTTCCCACTCAAATCCAAAATCCAAACCTCAGGACAGGCGACACTCACTCCTTATCTTCAAGGACTCGTCACTCCAGGTCTGAGAGGACGAGATCCGAAAGATCATACACTGAAGGAAGCACGTATTGGCCTTCACATTCACACCAAACCAGATCCAGACAAACAGCGCTGCCCAGGTCATCCGACTTACGAACCGTGCTAGAAGAAAAAGCACGATGCAAGGAGGATGTCAGGGCAAGAGATCCACACCGAGTTTCGGCCTTACAACGGTTGGCTCCTCGGACGCATGGAAGCGTTGAGGTTGGAATGCCAATACCGCGACCGGCCTACGAACCAACGGACAAGGCGTTGGCAAGACTACAGACTTCGCCGTTTGTCCCAGCGATCGAAAACGCGCCCCTGCCATCAGGCTTCCTTCAGCCGAAATTCAATACATATGAAGGGAAGACGGACCCATATTCACACCTGAGCCACTTTCGCCAAGTCATGGCTGTGTACAGGCGAAACGAGGCCTTAATGTGTATACTCTTCCCGTCAAGTCTTGGCGACCTAGGCTTGACTTGGTTCGAAAAGCTCCCAGAGGGCAGTATAGCCTCCTGGGCCCAATTGGCAGAAGCATTCGTAACAAGGTTTCGGACAAATACTAAAACACCGGTGGAGATAGACCAGTTACTCTCCATCGACATGGGTGAAAAAGAGACCCTCAGATCTTACAACAGTCGCTACTGGGAGACATTCAACCAGATTGGAGACTGCCCCACCAATCTAGCCATTGCGCAATATAAAAGAGGCCTACCAGTAGGGAACCGACTAAGGGATTCAATTACCATGACGCCACCCCTCACCATGGAGGCCCTGATGGAGAGAGTGCATCAGCACATCAGGGTAGAAGAGGATGGCGCACGTGCAAAAGCAAAATCTAGTGCAACCGTGGTACCAGAAAAGAAGACCTCAGCAAAGGTCAATACAGTAGATCGACAGAATAAAAACGGGCGTGGCAGACGAGATAACGGACAAGACCCAGACAAAAGATGGTTGAGAATCCGCACTGCCATAACAACGGTGTTCAAAAAACCAATATATCGGATTCTGAGCGAAATAAAAGTCGAGCCATTTGTGAAGTGGCCATCCAAGCTAGGGGAAGCTCAGAAGAATTACGACGATAGATCACGGTGCACCTTCCACAAAGAAAAGGGGCACCGAACTGAGAATTGCACGCCACTGAGACAGCACTTGGAAGAATTGGTGGCAGCAGGCCACTTGGACAAATACATTGAAGGAGGAACGCAACCGGCCCCCCAAGATCATAATGACCATCCCAATAGAATGCCAATCGATGCACCACCTCAAGGCATTATCAATGTAATTCATGGAGTTTTTGAACCTGAGCGCGTATGCGAGCTCAGAGGTTCAATCAAGAAGGCTGAGCACTTTAGGGAAATATTAAGTGCCCAACCTGCCATCAAGAAGGGGAGGACAGAGGCAACAAACGTCATGTCCTTTTCGGATAAGGACTTAGAACGAATTTACTGCCCCCATAATGATGCCCTGGTTGTCACTCTCCGAGTCAAGGATTTTGACGTCAAACGGATTCTGATTGACCAGGGTAGTTCATGTGAGATCATGTATTACGACACATTCAAACAACTAAAGCTGCAAGACAAAGACTTGGCACCTGCAGTTTCTCCCCTGATTGGATTCAACTCCATGCCAGAGTGGCCTATCGGCAAAATAATCCTTCCGGTCAGAGCAAGAAGTGTAACAAAACAAGTGGAGTTCTGGGTATTGAAGGTCCCCTCCACATACAACATCATCTTGGGCAGAACATGGCTGCATGCCATGCGTTTGGTAGCGTCATCATACCATCAGGTAATGCGGTTCCCCAATGACGCCGGTATAATTGAAGAAATCTATGGCGATCAGATCATGTCGAAACAGTGCTTCGCCACAGCGAATGGAAGCCGAGCTGCCAAAGGATACGTTCATTCGATGGAAGAGCCAGAAAGTAATGAACTATTCGCGGACGTCGGCAAAGAGGCTGATCAGAAAGCGGTGGAGGACTTGGTGGAGGTAAAAATAGATGAGAAGAACCCAGATAAGTTCTTCTTGCTTGGCTCATCGTTGTCCAGCACTGAGAGATCAGAGGTCTTGGAATTCTTGACCTCTAATATCGAAGTGTTTGCCTGGACGCCCTACGACATGCCAGGTATTAACCCAAACTTCATCAGTCACCAACTCAACGTCCTCCCATCCGCCAGACCTGTCATTCAACGCACACGCAGATCGGCACTCCACCACGCCGAAATAGTGGCAGAAGAGGTAGGCAACCTGCTGGAGGCAGGAGCACCAAGATGGATCTCCAACACAGTCGTAGTGCCAAAAAAGAATGGTAAATGGCGAGTTTGCGTCGACTACAAAACAGTCAACAAGGCGTGCCCAAAAGATAGCTTTCCTCTACCAAGGATAGATCAACTGGTGGACTTAACGGCAGGGCATAACCGACTTAGCTTTCTGGATGCATACAGAGGCTACCACCAGATCGCCATGCACGAACCAGACCAGGAGGTCACATCCTTCACAACACCAAGGGGGTTATATTGCTACAAGGTCATGCCCTTTGGCCTAAAGAACGCAGGAGCGACATTCCAAAGGATGGTCACCAAGATGTTCGAACCATTGTTAGGCAGAACAATGGAGGCTTACATCGACGACATGGTGGTCAAAAGCAAGGATGAGAATGACCATCTTAAAGACCTAGGCGAGATGTTCCAGATCCTAAAGAAACACAAGTTGCGCCTTAATGCTTCCAAATGCGCATTCGGAGTTGGATCTGGCAAATTCTTGGGCTTCCTGGTGACCAACCGAGGTATAGAGGCAGACCCCTCTCAGATCAAAGCAATCCAGGAGTTGGAGAGACCAAACTCAATCAAAGAAGTGCAGCATCTCACTGGTATGGCGGCTGCACTCAACCGGTTCATAAGCAGGTCATCGGACAGACTACGACCGTTCTTCCAAGCTTTAAAGGCCAAGTTTGAGTGGGATGAAGAATGCGACCGAGCTCTGGAAAGCTTGAAGGAGTACATGTCTTCCCCACTACTACTTGTTACTCCAGTACCTGGTGAAGAACTCTTTTTGTACCTGGCAGTCTCTCAGCACGCGGTCAGCGCAGTGTTGGTTCGTGCAGAAGGAATACAACACTTGCCCATCTTTTATGTCAGCAAGACATTGTTGGGAGCCGAAACAAGGTACTTACCCTTGGAAAAACTAGCATTAGCATTAATGATGGCATCCAGAAAATTGGCGCACTACTTTCATGCCCACACCATAGTCGTCCTCACGGCCTTTCCACTAAAAGCTTTGTTTGAAAGGGCGAACTTTAGTGGGCGAATTTTGAAGTGGGCAGTGGAGTTGGGACAATTCGACATCAAGTTCCAACCCAAGACAGCAATAAAAGCCCAATCTTTGGCAGACTTCATCGCAGAGTTTACTCCTGGAAGTCATCATATCTGCCCAGTCGACCTAACTGACACAACCGAACTAGGGACGGAAGTTGACGCCGAAATAGCGCAACCCCTAGTGGAAGGTAGTCAATCAAGCACCAAGGTAGACCATACTAAGGACAGCAAGGAAGAGACAAACAAAGACTCACCAGCAGTTCAAACAGAGGACAAAGGACAGACAGCCAACATGGACCTTGAAGAAAATACCATTCTTGACCTCACGACATCGTCTGATCCCTCCACTTGCTGGAAACTATTCATTGGAGAGATGTGGAAGCTCTTTGTGGATGGAGCATCCAACCGACATGGTGCAGGGCTTGGCATAGTCCTCATCTCTCCAGACGGCCTGGTTATAGAGCAAGCAATCAACCTTGGCTTCCCAGCATCCAACAATGAAGCGGAGTATGAGGCGCTTCTCGCAGGACTCAAGTCAGCACACTTCATGAAAGCAACCGAACTAATGGTATACAGTGACTCTCTGCTGGTGGTAAACCAAATTTCTGGCGAATACGAAGCAAAGGACGACAGAATAGCCAAGTACCAAGAGTTAGCCAAAACAGAGATCAAGAAGTTTGATGTGGTAAGGATAGAACAAATTGGCAGGGAGGAAAATTGCCGAGCGGACGAACTGGCAAGCCTGGCCTCAATGGCAGATACATCAATCCCTCATCCATTACTCATCGACTTCTTACCAAGACCAAGCATAGAAGACCCCGACGCAGAAGAAGTATGTTGCACAGAACTAGGCCCTTCTTGGATGGATCCCATCATCCTGTTCCTGAAAGACGGCATTCTACCAGAAGAGAAAAAAGAAGCCAACAAAATAAGGGCAAAGTCGCAGCGATTTTGGCTATCTCCATCTTTGGCATTATACAAGAAGTCATTCTCTGGGCCTTACCTCAAGTGCGTTCATCCCAGCAAAGTAGAAGCATTCCTGTTCGAAATACACGAAGGGGTATGTGGAAGTCATCAAGGGGGAAGGTCGCTCGCTTACAGGGCTATTTCGCAAGGATATTGGTGGCCATATATGCAAGCAGACTCAGAGAAATATGTGAAGAAGTGTGAAAAATGCCAGAAATTCGCGCACCAAATACATCAACCAGCAAGAGAACTCCTACCCTTAACTAGCCCATGGCCTTTCGCAATGTGGGGCTTGGACATAGTAGGACCACTTCCAACAGCACCCGGGGGCAGAAAATTCTTTCTCGCAGCAACAGACTACTTCACAAAGTGGGTGGAAGCAGAAGCATTGGCGTCAATCAAAGAAAAAGATGTGAAGAAGTTTGTTTGGAAGAATATTATCACTCGGTTTGGCATACCAAAAGCACTGATCTCAGACAATGGAACTCAGTTCGACGGCAGAATCTTTAGAAGCTTTTGTGAAGAATACAAGATAGAGTTCTACAATTCCACACCGGTATATCCTCAAGCAAATGGGCAGGCTGAAGCATCAAATAAAGTCGTCTTGGATGGACTAAAGAAAAGGCTAGAGAAAGCAAAAGGCAAGTGGGCGGATGAACTTCCTCATGTTTTATGGGCTTACCGCACCACACCTCGGCGATCAACTGGAGAAACACCATTCTCCTTAGCCTATGGAATGGAGGCAGTGATCCCACTAGAAGTTGGCCTCCCCACAATTCGAAGCGAAAATTTTGACCCAGACTTAAATGGAGAAGCCATAGCCCTAGAACTCAACCTTGCGGAAGAAAAAAGAGAAAGAGCGTTAGTCCACATCGCCTCATACCAACGAGAGTTAATCAGAAAATACAGCAAAAAGGTGCATCCAAGGCAATTCAAGATTGGGGATTGGGTACTACGCAAAGTAATGGGAAACACCTTGGTCCCAGGAGACGGCAAGTTAGGCCCAAATTGGGAAGGTCCTTATAAGGTGGTTGGGTTAGCAGGCAAAGGGGCATACCACCTAGAAGACAAGGATGGCAAGGCAATCCCTAGGCCATGGAATACGGCCAATCTCAAGTTATTTTACTTTTAGCTTTTCTTTTCCAAACATATGTACTTTTCTCTTCCTTCAATAAAATAAGAAATTCTTTTTAGCACGAATTATTCTTTGTAAAAGTTAGCTTGAAAGACTAAGTATATTGCAAGCATTTTATTCTAAGTTAGCTGGAAAAACTAACTTAGAGGTTGGCTGGAATAAACCAACACCCTTCCTAAGCCCAGGATAAGGATCCAGGCTGCAGGACGTTTGGTCGGAATAACCAAACATTATTCTAAGTTAGCTGGAAAAACTAACTTAGAGGTTGGCTGGAATAAACCAACACCCTTCCTAAAGCCCAGGATAAGGATCCAGGCTGCAGGACATTTGGTCAGAATAACCAAACATTATTCTAAGTTAGCTAGAAAAAAAAACTAACCTAGAGGTTGGCTGGAATAAACCAACACTTGTTACTCTTCAGCCGAAGTAAGTGTAAGGCTGAAGAGTGGTTGGCTGGAATAAACCAACTCTTGTTACTCTTCAGCCGAAGTAAGTGTATGGCTGAAGAGTGGTTGGCTGGAATAAACCAACTCTTGATACTCTTCAGCCGAAGTAAGTGTATGGCTGAAGAGTGGTTGGCTGGAATAAACCAACTCTTGATACTCTTCAGCCGAAGTAAGTGTATGGCTGAAGAGTGGTTGGCTGGAATAAACCAACTCTTGATACTCTTCAGCCGAAGTAAGTGTGTGGCTGAAGAGTGGTTGGCTGGAATAAACCAACACTTGTTACTCTTCAGCCGAAGTAAGTGTGTGGCTGAAGAGTGGTTGGCTGGAATAAACCAACTCTTGTTACTCTTCAGCCGAAGTAAGTGTATGACTGAAGAGTGGTTGGCTGGAATAAACCAACTCTTGTTACTCTTCAGCCGAAGTAAGTGTATGGCTGAAGAGTGGTTGGCTGGAATAAACCAAACACTTTGTACTCCTCAGCCGAAGTAAGCATATCGGCTAAGGAGTGGTTGGCTGGCAAGCATAGTTTAGAAAGCCAAAACCGAAATAACAGTTGGAATAATAGAAGACATTACAAAGCACTGGTATACATATAACAATCGGAATAAGAGAAGCAAAATTTTCATTCAAAAGAGAAGTCATTACAAAGGGGCTTAGTTCGGTTACAAAGAAAAGAGTACAAAATTAAGAGAAAAGTTCATCTATCTCGGTGTCAAAAGCCGCATCATCACCAACTCGAAGACCGGTCTCAAGAGGAAGCTCACTCTCGGCTGCCATGATTCCTTCGGTTGGAATCACGTCTTCATTCGGCTGCTCGTTAGGAAGGTCCTCTACCATGGGTTCCAACCGAAGTGATGGGTCGGCACCAACAACCGGAATAAGAGTTGCGTAAAATTTTCATTCAAAGAAAAGTCATTACAAAGGGGCATACTTCGATTACAAGGAGAAGAAAAAATTAAGAGAAAAGTTCATCAATTTCAGCATCAAAAACCGCATCATCACCAACTCGAAGACCGGTCTCAAGAGGAAGCTCACTCTCGGCTGCCATGATTCCTTCGATTGGAACCACGTCTTCATTCGGCTGCTCGTTAGGAAGGTCCTCTACCATGGGTTCCAACCGAAGTGATGGGTCGGCACCAACAACCGGAATGTCTTCAGGAGCAGAGGAGTCATCAGTGTCTGAGTCCTCCAGAAACTCTTGTTGCAGAGCGTCTGCATACGCCGCAAGGGACTTCGGTATAAAGTAAGCTGGAGGGTCGAAGACCTCGGTCTGTTGATCATGACCGAGCTTCTCCACAGCCGCCCTCCAGCCACACTTGAAGAAAAGCTCCTTGGCGGCGTCGCATTGTTTGACATAGGCCTCCTCTGCCTCCTTATAACCTCGCTTGTACCCCTCCTTTTCGGCCGCCTCCATGTTCTTTTTTAATTCGCTTATTTCGGCGTCTTTTCTCTTCTCAAGCTTCAGCAGCTCACGCAGATATTTGTCTTTCATTACAATGGCCGCTTTTTGCCTCTCTGCTTCAGCCGAACTAACCTCATCGGCAAGTCGACCGTTCTCTGCTTGAAGCTCGGACAGTTTCCTTTCGGCCTCCGCTAGTTCAGCCGCCTTTGCCTCGGCTTCTGCCATTGCTTGCCTTGTAGTTTTTCTTAATTCTTGAACTTTCTTGTATGTAATATTGTTCTTTTGTAAGGCCTGGCAAAACAAAAAATTTCTTTTCAGCCGAAGTACAAGTTGGAAAATACGGGCAGAAAAAACAGACAGAGCTACTTACCAAGATCATGGACTTGGAAGCAGACCGAATTGATTTCATTTCGGTGTTCAGTTGCTTCAAGTGGTGCTCCATGTCCTTGGGGAGGCACACACTTTTGGCCAGGTTAAAGGCCAGTTGGTGGTCTTTTTCAGCCACGACCGAGTCAGTAGCTTTGATGTCTCGGTCGTTGAAGGTCAGCGGCGGAGCCCACTTCGGAGACTCAGCTCGGTCAGTTTGCTCCGGTTGAGGGGAAGGTTGAGGACTCTGGGGGATGGATTCAACCTCATCGACAAGTTGCTGTTCGGTCGATGTAGGTCGGGCGCGTTTGGAAGGGCGAGATGAAGAGGGCTGCTGAGAAGGGAGGGCCACAACGGCAGGCTGCGCCTCGACGGATGGCTGTACTTCGGCTCTGGTTGTTAAAGTTAGAAGGGCCCTGACTCTGCTCTTCTTTGCCATTTCTTCCTCAGCAGTTAATGGAACAAGTCTTATTTCGGGCAAAGTTGGGTCCGGTTCTGGTGCTTCCTCAAGTAGGAAATCGGTCACTCTTTCTTTTCGGCGACCACTATACCGGTAGGTCGGTTCAAAATTTAGAAGCTTGGCCCAACCTCGTTCTTTAATCCGTAGTGCGACTCGCAAAACCGCAAGGTTGGGATAGCTGTATAGAGAATGGAGGTGGGCAAAATCTGCAAAAGAGAAGTGTTAGTTCGGTCAATAGGCTAAAAACCGAGATAACATACAAGATAGAAGACCGAAGTTAAAATTACCAGGTTCTCCCTTTTTCCAATTTATAGGTCGGCCAGGAATTTGGGCTTGAAAATCCTCAAAATTCCCAGAGACCCAGAAGAAGTCATCATCATTAAGGTCTTTGTCCGGTGTGTGCTTAACTATCTTCTCTCGGCGACGGCAGATCCTAAGGTAATAGACCCACCCAGCATCTTTCGAGCCGATGGAATATTGATGGAATATTTCGGCAAGGCCAAGGTTTAAACCGGTTTGGTGGTTTAGTGCGGCTGTTCCCATAATAATACGGTATGTATTGGTGCACAGTTGGGTGGGACATAACCTAGTCTGCCTAAGGAACTCGCAGATTAATGGTTGGACAGGAAACCGTAGCCCGGTTTCTATTATGGATTGAAGAGTAAAAGGGACGAAGCCTTCATTGTCCCAGGGTGTGATGTCTTTTTCGGCCAAAACCAAATGGACGTCATCCGGTATGTTATAGTCCTTCCTGAATTCGGCCATCCCACCTGGGGTCTCAACTAAATACCTATACTTACCCATTTGTTGTATAATTTACGGATAAGTTATCTCGGTACAAAAATCGTGCTCAGTAGCTCGGTTGAGCGCACACAGGAGTGCCTGGGTAACCTAAGTCTGCAAAGTAAAAAACAGAGGGGGTTAAAGCACTGATCAGTGGACCGTGCTACAATTTAAAAGCAAGGTATAAGAGCCCTACTTCGGCCTCAAATTAGCTGGTTCTATCTGGGTTCATCTATAGGTTTGGCAGCTCGGTTTGAGCAGTTTGCTCGGTAGACCGGTTTAACGTCTAGGGGCAGCTTTCTGAGTTCGGTCTAAAAGACTAAGAGAGCTGGTTTAGCCCCAAGGCCTAAATCGGCTGCAATGTGAATAGAGTTACTTCAATTAAGCCTCTGGGGGTGGCTTTCTGAGTTCGGTTTAGGAACCAAGAGAGCCGACTTGGCCCCAAAAGCTTAGTTCGGTTGACCACCGAGGTTCCTAGTTTGCTATATTCAAAATTTGGTGATCTTATTTCGGCTAAAGCGAGTTCGACTACAAAGATCTATCTATTTGGGGGCAAACAGGATCCTAGTTCGGTTGTTATGTGATTTTGGATCTAAAAGTGGTTTTCTACATAACAATTCATACACACATGGAGTTCTACTGGTTTTTTCATAAAAAGTACAAAGTACGAAAGTAAAGCAACATCACTTGAAAAATGTTTGCAAAAAACATACAAAGCATGGAAAGTAAAGTACGAAAACATAGAAAGCAAGATGGTTAGATTTTCTTACCAGAGAAGAGAGAAAGAAGACTGGAGTCGGAAACAGTGGCAGCAAGTAAAGAACTCAAGCTTGGGTATGGAAGGAGTAGAGGCACAGAAAGAAGATGAAAACAGTAGAGTAAGTGATTCAAGAAGTAGAAAGGTTGTTTTGTGAAAGAAGGGAGAGAAAAAGGCGGCAAAAAGAGGCGGGAACAGTACAAAATTTCTGAAGGGCGGCATGACAGTTGGCCGCAGCTTATCAGAGCTTGCCACGTGTCACTGGAATGGGAAGCGTTACAGTCGCTGTGATTGAAGGGACGTTTTGACCGGACATACCCGAGGTAAAATTAGCTCGGTTGGAGAGCCTGAGGGTTTTTCGCTCGGCTGGAGAGGCTAAAGGGTTTTTAGCTCGGCTGGAAAGGCTTAATAAACTCTAGCTCGGCCAGTAGACTGATAATCCCAATCATGTTGCGCAGATGGAATTAAGGGGCAATTGAGAAGGTAATTTTTGGGAAAAAATGGGCCGAGTTGCGAGTTGGGCTTTGAGGCCCAAAACGCGAAGGACTGAGTAAAAAAAGGCCGTAAAGGATACTCCGGCCCAGGAGAGGAAGGTTACTCCGGCAAAGTTACTCCGGCCCAAGGAGGTGTGATTACTCTGGCTCAAGCAGAGATAGTTGCGTCGGCCCAAAGAAGAGTAAAGCTACTCCGGTCCGGAGGCAACTCGGAGTTAGGCCGGTCTCAGAGTTAGTCCGGTCGCTGTATGTTCTGGGAAGGCCGGTTTCGGAATTAGTCTGGTCGTGACTTACAATGGTTAGGTCGGTCAGAACTTGTTACTTGGAAGTTTGATCTAAGCACACCAAGGTTGAACAGGGCAGCCGAAGTAAGGAGTTAGAGGAGAAGACCGAGCTAAGGATAGTTCGGCCCTCTGTGGCTCGGTATAGCCAATTTTACTTCGGTCAAATGGAAGTTCGGCCATAAAGAAAACCTTCCCACATGGTTTAAGCAGTGGGGGAGGGTGTAAAAGGATAAGCATTATCCTTAGGAGAATGAATCCTAGGAGGACTTTGCATGGAGAAGTACAAGTCCTACTAGGATTGTGCCACGGGAAACTTATAAAAGCTCACAAGAATCACCTTGGAGGAGGTAATTGAACACAATACTTTTTGAGAACATAAATCTTTGTCTATTTGTCAAGCTTTCTGACTTAGGCATCGGAGAGGTTTCCGGCACACACCCGCCGGCTAGCTCACGTTTGTGTTTTCAGGTGACAAAGCGACGTCGTACGGAGGAGCGTGGACTTGGTCAACAGGATTATACGAGGAGAATTATTTCCTCCCCGTACACATCCCCATAAGTTTAATTCACAGGTCCCCATATGTTTCAGTAAATGTGGGCATTTTAGTAATCTACTGCAAATACGATAAGAGTAAACATGTTTATTTTTAAAAGTTACAAACATGTTTAGTAAAACATTATACAATATTTTATTTTATTTTATACATATACAAAAAGAAGTTCTAAACACCAAGCTGCCAACATGTATAGAAATTTTAGGGTAATGCAACCCACACAGTTTAATCATCTTTCCCTACGAACTGGATACGTAATTTAGGTAATCATCAAACGGTACAAAAAGGCCAAATTAAAACCTTTTGAGAATGAGAGTAGCTGCCCAAAAATTTCTTTTCCATTTTAGTTTTCAGAACTATTTTACGAAGAGCAAGTCCTAAATTTGCTATAGTTTTCCCCTCCCGGGTACTAATTAAGATGACTGTTTCATGCAACATTAACATTCTAATAAAAATATATAAATAATCCCTCTTAATATCCAAGCTTTAAAGGTCAATAAAGAGCGTTCCGCCTCTAGCAGGAACAACCCTACCACCACTTCAAATATGAATTTCACATTCTCGATTCGTTTAATTCAAAGTAATGCACCCTTTCATCTCTCAGACAGACTCCATGAGCATATTACCTTCACAAAATCCTCACACCCCTGCAAGTAACCAAACTACGTGATCAAAAAACAAAAATAGAATGCATAATTAGAAGGCTCTAGGTCTATGTATGTCAATCAGGCTACTATCTCGTAATGCATAATCAGACATACTTCAAATATAAGGAAAGGAAACCACTATTAAATAAATTAAAAACACAGGCCTAATAGAATGAAATCAAATGATTTATTACATTGGCCATAAACAACAATCTTGAATATCAAACTGAACTGAACAGTAAACCTTTTGACTGACGATAACATAAGGTACACCAAGATTGACTCACTAGCTAGTGGGTACAAACAAAACACCAAGTCACCAACAAAAGATAACATTAGCAAGTTACAGAAACAAATGTATTTAAAAACTAGGGTAATTTGCCTAATGTTGGTGTACCAACTGTGGCAATGCACCCCTCTTCCTCCTTCACAACAGCAACATAGCCCTTTTCCCCATAGCTAAATCATGTTCCTCCCTCCTGGCAGCGACACACCCCTTTCCCTCTCTTCAAACACCAACCCACTCTCTTCACAGCCTCTCATTCCTCCCTTACAGTGCTGATGCACCCCTCTTACCCACAGTCCAACGCTGACCCACCCTCTTACCCCACATCCAAACCCCTGTTCCTCCTACCCAGTGCTGAGCCAAAATAAAAATCAACCATGAAAAAACTCAGAATTAGCCATCACAACATTCAAAATTAGAACCTCTCGGTGGCTACTGTTGAGGATTTGGTGGATGACAAGGATGACAATCTTCTAACTGGCGATGGCGATTTCATTTCATTTTTTGATTTGGTGACCATTGGTGGGGAGTTTAGTATAACTATAAAGATTGGAACTGAGGAAGAGGAAGAAGAAGAGAGGTGAGCTAATAATTGCTCTAATTAAGGCTTGTGAGTGATTAACTTTTTATAATTCTGAGTTATATGTATTTTATATATAATTTTGTATATCAATCAAATGACTAAATAGCATATCACATAAATTTTCCTCGCGTCATGGTCTATTAGTTAGAAGACCAACAGTCAATTGACAGAAATTGGTGTAATTGAAAATATGAAACGCGATACTAGAAGGGTGCCCGTGTAATTATGCTAAAATTGTGGGTCTGAGTGTAAGTTCACCAAAACCTCAATTTACCCTTAAAACTGAGTAAACATTTTTCAATTAAGAAAATTCATATCCAGAAAACAATGTGAATGTTTTGTGTTGAAGATAAGTACACAATAGTTCCTCTCCACTATTAATGTGTGTATGCATAGAGAGAGACATTGTCACGACCCGAACCTGCCCCTATAGGTTTAGGCCATACCCGGCCAGTAATCACGAGATTACCTATGGCCTCAAATCAAACCAAACATAACTCAACAGAGAAAAAGGGGCCAAACGGAAGCCAAATTTAAAACTTTGTCCATAGAGCTATGCTTACATGGCGCATTAAAATAAACCATACATATGTACATTAATAACTCACAACAAAAATACAGCACCATAAAGTTCTGTATAGACAGGATCATCCAAAACTAAGTCGCCCATGAAAACTATATATAGACATATACAAAGACTTCGCCGACAAGACAACATGGAACAAATGACAAAAAGATGAAGGCAAGTCTCGTGCATGAGACACGTGGGTTGACTCTCCAAAACCCGGTTGTTCCATACAGACTTCACTGGGGCTGGGTCTGGACCTCTCTTGGCTCACCTACAAACACATGAATCAGCATGAGCGAAAGCCAAGTGAATAATATCAAATAAAGAAAATGCATTGGAACATTATACATCGGACGGCTTTAGGCCCAATTCATTCATGTCAAACTGGCCTTTGGCCTTTTCAAACTTTCATATCAAATTGGCCTTTTAGGGCCTTTCAAACCTTCATATCAAACTGGCCTTTTTGGCCTTTCAAACTTCCATGTCAAACTGGCCTTTTAGGCCTTTCAAACATCCATATTAAACTGGCCTTTTTGGCCTTTCAAACTTCCATATCAAACTGGCCTTTTAGGCCTTTCAAACTGGCCTTTCAAACTTCCATATCAAACTGGCCTTTTAGGCCTTTCAAACTGGCCTTTTAGGCCTTTCAAACTTCCATATCAAACTAGCCTTTTTGGCCTTTCAAACTTGCATATCAAACTGGCCTTTTAGACCTTTCAAACTTCCATATCAAACTAGCCTTTTTGGCCTTTCAAACTTCCATATCAAACTTTCTCCACCATTCAAATTAATGAACTTTACAAAACTTATATAGAAGTAAGCAATTGGACAACAACATATTTCGGATATTACTCACAGTGATCGGCTTGTGGATTTGCCCTGGAGCTTGACCCTACATATCACATAACACATATGGGTTACAAATAATTCAATCCGTTCTTTAATTCACATATTCCTCTTTAGTCTTCATTCTTATCTCTTTAATTTAATTACAATGCTCAATGTATGCCTAAGAGTGCTTAGAAGTGAAAGGGAACGGAAAACATAATACAGAATGCATTTCCAAAATTTCAGAAAACAGGGTCCCCGCTCGAGCGGACCCTTAAGGCCTACAAAAGTACTGGTTATGTCATTTTTATGCTCGAGCGTGAATTTTGGCGCTCGAGCAGAAGGCCTCTCTACATGGCTCCTCGCTCGAGCGTGAACTTCCCCGCTCGAGCAAGAGTCATGTCTGCAAAAAAATGCTGGGAGCTCGTTTTTAACGCTCGAACGGCGGTTTCCCTGCTCGAGCGGACACCAAAATTCTGGAAAACCCAGAATTGTTCTTTGAGCTCAAATTCGACATTCCAATCACCATTCATGCATATAATAGCTCAAACTTCAAACATACTTGTGCTAGCATGGTACCAACATCAAATTACAACACAATGAAGCTCAATTTCTTGAATTACTTACATGCATGCCTCAAATTAACCCAAACTCATCACCAACACATCAAATTCAAACATGCAAACATGCAAAGCTCACACCTCCATGATCTACACTCGCGTGTGAGAAATATTCATTATTCTCAACTTATTTGATGAAGAGATGGTCAAATACATGGATTTCAAACAAGATTCAACATGGATTATACACATTGTGTTCAAATATGGAAATTCATAGCAACTTACTACATGCATGTGTTCTAAGACTTCAAATTCAACAAAACCAACTCATTTCATGCTCTTTATCATCATTCAACTTTGAATTTACAATTTACAAACAAAGTTCATGAATCAAGGGTGGGTTACTCACCTAGGAGCCTTAATTCTCACAAATTATGGTTGATTCTTGAGTGTAGCTCCAAGATCACCAAGTTTCCTAGCAAAATCTCTATTTTGAGCTCTTTCCCTCTCTAGGTTCGGCTCCCCCCCCCCCCTTCCCCTCTCTCTTTAGAGCACAATATCAAATTTTTGAACTCAAGTATAAGGATTAAGTGCATAGTGCCCTTCCTACATAAGTTTCCACTAGTCCCAATTTTTAATATTAAATAATTTGAGCATTACACCACTAATTAAATCAATTTAATCCGATCCGAATCAATTCCAATTAAATTTCACCGTAGGCTCTAAAAAAATTATGCCAATCACAATGGCATGATCAATTTCAGGTTCTGTGGCCGATAAGGCCTTCAATTTAATTTCCAAAGTAGATAACCAAACAGATATTCCTACGGTGAACAGATAGAAATTCAAAACCACATATTTTCACATAAATGGTACACAAAATCATATCAAACATATAATCATGTTTATATTAAGGACCAATTAGCATAATGAGGGATAGGGTTATCACAGTCTTCCTCCCTTTAGGAAGTTTGGTCCTTCATACTTATTTTACCTTCGTCGGGAAACAAATGTGGATAGCGTAGTCGCATTTCATCCTCTTTTTCCCACGTGGCATCTTTCCCATAGTGTTCTTTCCATTCCACTTTCACCATTGGAATGGACTTGCTTCTCAGTTGTCTCACTTGTCGATCAACAATCTGTTCTGGCCATTCGGCATATTCCATATTTTCATCAATAGCTACCCGGTGATAATCAATCATATGAAACGGGTCTCGGAGATAACCTCTCAACATCGACACATGAAACACGTTATGGATTTGTTCGAATCCTGGTGGAAAAACAACTCTATAAGCAACTGGACCAAGCCTTTTCAAAATCTGAAATGGCCCAATGTAACGGGGCGATAACTTGCCCTTCCTACCAAACCTGACTTGGCCTTTCATTGGAGACACACGAATGAACACATGGCCACCAACCTCATACTCAAGAGGTCTTCTTCGAACGTCTGCATAGTTTTTTTGTCGGTCTTGAGCTGTTTTGAGCCTTTGCCGAATAGTTTTGATTTTCTCAGAAGTGTCTTGCACAATTTCAGGCCCAAGTAAAGCTCTATCCCCGACTTCTGTCCAATAAATTGGTGATCTACACCTTCTACCATACAAAGCCTCGTATGGTGCCATACCGATGTTGGAGTGGAAGCTATTATTATAAGCAAATTCTGCAAGTGGCAAATAGTCTTCCCAACTCCCCTGAAAATCCAAAGCACACATCCGAAGCATATCTTCCAAAGTCTATATTGTTCGTTCTGATTGCCCATCTGTCTGTGGGTGGAATGCAGTACTGAACCTTAGTTCTGTCCCCATAGCTTCCTGCAAACTCTTCCACAATCTAGATACAAATTTCGGATCTCTATCCGACACAATAGATACCGGAACTCCGTGTAAACGGACGATCTCATCAACATAAATAGTAGCCAATCTATAAGCATTAAATGTAGTTTTGACAGGCAAAAAATGTACAGATTTAGTCAGTCTATCAACTACAACCCAAATAGAATCCATACCTCGAGAAGTCCGAGGTAGGCCAACAACGAAATCCATAATCACATGCTCCCACTTCCGTTCAGGAATAGGGAGAGGTTGAAGTAGACCGCCTGGTTTCTGATGTTCAGCTTTAACTTGCTGACATTGAAGACACTTGGACACATATTCTGCAATTTCCTTCTTCATTTTAGGCCACCAATAGGTTTGTTTCAGATCCTGATACATTTTATTGTTACTCGGATGCATAGCAAATACAGATCTGTGGGCTTCATCTAAAGCCCTCTTCTTTAATTCCAGAATATTTGGGATACACATTCGGTTTCGAAATTTCAATACTTCATTTTCAATACTGAACTCTGCCTTCAAACTTGTCTCAAATTCATCCATCACTTTCTTGAGGAATTCATCCTCTTTCTGTTTCTATTTGATTTCTTCAATGATTGCCGGTTCAGTTGAGATAGCGGCTATCAATTCGCCCTGTTCACATAATACCACTTCAATTTCAGACTTCTCAAAATCTTGCAGAATCTCCTTCTGTTCAGTAAGCAAACAAGCCATACCACCCGTTGATTTTCTGCTCAAGGCATCAGCAACCGTGTTAGCTTTCCCGGGGTGATACTGAATCTCTAAATCATAATCCTTTATCAGTTCCAGCCATCTCCTCTGTCGCATATTCAACTCCTTCTGCATGAAGAAGTATTTCAGACTTTTGTCATCCATGTAGACTTCACACTTTGCTCCATACAGATAATGCCGCCAGATTTTCAAAGCAAAAACAACTACGGCCAATTCTAGGTCATGCGTTGGATAATTCTTCTCGTGTGGCCTCAACTATCAGGAGGCGTAAGCAATAACCTTTCCGTTCTGCATTAACAGACAACCTAAACCTTTATAAGACACGTCACTGAAAATTACAAAATTCTCTGTACCTAAAGGTAGTGTTAAAATTGGTGCAGTGGTCAATCCTGTTTTCAATTCATGAAAGGCTGATTCTCTTTCATCGTTCCACTCAAATGATTTCCCCTTGCGTGTCAACTGGGTAAGAGGTATAGTTATCTTTGAAAAGTTTTCCACAAACCTCCGGTAATACCCGGCTTAGCCCATGAAGCTGTGGACTTCTGTCATATTTGTCGGTGTAGGCCAATTCACAATTGCCTCTATTTTCTGTGGGTCCACTGAAAAGCCGAGTTGCTCTTTGAACATGGCAGTGACTAGTCTTTGGTAGGTTGCCCCTGCATTTTCAGCCCGAAAGGCATAACCTTATAGTAATAGGTTCCTCTTGGGGTGAGGAATGCAGTTTTGTCTTGGTCCTCCGGGTGCATGGCAATTTGATGGTAGCCCCTGTATGCATCTAGGAAGCTCATACATTGATGATGTGCCGTTGCATCTACAAGTTGGTCAATTCTTGGAAGGGGAAAGCAATCTTTGGGACAAGCTTTGTTTAAGTCCGTGAAATTCACACAAACACACCCAGTTCCATTTTTGCTTCTTTACAACCACAGTATTCCACAGCCATGTAGGATAGGTCACTTCGTGGATTGCCCGGCATCAAGTAACCGGTCAACCTCTTCAACAACGGCAGCAGTGTGTTCCGCGGCTGACCGCTGGCTTTTCTGAATAATCGACTTACATTTAGGGTCAACATTTAATCGGTGCTGAGAAACAGATGGATCCACCCCCGGCATCTCATATGGTGACCACGTAAATACATCAAGGTTGCTGAGTAAGAAGGAAACTAGTTGCTACCTGTCGACTTTATTCAGGGAAGTGTCGATCATGAAGAACCTGTCAGGGTTTCCGTCAATTTCAACTCGATCTAGGCCTTCGGTTGCCTTTTCACTTGGGAGCCACCCAACATCGTCGAGGCTCTCTCGATTCGGTACCTCAATAGAATTCACTTCCAGCTCTCTTGGTGGCTTTGCAGCTAGAAGATAACATGTTTGTGCCGATTTCTGGGAACCACAAATTTGTTCAATGCCGCATTCAGTCGGGAAGCGAAGTAGTTGATGATAGGTGCTTGGCACGGCCTGCATGGTGTGCAGCCAAGTTCGTCCCATGATAAGATTATACGGTGAAGGAAGCTTGACAACCAAAAATTCCACATCCACTAATCGGAAGCCTGCTCGAACTGGTAGTGTGATTTTCCCCAATGGATATTCCGGATTAGCGTTGAAGCTGAATGACAGGTAATGAGCGGGAGACAGGTCTAACTCAGTGAAGCTGAGTTTGACGAACGTCTTGTAGTACATAACTTCCGAGGTGCTCCCCTGATCAATGAGAACATGCTCAACGGTGAATCGGTTTTCGCGTAGCTTGATGACCAAAAGATCAATGTGGGGGAGCATCACGCCGGCCAAATCTGAATCATCTAAAGTAATACTCGCAGCTTCGTGGGGTCGTTTCGCTGGTGTGATTTACTTTTAGGGGTTAGGATGTGACTGAATTGTATGTACGGCGGATGCCGTCGGCAAGTTGTATATCATATGGATTACGCCGAGTGGAGGTGAATCCTGCCGTAGAGTAACTATTTTGGTTTAGTCGTTCTTTCGGACGTGTTGCTTAAGCCGACCGTCTTGTACCAACTCCTCAAGGTGATCTTTTAGAGCATAACAACTTTCGGTATCATGACCGTGGTCTTTATGATATTCGCACCGCCTATCCCGTCTTCTTGTGTCGGGAGGTCCCACCATCTTAGGTGGTCATTTGAAAAACGACAGATGTTGTACTTTAGACATAACCGTGCTGATTGACTCTGACAACGCCATATATTTCTTGTCCGTGCGCCTTATGCGCCTGTTATCCACTTGAAGTTGTTCATTAGCTTGGTGTGGACATTGGTCGTTTGATCAGCGCGAATCTCGTCTTTTGTCTCGTTTAGTCCGATTTTGTGGTTCAGGGCTCCGTGATGGTACAGAATTTATCGGCTGAACGATTTTAGATGGGGCCGTCTTGTTGGCCTTGTGCTCGGCTTTGACCAGCAAGGCGTCATCTTCCACTTTGCAATATTCCTCGACTCTCTTCATTAACGACCAGACTGTCTTGGAGGGCCTTCTAGTTAAGGAGTTGCGGAGGGCACTATCAGGATGCAACCCCATTTTAAAGGCGGTGATGGCCATGGAGTCATTGCAGACATCATCTACGAGATTAAAGCACTCCCAATAACGCGCCGAATATGCTCGTAGGGTTTTCCCTGGTTGGATTTGCATTGCCCAGAGAGAATCGGCCTGCTTCGGCTGGACCTCATTGGTGATGAACCTTGCCCTGAAGGATTTTTGGAGTTGATAGAAGCTCTGAATCGATGCCGGCTCCAATTTATAGTACCATCTAACGGCCAAAGGTCCCAAGTTGCTCGGAAATATTCGACACATGAGGGCCTCGTCATCTGCAGGTAGCATCATGGCTTGCTTATAATGGCGGATGTGATCTGTGGGGTCCGATTTTCCATCGTATAGAGTGAACGATAGAGCTTTGAACTTTTGGGTAGCACTGCCTTTGCGATCCATCAAACAAAGGGGTCATATTGATCCTCTTCGTCTGAACCATTTCTTCTTCGCTTATTCCGTGCACGTAGACTTTCTTCAGAGGAACTGGAGGTTTCGACTCGTTCCTTCTTTTTGGATTCTGGAGATGATGAGTCAGAATCACTGTCACTATCTTGCCTCCGAACTCGAGGTCGTCGACCATCCTTTCTCAAAGGTCATCCCAGATCTTGGCGTGCGGCTTGTTCGGATTTTGCCACCTCCAAGGCCAAATCCTGTCGAAGGCGCTCTTTCTCAGCGATCATGTTTTCCAACCTCTATTCTTTTTGCTTCGCCTGATCCATAATCGTTTGCATTGTCTCATGTGATGATGTCGAGGGTGAGGTCTGGGCAACTGAGTCGAAGTTCAAAGTCCTTCGTGCAGCGATGGTCTCGGGCCCAAGCATGTTTCTTGGAGTGGTTTCGTCTCATCGCGTAAAGTCGTCAGCGACTATCAGAGGATCTTCTGTTACGCCCGCCATGGATATGTGCAGACGCGCCCCGAGGGCCTCATGCTACAGTTCAGACTCAAATGTCACGGTTCTTAATCTGATCTCACAATATGCAATGTGAGATTGACAAATCACCAAAGAGTCCAAATCCGGCAAATCGTTTTGGAAAACTGATTTTTAAGAAAGAAGTGCCAAACATGAACTGCTTTGCTAGATACAGAGTCGCCACCTAAATATTTTTATTTTGGGGGAATTTAAGAAACCCTGACTCGCACCTAAGACCACGTGTCCGTCATCACCAAAGTTGTCTCGGCTCAGGAACTTGGGTACGATTGGGGAAGGTCAGCTATGAGCACCCCTGCTCGCCTGATCAAAGATCGACCACTACTAAACATGATATCTTGTTTTTGCAAACAAATGCGTTCTTATTCCGGTTAATTAGCTAGAATTACTATGTGATGTGCACAGCATACAAGTATAGACTAGATCGCCTAATTTGGAACAAAACAATGCATATCCGTTTATTTGGAAATGGTTTGAAGTTTGCCACTCGTAAGTAGGCTAAATCGAGGATTTCAATGAATTATTCCAATTCAGGTAATCCAACCTTCACCCACAGGCATTCAAGCAGTTAAACATTTAAGCAAATAGCCTCATGGTAAGCATGCTATCATTAACACACATGCGGGGATGCTAAAGCATAAATACTCGCAGTGTACTCCGAGCCAAAACAAAGAACTAGTTAGAAATCAATGCATGATCCTAGTTCATGTTAAGATGGCTAATGCAACACATGCAAGATGTAATTCGAAATAGGCTCGGCTATCCTAAAATGGCATGTAAGATGCAGAAATTGATACATGTATTCAACTTGGAATTGAAATACAATGCAGTTAGTATGATGTGCCGAGCCCGGTGCATGTGAGATAGATGAATGTATGCAAACATGCAAAGCATAAAGCTGCTACACAGATGAATGGATGCAAACATGCAAAGCATAAGTATGCAAATTGAAACATGCCCTAAAATTAACCATTGTAAGCGGTTAAGTAAAAGGGAGAAAGACGTGGGGTTGGAAGACATGCACACACGCACGCACACTTATTACAAAATTGGCCCTCTCGACGGAGGGTCCGAATAAATAATACAAACCAACTAATTAATTAACTAAAAAGCTAATTAATTATTACAAAACTGAATTGAATAACTAGCTACAACTAATTATTACAAAACTTTAACTAATTAATAAATTAATTAATTAACTACAAATGAAAAGCAACAAACAATGTTGCTCCGACTCTGTTCAAAGAAGCAGAAGGCTCATGCTCGGTTCTCGTCCCGGTAAGCTCTCCGGTTGCTCTCTAGAGGCTCTGTCAGCAGGGTGTCCTTGAGAACTTGCTACTGAACCTTACCAAAAACATGCTGAGGAGTGCATCAGTGGCCTGCCGGCCATAGGGAGCCACTGCCGATCAAAAATGAAGGGGTGCCGGCCAACAACAAGGCACTGCCAGCCATCTGCAAGGAACTGTCAGCCACTGATGTGCTGGGACACCAAGCTGCAGTAGAGCACAAAACAGAGAAAATACAGGGTCTCCCAAGGGTATGTACGCACTATGCCACCCCATATCACCTCGAAACATCAAGGGAGAGGCATAGTCAGATCCACGACCATCAATCACGTATCCCGATGCATGATGGCCAAAGATCCAACTTGTGCAAATCGATGTGAAATGAATGCACAAATAAACACATAAAGCCTAAAACTCTATCATGGATTATCAACAGCGTCACCGACCAAGAATTGAGACACGTTTCATCACTTGAAGTATGAAACGCCCCTCGTTCCTCGTTCTCGAATTAACACATCCAAACGAAAATGCAAAACAAGCATGGCAAACATGCAATGCAACAAGCATGCAAAGATGCAATGCGATGAATCAAGCATGCAACAAGCATATAAGAATGATATGAGGTAACAACCTTGAATCACATGATAAAATGCAACATGATCACTCAAACATGCAAGGCATGTGAAGACAGACAAGCATGCAACAACATACGAAATGGGACAAGCATGTGACAACGTGGTAAGATGGGCTTACACTAAAGATGGATAGGCCTCAGCCATGCCTAAAATCAGTGGCCATAAGGTGCTGAATTGATGGTACAAAATGCTAGACAAGCATGCATGCCAATGGGCCCAAGAATTAAGGCATAAAGATGCAACTCTTAAGTACACTTGAGGAGTGAAAAGTATGCAAGTATGACAATACTACATGCTCTGAAATGATGTTAGGAATGATGCCAAATCACACACATAACACAAGCATGGCATGCATGAAGCTCAAAAGCTAAGAACTAGCAAAGAGACTTAAGCCATGGCCATGCAAGGCAAGCCCGAAAGGGCTAAGGGAACCTAAAACAGTCCCAAGGTAGGTCCAAATAAGACCAAAAACAAGCTCGAAGCTAGCCAACGCAAGCTAGAACACAAGGCCAAAAACAAGGAGCATGCAAGGCTACAAAAGAGGCAATGCCCTACAACTATTGAAACCAAACATGGCATGACTTGGACAACATAAAACAGAGTTACATCATGGTATAACAAGACCAAAAATGCACTGATATGATGAGCCAAAGGCTTAGGCTTAATGGCATGCACAATGATCCATTCATGAGGCATAAAGAGCCAAGCCTCCAAGGCATTAAAAGCATGTCAAACGCAAGTGTATGACCACATTTCATGGACTGAAATAACATGTAAAATAATGGCAAAGCATGGAAACAACACATGTATGGCATGGTAAGGGCCTCAAAACCCAAGACTAGCCTAAGCATTTGCACTATAGCCATACAAAGCATGAGTGATATGGCCATAGCAGCCCAAAATAGTGTTAGAACACCTCAAAATAAGAACAAAATCATGCTGGAGCAAAGCCAAAATATGCTAGGATGATGAGTCAAAGCATCATGCACATAAAGCTAGTAAGCAAGATTTGTTCTACAAGTATATGGAGCATGCAAAATACAACCAAAACAACAAAAGATAGAGTCATGACATGCCAAATGATGACCAAATACGTGCTGAAATGGACTAAACATAAGCTAGGATGACATGCCAAAGCGAGAAGCATATAAAGCTAGTTTTTGAGATTTACACTACAAGTGTATTGCACATGCATGGAGTGACAAAACCAACCCAAAAAGGATCTAAGGCATGGTAAAACATCACCAAAAATCTACTGAAATGGACTCAACACAAGCTAGGCAAACATGCTACTTTGATGAGCTACAAATGGGATTACACTACACATACAAGATGCATGCAAAATATGACCAAAATAGCCATGGACAGACTTAAGGTAGGTTCTAAAAGTCACAAAAAAAGGCCTGAACCAAGCCTCAAAAATACATAGAGGCATGCTCCTTTGGAAGGCCAAAAATGCAAGCAAACAAAAACCAAAAGAGAGGGGGCCACCCCCTCTGATTTGAGGCCTCAAAACCACATGCCTACCACTGAAAGTCCACTAGAGTTCAGTGGTTAGAAGTCCAAACCAAGGCTATCTTGGAGGCCTTAAGGCATGGCTCAAAACAAGGCCAAACAAGGCCAACAAGAGGGTTGAAGACCCTCAACAGCCAAAAGATCTTAAACAAACTTCAAAAGCACTTAAATACAAGACTTTTTCAGTTGAAAGCAAGGCCTAAAACAATATGCAGGGATGGCCAAAATGAGGTACAAAAAAGTGCTGAAAAAGGGAAGAAACTTACCCTTGAAGATCCACTTCGAAACCAGCAACTTCAGGGGGTAGAACCTCACTTTTAGAGCTCAAGAAGTCCTCCCAAGAACCTCAATCCAATGGTGGTGGTGTATCTCCAAGTGTTGTAGTGTAAAAGTGCAAGGAAAATGGACTTTAAGGCACAAATGAACAACAATATAGAGAGAGAGAGATATTTCTTCTCAAAAATGCTGAACCTCTGCTAAGGAGAGAGGCTCTCTCCTTATATAGGAGAAAATCAATGCAAAGCTTCTTCAAGAAGCTTGGCAAGAGCTTCATCCCTCCATAGGCAAATAAAAGGATTCCAGCTGGCTCAAAAGATCTGGAGTGAAACCTGCTGAGACAGGGGTGCTGCCGGCCATCAGGGATGGCCGGCAGTGGCTCATTGATGGCCGGCAGGCTCAATCAATGGCCGACAGAAACAAAGTGGGGGTCGGCAGGTCCAAAAGGTAGCCGACAGTGCACCAAGAAGCACATTCTGAAAGGACCAAGTCATGGTCCAAGAATGGGGCAAAAAGGATACAGGGTCTGGAAAGCTCGATCCTGTGACGTTCCGCCGCGAAAGTCGAATACCCGACAAGCAATCGAACTTGTGGCTAGATGTACCTGCAAGCACAACCGAGTCTAGAGGACGGTCAAAAATGGGATGTCTACAATATGCTGGAGTATTCCCACAGATGGCACCAATTGTGGAGAAGGTGGTTCAGAAATACTCTTTGGATCCAGTAGGACACTCGTGATCCTCAGCTAGTCACCTGAAAAAGAATGAACACTCCGGTCGGGCGTGCCGGAATTAGCATTCCGATGGACAAGTCAGTGTATACTCTCTTGGTTGCTTATATCTCAAGTTAGACTTACTTGTTCTCACATACCTCTTTTGGCTGATGCTCTTCTTATTTATAGTCGTCCTTGATGTTGATGGTTGGGCACACCTTTCCTCCAATGGATAGTCGCTCATTCAGCTTTCTCTTCATATTCGGCCCAGTTTACAACTGATTCAGAGGTCGATCTGGATATTCGGCCTCTGTCCCTCGGGGCTATGAGCCGTATTGTACATGATTTGATTTCCTTCTTTAATTTATTCAGCTAACCTACGTAATAATTTACTCGGCTAACCTACGTAATAATTTACTTGGCCCCCACAATTATTAATTTTTTTTTCTTTTTATTCATTTTATTTTCTTTTCTTTTTCTCCTTATTTTCTTTTCTCTTCTTTCTTTTTTTTTCCCTTCTCTTCTTTCTTTTTTAATTTTGTTTAATTTATTAATTCATTACAATTAATACCAATTAATATTCATGTTTAATTTATATTAATGTTGTGATTTCATTACATTCTATTTTTATATTCATTTTAATTATTTATTTCTATATTTATTTTCTTTATTATTATTTTTTTTTTCTTCATTTTATTTTCTTTTCTTTTGTTTTTCTCCTTATTTTCTTTTCTCTTCTTTTTTTTTTCTTCTCTTCTTTTCTTCTCTTAATTGTTTTTTATTTTCTTTTTCGCAACGAAGCAAATCGCCATTGTGATAGAGCAGATTGCGATTGCGGCGGCACTAGGGTTTCAGATCGATTGGGAGAGAGAGAAGAGAGATCGCGACGGACCAGATCGCGATTGTGGCGGCGCTAGGGTTTCAGATTGATCGCGATGGTCAGGTTTTACCCCTCAATTAAGAGAAAGATGTTGATGAGCTCTTTGCTAAGTGGGTTACAAGGTGAAGTCCTCAGACAATGGATGATGTGCTGTGTTGACCCCTCATCGTCGCTGGAAATCGCCTCTCTCCTTTCGTGAGAGGGAGAGAATGAGTGTGTTTTGTTTATATACCGATACACTTGTAATAACTTGAAAGTGTGAAGGGCATTTAAGTCTTTGACATTCAGTTTGCCGCTTAAGCTGAAAAAATAAGCACCTCCTCCCCCACTCAACCAAAAAGCTCATTTTCTACTTATAAAAAGCTATAATCCACACCTATTAAGCTACACCAAGCACTTAGAAACAATTTAATTTAAGCCGAAAACTAAGTTTGTCTTGAATTCTAATAACACCATTCATTGCCCCTCAGGTTCATTGCATATTTCTTACTAATTTGATTCTTTTATATATTAATTTCTAAATATAATTTTAAATAAAATCATGAAGTTGATTAATTTATGAGTTTGGTATTGAGATCTAGAATAAATAATTTTTTTTGTTGAAATTATTACAAAATTATGATTATATATTCATTAGTATTCTTTTCCATTTATATTTTTAACCAATCCAATTGGTTGGTTATGTTGGATTAATTTCTAATTGGGACCACATATTTAAATGTGTGTTATCATTTAAGAAGCCTAAAACTTAAGTGATCTAATTTAGTTATAAGTAGGCTTAAGGGTATGTTTGTCATGGAATTAATGTGTAGATACCATTGTGTAATTTCTATTTCTATGAGGGGCAGAAATAGAAATTATGATAATTAGTTTTTTAACTGCCTACAACTGTCAGATTGAAAACTATAAACTTTTAAGGATAATGGTCCCCAATCCTGCCTATATATGCAAAACAAAATCACATTCTCTAGATCCTCTCAAGGAGAGATTATACAGCATTAAAGTAAGGAAAGGATTGGAAGGCTATCCCGTAATCATGCTTCCGCTCAACCATCATAATGGATTCGGGTACACATCTCTCTTCGATTTCTTAATAATACAACATGATACGCGATCCGATATTTCAAACTTTTTAGGATTTTCTCACTACAAGTGGTATCAGAGCTATCGTATCATGTTTCTTGTTAGAAATCGATATTTTAGTATAAGTCATTCTTGCCATTAATTTTGATTGACTGTTTCATAGCATAAACCTGATAAGAAAAAGGAATTGTGGGTTTATTCTGCATTTTGATTTATGAATCGGTTTTCGTTTTGGTTAATTGGAACGATGTTCCTTGATGCAAAGACATTGATCTTTAGCACTGGTTTTTCAGAAACTGTTTTATTAAAGTTTTGTTTCCTAGAAACAGTTTTTTTTACAAACAATTTTTTTTCCAATTTTCTGGTTCTATAAAATAAATAAAAAAACAGTTTTTTTTTTTTTTCAAAGTTTTTGTTTTCGGGTTTTGGAATTTCATTGACAACATCATGCACTATGTTCGTATCCAATATGTTTAAACGGGTAACAGATCGTTTTGCGCTTGTGTTTACACATGGAAACAATGGTCTCTCGGGTAGTTCATCCAGATGGATATTTGAAAGGCCAAATTGGGTCTTGTCCTATTGCATTTCCATATTAAGTGGTGGTATCATGGCCCACTCTTATTTTGGGTATATATATCATGTTCTATTTTTATTATTATTATTATTATTTATTTTTTTATTTTTTTATTTTTTTTTTATTATTTTTATTTTTATTTTTTTATTTTTTTTTGTTTTGGACTCTTTGGGCCTTGTTTGATAGTCTGTTTAAAATCCTTTCCTATTATGAATTTCCTGTACATGTGTTTATTTCATGTTCATGGCACCAAGAATAAAAAATAAATAAATAAATTTACGAAAACCGTAAAATAAGAATTTGGGGGTTGTTTCCATGGATTAGATAAAGTTGGATATATAACAAAATCCCTTGATTTTAAAAAATTGCGAATGCAATACTTTTGCTTACAGTTATATGTATACATCATATATATGATTAACGAATTAAAGAGTCTTCAATTTCAATTTAAATAATTTCATGCAACTATCTAACATTCTGAATATAAGTCAATTAAAACAAGATGTCACCAAAACGACCTCTGTTGTCTAGATTGTTTTATATGGAATGTTTGGATGTTCATGTATGTGTACATCATGAGGGTATTAACCGGTCCAAAGACAGGATTAATACTTGGCAGAATTGCACACACATTTGTGGTGATAAACATGTGCCAATTATCAAGGTAACCTAATGTGAATAATAAGTCCATCAAAAGATAGATTTTTTATTTGACAGAACTTATTGTCAATGTTTGATCATTACAACAAGAATACCACTTACAGTTAATATCACTGCCCAAAGGCTTGGTATTAATGTTGTGTTAGGTATCTTGAAATGTTGTCATAAAATTATTTGATTTAGAGACTATTTATTTGGTTCTTTGATGTGAGCATGATTGTTTATTCATTTTATTTTATTCTTTATTCAGCTTTAATGTCGACTACTTCAATCTCTGCCAACATAAACAATGTTCCAATGTTAAATGGAATTGTTCTTGGCTGCATGGACATAGACTTGGCATTAAGAATGCCAAAACCGAACGATCCCACTGAACAAAGTACTCCTGAGGAAATTGTGTACTCTGAAAAGTGGAATCGTTCCAACAGGCTAAGTCTTATGATCATGAAGCGCAGGATTCCAGAAGTTTTTAGGGGTGCAATAACAAATGATGTTACCATTGCCAGTCTATTTCTTTCAAAAATTCAGAAGCGTTTTGCTAAAAACGATAAGGCTGAAACAAGCACGCTTTTAGTAAGCTTGATTTCAATGAAGTATAAGGCAAGCATAATGTTTGAGAGTACATCATGGAAATGTCTCATATTGCTTCAAAGCTTAAGGCACTAAAGCTCGACCTATCTGATGATTTACTCATGTATTTAGTTCTTATCTCTCTTCCTACACAATTTAACCAATTTAAGGCCAGTTACAACTGTGAGAAGGAGAAATGGACTCTCAATGAGCCTATTTCGTTTTATGTGCAAGAAGAAGAGAGATTGAAGTAAGACAGGGCCGAAAATGCTCATTTGGCTAGCACATCAAAGAATACAGGCAAGATGAAGCATAAGGGAAAAGAAGTTGCTGCTCCTAAGGGTCCGGAGCCAAAGAAACAAAAAAAAAAAAAAAGGATGGTTGTTTCTTTTATGGCAAGCTCGGACACAAGAAGAAGGATTGTGCCAGCCTGGCGTGTAAAGAAAGGGTTGCCTGAACTACCGAAAGCCAACTGATGCTGAAAGACATATCTTTGTGGGTGATGACAAGTCAGTGCAAGTGAAGGCAATAGGGAACTTTAGATTATTACTTAAGACTAGTTACTATTTGGATTTAAAAGATACTTTTGTTGTACCGTCTTTTAGACGGAATTTAGTTTCTATTTCCATATTGGATAAATTTGAATATTGTTGTGCTTTTGGAAATAAGCAGTTCAGTTTGTCTATTAATTCAAATGTTGTTGGTACTAGTTTACTTAATGCTTTTGATAATCTATATTTGCTAGAAACTATTTCATCTTATAATGAAACCTGGCAAGTGGAATCACGAGGTATAAGGCGTAAATTAAATAAGGAAAATTTAGCCTCATTATGGCACACACGCCTAGGTCACATCTCTAAATCTAGAATTGAGCGACTTGTGTCTGATGGGATTTTGGACTCTCTTGATTTTTCAAACTTTGATGTCTATGTTGAGTGTGTAAAGGGAAAACAGACCAAAATAAAGAAGTTAGGCGCCAATCGGACTACGGACGTCTTAGAATTAATTCATACGAATATATGCGAGCCATTCCTTACGGCATCTTGGAATGGTCAACAATATTGTATAACTTTCATAGACAACTACTCCAGATATGGGTATCTAATTTTCATACATGAGAAATCACAGTCTTTGGACGTATTCAAAAAGTTTAAGGCCGAAGTTGAGTTACAGCTCAACAAACGGATAAAAAGTGTCAGGTCTGACCATGGTGGTGAATACTATGGTAGATATGATGGATCAGGTGAACAACGTCCCAGACCGTTTGCTAAATACTTAGAGAAATGTGGAATCGTCCCACAATACACCATACCAGGATCACCTAGCATGAGCAGTGTATTTGAGAGACGAAACCGGACTCTTAAGGATATGGTAAGAAATATGACTAGTCATTATACTTTACCAGAGTCCCTCTAGGGTGAGGCTCTGAAAACAACAACTTATATCTTAAATCGAATACCAACTAAAGCAACTGCAAAAACACCTTATGAGCTTTGGGTTGGGCGAAAGCCTAGTCTAAAGCACTTGCATGTGTTGGGGTTGTCCTGCTAAGGTGAGGCCTTATAAACCTCATGAAAGAAAATTAGACTCCAAAACCGTCAGCAGCTACTTTATTGGCTATGCCGAGCGATCATGGGGCTACAAGTTTTATGATCCCACAAGTAGGTTAATATTTGAGATGGGAACTGCAACATTCTTTGAGGATGTTGAGTTTAGGGGAAGAAATCCAGTTAGAGACATTATTTTTGAGGAGGAAGAGGGAGCAATCCCAATTCCTACTACTACTTTTGACCAAGTGCAGGTTCCTACACCAGTCATTACACAAGAAGTAAATTCCGATCCTTAACCAGACAATATTGTTCAACCCCTCATTCCAGATGAGGTAATTGTTCCTAAGGAACAAACTCAACAACTTCAAGAACCTATGCCATTAAGACGATCCACGAGAGAACGGAGATTTGCAATTTCAGATGATTATATTGTATATGTCACGACCCAAACCCGCCCCTATAGGTTTAGCGTCATGACCGGCCAGTAATCATAGATTACTTACGGCCTCCATACAAATAGACTCTTGAATATAAGATACGGGGCTCAGCGGAAGTCTAAAATAACATAATATTTTTCCATTGAGCCGTGCATACATGAAAAGGATTTCATATCATAAGTAAATATTCACTCTTTATATATATATACACACCATATTAGTCTCAACATCCACATATTATAGTATTACAAAACCCTAAAAAAATACACCTATAAAAACATTTATCAAGCAAAGGGGTTCAACTAGCATGGCTCCAACTGAGCCCAGTTACTTCTCTTGGAAGCTCCTCAAAAGGCTGACCCGAGTAGACTCGAGGCTTTCTTAACCCTAATATTCATCTTGCCTACCTACATATATATAAATAAATAGTGAGCTAGAGCCCAGTGAGTAATAATAGAATAAAGAGGTTATATGAATGAAGCTCAATAATACTGCCAAACCAAATTTCATTTATGTTCTCAAAATTCATTAATTTCATCATCAAGATCTTTCAATATCGTTTTATGTGGTACATCCATGAAGTAACAACATTTCAAAGATAACGGACCGTAACAGTCTAACACTAGAGACCTCTATGTGCCAATCAATTCAAAAGCCATAGTATTGTTACGGTCCAACACTAGAGATCTCTGTGTGTCAATCAATTCAAAAGCCATGGTATTGTTCCCCCAGGCAAGGGCTTATCCATGGTATTGTCTCCCCCAAGCAAGGGCCTAGCCATGGTATTATCTCCCTAAGGCAAGGGCCTAGCCATGGTATTGTCTCCCCCAGGCAAGGACCTACATTCAATGGATGCTACAAAACCATTTCAAAACAGAACTTCATTCATTCTAAGAAAATAACGTTTCAATAGGCCATGCTATCAATTATCATATCGTTTCAATAATTCATTCAATCAATCACATATCCATTTTGATAGCAATAACATTTTCGAAAGTAAAGATAATTTGAACATATCTTTATAAAGTTATTACTCACAGTGGTTTGTGTTGTCACTAAGCCTTGGACGTCCACCTAAACAAAACAAATAACAAAAGCACAATTGAAGCACCATTTCATCTTAATTCAATTCTCTTTACGTGTTTCTAGCTTGTTTCAAGACTATGTGAGTCCAAATGGTGCCTAAGAACACCTGAAATGGCATGAGAATGCAAATACGTACTTAAAAGAGTTAGTCAAAATTTGCTGAAAACAGGGTTTCCGCTCGAGCGAAACTTTCTTAGCTCGAGCAGGGGTTCAAAAATAAAAGTGGTCGCTCGAGAATAACTTCCATCACTCGAGCGGTCTGCAAACTTAGCAAACATACTAGTTGCATGAAATTCTCGCTCGACGGTCGCTCGAGCAGAAGATTGAGTAAAAAGAGTACTCGTTCAAGCGCCACTTTGGTCGCTCGAGCGATCTGTAAAATTTTAAAAACTTCTGCGAGCTTGATTTTCAAGCTCGAGCGAAGCTTCTCTCGCTCGAGCGAACAAGCCGAATTCTGGGATTTCCAAAACTGTGTTTGAAGTTCAAAAATGATAACCAAAGCCCCAAAACTTGTATTTCTGGTGCAAAACCATGGAAAATCATTGTAAAACTTGAAAACACTCCCAATTTGAAATCATTTACTCAAAAATCATGATCCATTCGACAACACAAAGCTTGAATCTCTATGTCATGAACCATGCAAGCATCACATTGAATCAAATCTTCTTATATCTTTCAAAAAGTTGATCAACCCATATGATAAGTATGAAAACATGAGAAAGCCTTTAAGTTAAGTTGTAGAAATGCCATGCATGTGTGAATTTCTTGAATTCTAACTCAAAATGCCCATGCACGTGTACAATTCAACCCTTTTTCACCCAATTCATGGAAATCTAACACATATCTCCCAAACTACATGCAAAAGAGTGTTAGAATTAGTTGAGTTAGACTTCTCCATGCAATATTTTCAAGAATTAAAGATGGATTTCATACCTAGTGTTGAACACAAGTGTTGCCTAGCTCAATTCACCAAAATTCTAGCAATTCTCGTCAAATCTCTTCTTCCTCTCTCTAAAGTGTTGAGTTCTTCCTCTCCCTTCCTCAAAATCTTAGTCAAATCATGTATCTATGAGCTCAAGGCCTAATTAGAGCCTTGTATAGGATATAATTAAGTTAGCCTAATCAAGTATGATTAAGGTTAATTAGCTAGGCTTAATTCTAACTAATTCAATCAGTTTATTCTAATTATTTTGATCCAAATCAATTTTCAATTAAAGTTGCCATAAAATTCAAAATATTCTAATTAGTCTATTACGCTAATCAATTTCAGTTTTTGAAGACGTCTAGGCTCTCAATTTCTGTCTCTAATTTGTCAATTTGAACAGATATTCCATGTAACAACAGATAGCTACAAAATTAAGCATGTAATCACACAATTAAACACACAATCATGCAATTAAACTTATTAGAATAATATAATATAATAGTCCGGAGGTCAAGGTCATCAAAGTCTCTCCTCCTTAGAAAGTTTGGTCCTCCAAACTTAAATTACCTTCAGATGGAAACAAAAGCGGATATCGTTGCCGCATCTCTTCCTCTTTCTCCGAAGTGGCTTCCTTCCCATTGTGTTCTTTCCACTAAAATTTTACCATGGGGATAGTTTTGTTTCTCAACTGTTTTACTTGCCGATCGATGATTTGCACGGGCCATTCTTTATACATCATATTCTTATCCAAAGCAATTCGGTGGTTATCAATCACATGGAACGAATCTCTAAGATATCCACGAAGCATGGATACATGGAAAATATTATGCACTTGTTCCATTCCCGGCGGTAAGGCAATACGGTAAGGGACAGGACCCAACTTCTCGAGGATTTGAAATGGCCCGATATAGCGAGGAGTCAATTTTTCCTTTTTGCCAAATCTCATCTACCCCTTCATTGGGGTCACCTTGATAAATACCTGATCTCCCATTTCATACTCTAAGTCCCTTCTTCGCTGATCTGCATAGCTTTTCTGTCGGCTCTGTACAGTTTTGAGCCTTTGTTGAATGATTTTGATTTTCTTAGTTGTCTCTTGCACAAGTTCAGTCCCATAAATAGCCCTATCACCAACCTCTGTCCAACAAACCGGCGATCTTCATTTTCTGCCATATAGTGCCTTATATGGTGCCATACCGATGCTAGTGTGGAAACTATTGTTATAAGAAAACTCAGCCAATGGTAAATAGGTTTCCCAGTTACCCTAAAAATCCAAAACACACATACGAAGCATGACTTCTAAGGTCTGAATAGTCCTCTCGGTTTGCCCATCGGTTTGTGGATAAAATGTTGTACTAAATTTCAATTATGTTCCCATTGCATCCTGCAGACTATGCCAAAATCTAGAAACAAATTTAGGATCCCTATATGATACAATAGACACTGGAACCCCATGTAGTCAAATAATTTCGTCAATATAGATAGTAGCAAGTCTATATGCAGTAAAAGAAATCTTTACGGCAAGAAAATGAGCAGACTTAGTCAGTCTATCAACTACAACCCAAATAGAATCCATACCTCTAGGTGTCCGAGGTAGGCCAACAACAAAGTCTATGGTGATATGCTCTCATTTCCATTTCGGAATAAGAAGAGCCTGAAGCAAACCCGCTGGTTTCTGATGCTCCGTTTTTACCTATTGGCATTATAAGCATTTAGAGTTGAAGTTAGTAATCTCTCTTTTCATGTTGGGCCGCCAATACACTGACTTCAAATCTTGGTACATTTTAGTGTTTCCTGGGTACATAGCAAACACTGACTTGTGGGCTTCCTCTAAAATTTTCCTTTTCAAATCCACATCATTTGGAACACACAATCTCCCTTGAAATTTCAACATGGAATCTTCAATTATGAACCTCAGTTTAGGCTTGGTGTCAAGTTTATCATAAATCTTCTTCAAAAACTCATCATTCATTTGCTTTCGTTTAATTCCCTCGATAATGGCAGGCTGGGCAGACATCGTGGCTATCAAGCTATCTTGTTCAAAAGACACCACTTCAATTTCAAGTTTTTTAAACTCTAGTAGCAGTTCTCTCTAATTTGTGAGTAAACAGGCAAGATTCCCCATATTTTTTCTACTAAGTGCATCTGTTACAATATTGGCTTTACTCGGATGATAGTGAATTTGCAAGTCATAGTCTTTGATTAGTTCAAGCCATCGTCTTTGATGCATGTTCAACTCTTTCTGTGTGAAAAAGTATTTCAAGCTCTTATGATCTATGTACACTTCACATTTGGTCCCATACAAATAGCGACACCATATCTTTAATGCAAACATATCTACATCGAGTTTTAGATCGTATGTAGGGTAGTTCTTCTCATGTGGCCTCAACTGCTGAGAGGCATATGCAATCACCTTGCCATTCTGCATTAAGACATAACCCAGACCCTTATAAGATACATCACTAAAGATCATAAAACCTTTAGTAGTTGAGGGAATAGTAAGGATTAGAGTTGTGGTCAGTCTTGTCTTCAACTCTAGGAAGGCCATTTCTCTCTGATCCTTTCATTCAAATGGTTCCCCTTTTCGAGTTAACTGGGTCATTGGTACAATAATTTTTGAGAAGTCCCTAACAAATCTTCGGTAATAACCTGCCAATCCCATAAAATTGCGAACCTCTGACACATTAGTTGGGGTAGGCCAATTAATAATTGCTTCGATTTTCTGAGGATCAACTGAGATACCATTTCTGTTGATAACATGCCCCAAAATGTTACTTCATCAAGCCAAAATTCACACTTCTTCAATTTCCCTTACAGTTGCTTTTCTCTAAGTGTTTGAAGAGTCATTCTCAAATGTTGTTCATGCTCATCCTTACTTTTAGAATAAATCAAAATGTCATCAATGAAAACAACTACAAAGCCATCTAAGAAAGGTTTGAAGACCCTGTTCATCAAATCCATGAATGCTGCGAGTGTATTAGTGACTCCGAAAGGTATGACTAAAAACTCATAATGCCCATACCTGGTTCGGAAAGCTGTCTTTTCAATAGCTTCAGTCTTAACTTTCAACTGGTGATAGCCTGATCTCAAGTCAATTTTTTAAAATACTTGGGCCCCTTGCAACTGGTCAAATAAATCATCAATACGTGGCAATAGATATTTATTTTTCTCTGTTACCTTTTTGAGCTCTCGGTAATCAATGCATAGTTGGAGAGTGTCATCTTTCTTCCTTACAAACAATACCGGTGCACCCCACAGTGATGTGCTCAATCTAACAAACCCCTTATCCAGTAGTTCTTGCAGTTGGACTTTCAATTCTTTCATTTTAGTGGTAGACATACGGTAGGGAGTTTTAGAATTTGGTTGTGTTCCCGGTATTACATCAATTGTAAATTCAATCTCTCTATCAACAAGTCGGTTTGGTAATTCATTTGGAAATATATCAAGAAAATCTCTCACCACTGGTATATTGTCTAGAGTAATGTCTATAGTTGGTTCAGTTATTACACTACACAAATACCCTTGGCAACCCTTATTTATTAGTTTTCGGGCTTTCATGGAAGATATGAGATATGGTGGAGGAACTACCCCTTTTCCCTCAAAATAAAATTCATCTTTTTCGGGAGGTCAGAATATCACTTGTTTCAAAGCACAATCAATAGTTGCATGGTATTTGGCTAGCCAATCCATTCCTAAAACAACATCAAAATGTCTCATGTCTAAAGATATTAAATCAGCATACAAAATAGCATTCCCAAGAAATAATTCACATGCAACAAATACGGTTGAACATAGTATGGATCCCCCCGTAGGTGATGCAACATATAAGATATAGCTCAATGTTTCCATGGGTCTATTCAGGGTTTCAGCAAAAACCATAGAAACAAACAAATGTGTAAACCTTGAATCAATTAAAACATAAACAGGTTTACCACAAATGGAGATTGTACCTGACACTACTGCCTCAGTATTTTGAGTATCCCCCGGAATCAGTGCAAAAACTCTTCCTTGCCTTTGTTCATTTCTTGTAGTAAACGATGTTGCAGCTGGTTTTGTTGTGGGAACTGATCCAATCAAGCTTTGTGGCACCTCGGTTGCCACCCTGACGTGATTGTGTGCAATCTTTGGCGATGTGTCCTAACTTTCCACAGTGATAACAAGCCCCTGATGCATGGTAGCAAACACCCCAATGTTTCCTTCCGCATGTGGTACAAGTTGGCGTTGAATCACCACCTTGGCTTGAACCAATATTGCTAGAACTCCCAGATTTGAACTTCTTATTTGTTGACGTAGGTCCCTTATTAAAATTCTGTTTTCTACTCTTCCATTCAAAGTTCTATTTACGGTTGGCCGCATTTCTCTCTGCTATTAGCGCCCTATCAAGTACATTCACATATGTCGGCAATTTGAGCACATTGATTTTATCCAAAATTAGGTCACGCAAACCTCCCTCAAACTGTTTAGCTTTCTTGTAGTCCGTATCTACCATATGGGGTGCGAAGCGAGCTAATTCTGTAATTTGAGCCTCATACTCGGCAACTGATTTGTTTCCCTACTTGAGTTCCATAAATTCAGATACTTTTCTGTCCCGCACACATTGTGGAATGTATTTCTCGTAAAAGATTTTCAGGAAACGAGCCCAAGTAACATCCTTATTACCATCTTGAACCAACATTCACCAACGTCTTGCATCATCTTCCAATGTGAATGCAGCTAGTTGTACTTTTTGAGCTTCGGTACATGGAAACACTTCAAATGATTTCTCAATCCCTAAGACCCAAGCCTCGGCCTTCAATGGTTCAATTCCGCCATGAAACACTGGTGGCTTCATCTTTTTAAATTCTCTAGTCAAAGCAACAGTACAGGTCTCCAGCTGACACCCTGGAGCTGGAGGTGGTACAAGCATTGGAGATGGGGGTGGTGGTTGTGGTTGTTGTTATTGTTGCCACTGTTGTTGTTGTCTTATGGCTTCAGCCATGTCTTGCATCATTTGTTCCATTCTATCCAGTCTTGAGGAGGTTGCCTTCTCTAGTTCATCACCTCTTGTTCTCACCATTTTCTATATGAAACTTGTATTACAACAAACACAATATATATATATATATATATATATATATATATTCATGTACGCAATTGCATATAAAATCATGAAATCATCTCACTCAACATATCAAATGCACATTAATGTAATCCTAAAGTCTCTTCTAGACCCTCTATAGCTCAACGAACAAGTGAGTGAGATATAACTCGTGCTCTGATACCACTCTGTCACGACCCAAACCCGCCCCTATAGGTTTAGCATCATGACCGGCCAGTAATCATAGATTACCTACAGCCTCCATACAAATAAACTCTTGAATATAAGATATGGAGCTCAATGGAAGTCTAAAATAACATAGTATTTTTCCATTGAGCCGTGCATACATGAAAAGGATTTCATATCATAAGTAAAGATTCACTTTATATATATATATACACCATATTAGTCTCAACATCCACATCTTATAGTATTACAAAACTCCAAAAAAATACACACACAAAAACATTTATCAAGCAAAGGGGTTCAACTAGCATGGCTCCAATTGAGCCCAATTACTTCTCTTGGAAGCTCCTTAAAAACCTGACCCGGGTAGACTCGAGGCTTTCTTAACCCTGATGTTCAGCTTGCCCACCTACATATATATAAATAAATAGTGAGCTAGAGCCCAGTGAGTAATAACAGAATAAAGAGGTTATATGAATGAAGCTTAATAATATTGCCAAACCAAATTTCATTTATGTTCTCAAAATTCATTAATTTCATTATCAAGATCTTTCAATATCATTTTATGTGCTACATCCATGAAGTAACAACATTCCAAAGATAATAGATCGTAACAGTCTAACACTAGAGATCTATGTGTGTCAATCAATTCAAAAGTCATGGTATTGTTCCCCCAGGCAAGGGCCTAGCCATGGTATTGTCTCTCCCAGGCAAGGGCCTACATTCAATGGATGCCACAAAACTATTTCAAAATAGAACTTCATTTATTATAAGAAAATAACGTTTCAATAGGCCATGCTATCAATTATCATATCATTTCAATAATTCATTTAATCAATCACATATCCATTTCGATAACAATAACATTTTCGAAAGTAAAAATAATTTGAGCATATCTTTATAAAGTTATTACTCACAGTGGTTTATGTTGTCACTAAGCCTCGGACGTCCACCTAAACAAAAGCACAGTTGAAGTGCCATTTCATCTTAATTCAATTCTCTTTACGTGTTTCTAGCATGTTTCATGACTATGTGAGTCCAAATGGTGCCTAAGAACACTTGGAATGGCATGAGAATGCAAATACGTACTTAAAAGAGTTAGTCAAAATTTGTTGAAAACAGGGTCTCCACTCGAGCGCAACTTCCTTCGCTCGAGTGGGGGTTCAAAAAAAAAGGTGGTCGCTCGAGTATAACTTCCATCGCTCGAACGATCTGCAAACTTAGCAAAAGTACTGGTTGCGTGAAATTCCCGCTCGACGGTCGCTAGAGCAGAAGACTGAGTAAAAAGGGTCCTCGCTCGAGCGCCACTCTGGTTGCTCGAGCAATTTGTAAAATTTTAAAAACTTCTGGGAGGTTGATTTTCACACTTGAGCGAAGCTTTCCTTGCTCGAGCAGACAAGCCAAATTCTGGGATTTCCAGAACTGTGTTTGAAGTTCAAAAATGATAACCAAAGCCCCAAAACTTGTATTTCTGGTGCAAAATCATGGAAAATCATTATAAAACTTGAAAACACTCCCAATTTGAAATCATTTAGTCAAAAATCATGATCTATTTGACAACCCAAAGCTTGAAACTCTATGTCATGAACCATGCAAGCATCACATTGAATCAAATCTTCTTATATCTTTCAAAAAGTTGATCAACCCATATGATAAGTATGAAAACATGAGAAAGCCTTCAAGTTAAGTTGTAGAAATGCCATGCATGTGTGAATTTCTTGAATTCTAACTCAAAATGCCCATGCATGTGTACAATTCAACTCCTTTTCACCCAATTCATGGAAATCTAACACATATCTCCCAAATTACATGCAAAAGAGTGCTAGAATTAGTTGAGTTAGACTTCTGCATGCAATATTTCCAAGAATTAAAGATGGATTTCATACCTAGTGTTGAGTACAAGTGTTGGCCTAGCTTAATTCACCAAAATTCTAGCAATTCTTATCAAATCTCCTCTTCCTCTCTCTAATGTGTTGAGTTCTTCCTCTCCCTTCCTCAAAATCTTAGTCAAATCATGTATCTATGAGCTCAAGGCCTAATTAGAGCCTTATATAGGATATAATTAAGTAAGCCTAATTAAGTATGATTAAGGTTAATTAGCTAGGCTTAATTCTAACTAATTCAATCAGTTTATTCTAATTATTTTGATCCAAATCAATTTTCAATTAAAGTTTCCATAAAATTCTAAATATTCTATTTAGTCTATTACGCTAATCAATTTTAGTTTCTGAAGCCATCTAGGGTCATAATTTTTGTCTCTAAGTTGTCAATTTGAACAGATATTCCATGTAACAACAAATAGGTACAAAATTAAGCATGTAATCACACAATTAAACACATGATCATGCAATTAAACTTATTAGAATAATATAATATAATAGTCCGGAGGTTGGGGTTGTCACAGTATATCTCTAGGAAAATGAGGCAGAAAATGAAATGTTGAAAGATGATCCAATCAACTTTCATCGAGCCATGAAAAGTTCCAACTCTCATAAATGGATAGAAGCCATGAATGAAGAATACAAGTCTATGCAAGACAATAAAGTTTGGGAACTTGTCCCATTACCAATTAGTGTGAAACCCGAAGGTTGTAAATGGATATTTAAAACCAAAAGGGATTCAAATGGTAATGTGGAGAGGTATAAGGCATGTCTTGTAGCCAAAGGCTTTACTCAAAAGGAAGAAATTGATTTTAAAGAAACTTTCTCTCTGGTTTCAACGAAAGACTCTTTTAGGACAATTATGGCGCTTGTTGCACATTTTAACCTTGAGTTGCATCAGATGGATGTCAAAACAGCGTTTCTCAATGGTGACATTGAAGAAACAATTTATATGGTGCAACCAGAAAACTTTGTGTCAGGAGACCCAAAGAATATGGTATGCAAATTGACCAAATCCATCTATGGACTCAAACAAGTTTCTTGGCAGTCGTATTTCAAATTTTATCAAGTTATTACTTCGTATGGCTTTGAAACAAATGTCATTGATGAATGTGTGTATCACAAGTTCAGTGCGAGTAAACACATATTCTTGGTTTTATATGTCGATGACATATTGCTTGCCACAAACAATATAGGCTTATTGCATGACAACAAGAGATTTCTATCAAAGAATTTTGAAATGAAAGATCTTGGTGATGCTTCATTTGTATTAGGAATTGAAATACACCGAGATCGTTCTCGGGGTATTCTAGGATTATCACAAAGGAGCTATATCGAAAAAGTCCTCAACAGATTTGGCATGCAAAATTGCAAACCAGGTATAACCCCGGTCGCTATGGGAGACAAGTTTAGTCTCAGCCAATGCCCGAAGAACAGTTTTGAGATTAAAGAAATGCAAAAGATTCCTTATGCCTCGGCTGTAAGGAGTCTAATGTATGCTCAAGTATGTACGTGTCCGGATATTGCGTTCATAGTTGGCATGTTAGGTAGATATTTAAGTAACCCTGGCATGGATCATTGGAAAATAGCCAAGCGAGTTATGAGGTATTTACAGAGAACAAAGGAATATATGCTCAAATATAAGAGATCAAATCAGTTAGAGATCAATGGGTATTCCGACTCCGATTTTACTGGATGCCAAGACAGTAGGAGATCCACATCAGGCTATATTTATCTGTTAGCTGGTAGAGCGATTTCTTGGAGGTCTGCCAAGCAAACGCTCATAACTTCTTCCACCATGGCCGCAGAGTTTGTAGCATGTTACAAGGCATCAAATCATGGAATATGGTTGCGGAATTTTGTTACTGGGTTGCGTATTTTGGAAGGTATTGAAAGACCACTCAAGTTATACTGTGACAATAAGTCAGGAGTTCTATATTCCAATAGCAATAGGAGCCCGACAAAGTCGAAGCATATTGGCATCAAGTTCCTAGTTGTAAAAGAAAGAGTACATAGCAGATAGATTTCCATAAAGCACATTGGGACAAACTCCATGATAGCAGATTCGCGTACGAATGGACTACTACCCAAGGTCTTTCATGAGCACACTGCTCATAAGGGTGTTGTTCTATTTGAAAACACTCTAGTTTAGTGGGAGCTTGTATTTGTATTATTGTATTATTACTTTATGTTAGACTAGAGTTTTATTTATGTACTTGGATTGATTTCTGCAGAAATGAAGTATTCAGTTTGTTACACTCTGTTACGTATTTTGAAGTATTGATCTCAATAAAGTTAAGTAGGACCAGTTGGAAATAGGCATGTGTGGATCACATTACATGTAATTTTCGTGCTACGCATCCATAATTGATCTATGTCATTTGGCTGTGTTGGTATACGTGACCATTGATGGGCCAAGTTACGATTAATATAACAAAGACCGCTTTGATCCTATATCTATATAGTTAACAGACAAGATTGTTCTATGGTCATGATAACAAATTTCTGAGCTCACTAAAGTTAAACATATTTATCAAGTGACACATGTGGTCCAGTGGGAGATTGTTGGATTAATTTCTGATTGGGACCACATATTTAAATGTGTGTTATCATTTAAGAAGCCTAAAACTTAAGTGATCTAATTTAGCTATAAGTAGGCTTAAGGGTATGTTTGTCATGGAATTAATGTGTAGATACCATTGTGTAATTTCTATTTTTATAAGGGGCAAAAATAGAAATTATGATAGTTATGATAGTTAGTTTTTTAACTGCCTACAACTTTTAGATTGAAAACTATCAATTTTTAAGGGTAATGGTCCCCAATCCTGCATATATATGCAAAACAAAATCACATTCTCCAGATCCTCTCAAGGAGAGATTAAACGACATTAAAGTAAGGAAAGGATTGGAAGGCTATCCCGTAATCACGCTTCCGCTCAACCATCATAATGGATTTGGGTACACATCTCTCTTTGATTTCTTAATAATACAACATGATACGCGATCTAATATTTCAAACTTTTTAGGATTTTCTCACTACAGGTTCATGATGGTTAAAATATTGAATTAGGTTGAGGATTGGTGGATTAAAGATGAGTTAAAAAATAGAAAAAATTACATGGATATGTTTTTAAAAAAATTTACAAACATTAAAGTGATAATTTTTTTCATCACAGTAATCAATTTTTTAAAATTTCACTAAGTTGTAATTTTTTTCTAAAAAATTCCCAATTTGCTAAAGAGTGGTTGGATTTGTGATTTTCCCTCCCTAAATTGACACAAATTATACAAGGAGAAATTACAAATCAAGTGGGGCTTTAAAAAGTAAATTAACATATTAATGAAAAAAATTAATAAATTTTATCCCCAACATCCACTCGTGATAGGTTATTTCCCCATTATACAATCCTGTTAAATCTGCGGTCCAACCGGTGACTCGCTCCAACCAGCAGACCGGTAGTGGTTGAAAAGCCCTCTATATATTAGGGCTGAGCAAGTGATCCGTGAAATTCGTAATCCGATCCAGTCCAGTCCAATCCGATAGGTTTGGATTGGTTTTTTGAATCTGCGATTCGGTTCCGGATTGAAGAATTAAAAATCCGTAGTTTACGGATTGGTTCCGGATTGAACCCCACGGTTCCGGATTGGAACCGATCCGAACCGTATACAAATAGTCTATATTTTTATTATACATCCTTCCCCATAGTATCTTCTCTTAATTCTATATAAAATCTAAACTCAAACTTAAAACCGTATAATATCTTCTTTTATTACTCTTGTTTGTTGGTTTTTAGTTTTAAGTTGTAATGATTTAAATACTTATAGTGAAACCAATTTTTTTATGGTTGTTGAGAGGGTAATTTATGATCTGGAGTTGGGCCGATGTGACGGCCGAGCAGGTTGAGGGCCCAACGGTGTATGGGGCCGAGCTGATCAACTATCCGCCCGGAAATGGGCTACCAGAACTTGGGCCGGGCAGAGTTTGGACTGAGTGTGTGCCGCCCCGGACCGTACGGAAGCTGCTCGGCCAGGAAGTGACCGGTCAGACCAGGATGCTCGGTCCGAGGATGGTCGAAACCAGACAGACCGAGAGACCGGCGCCCGGAAAGGCGCGGTCAGCCGAGGTAGTTGATTGACCGGCAAGAAGGCCAACCAAAGGAGGAGCCCGGGCTAGGCTTTGCCGAGATGCCGCCTAGCCCGGTCCTTTATGTGTTTGTCCGGCTAGGCGCATGGGTTTGAAGCATGACATGGCCGAGGTAGAACAGCTCGGCTGCCGAGCTCCAGCTGTGAAGTCAGGCAGTTGAGGTTAGGTGGTGAATGGCATGGTTTATGCTGACAGATGGGATAGCAGAGCCACGTGTCAGGAGATGACTGGGAGTGGATATGGGGCTCAGAAGGTATAAAAGCATGCCTGCGCCCCCCATACGCAGGACGAACATATCTGTAAGAAACTCACACCCAAACACTCTCTCCCTTCTCTCTATTCCCTCTAAGGTGTGTGCTAACTTGACCGTCGGAGGGTGTTTCCGGCCACACACCGCCGGGTAGCTCACCGTTATTTGCTCGCAGGTGATCGGATATCGACGGAGCTCGGAAGAAAGGAATACGGGCACGCCGGAATATTTGCTCCCCGTACAATTGGCGCCGTCTGTGGGAAGCTTGACAGACAAAACCTTGTCTTCCAGGTTCATCTGATCGCCGTCCATTGCGAACAACGACGAGTTCCCGTTGTCCGCCATCGACGGAGCCACCCCGGAGTATACCCGAAGCAGAGAGGGACCTCCTGCCGTCCATCCAATGGCTGACTTGGGGACCCCCACTGGAGGACAATCAGGAGACGCGCGGGATAAGCCCGGAAGGAGTCATGGGCGTTCACAGAGTCCAGACGGTCACCGGCGGAGAGACTCACACGCCAGGCGACTGGAAAGCAAGTTAAAGGACCAAGACGCTATCATCAGGCGGATGGCGGCGGAGATGGAGGATCTTAAGCGGCATGTCAAAGGGAAAGGTGTAGCTGGAGTGGGAGACCACAGTGAGCGCACCCCGTCCCGCCGGTCAGGCGATCAGAGTCAGCGACGTACTCAGTCCATTTCCATCACCAGGAGTTACCAGGTTGGTGATTCCGACGTGCATGCAGAAAAGTCTAGCGCGCAAGACAGTACCTACAAACCCTCACGTCCGGCGACGACGTCGAGGTACTCTTATTCTGCTCAGTCAGAGGACCTACGGGCAGTGTTAAGGGAGCGAGCTCGCCGGCGCAAAGCTCAGAGAATACCAGCTTTCCAGCGGCTCTCCTACGGGGCTCACGCCAGCGAGGAGGTCGGAATGCCTCCACCCCGCCAAGCAGTGCCAATATTTGAAGATACAGACCTGGCCAGGCTGAGTGCCACCCCTTTTTCCCTGGAAATAGAAACAACGCCGCTTCCGGCAGGCTTCCACCAGCCTAAGTTCACGCTCTACGACGGCAAAACCGATCCTTATATGCATGTGAGCCATTTCCGACAGGTCATGGCCGGACATAGGCGAAATGACGGACTTATGTGCCTAATCTTCCCGTCCAGTTTAGGTGAGCTGGGCTTAAAGTGGTTTGAGAGGTTGCCGGAAGGGAGCATACAACGGTGGCATCAGTTGGCCGAAGCGTTTGTTACGCGCTTCAAAACCAACACAAAAACACCAAAGGAAGTCGATCACTTGCTGAGTGTCAAGATGGAACCGTGCGACACATAGAAGGCATACAATTCAAGGTATTGGGAAACCTTCAACGAGATCCTGGATTGCCCGGTCAACCTTGCAATCACGCAATATAAGCGTGGTCTCCCGGTCGGACATAGACTGCGGGACTCGCTTACCATGCACCAGCCGACCTCCATGGGCCAGCTCATGCAGAGCATCAATGAGCACATCCGAATAGAGGATGATGCGTCAGCTTCCACCGTGAAGGCCACTCCGGTCAGAACAGACAAGAAGACAGCGGGCAAAGTGCACACAGTTGGGCAAGAGTCCAGCCGCTCAAATGACCGAGCAGAGGAATCAGACCGAGGTTCAAATCGTAAAAACCGGGGTAGAGGACGTCGGAATGACCGGGATGATTACCCCCGAGATGACGTTGAGGACGCAAACAGAAGAATGAAGGCGAGGACTGGCATAACCACGGTCTTCAAGATTCTAATCTATCGCATACTTAGTGAAATCCGAGACGAGGAGTATGTCCGGTTTCCTGCTAAGTTGGGCGATGGACAAAAGGGCTACAATCCGCGGTATCGTTGTACGTTTCACCGGGAGAGGGGCCACCGGACTGAGGATTGTTTGCCTTTGCGACAACACTTGGAAGAACTGGTTGCGGCCGGGCATCTGGACCTGTACATTGATGGCGGCGTGAAACCGAACCAGGCTCCGGTCGATCCCAGGGGACAGGATGACCGAGATGCACCACCACAAGGGGTTATTAATGTCATCCACGGCATCGTGGAACCGGAGCGTGTTTGCGAACTCCGGGGCATGATCAAGAAGGCAGAGCATATGAGGGAAGTTTTGTCAGTACAGCCTGCCATCAAAAGGGGGAAGACAGAAGAGAAAGACGTGATTAGTTTCACCTCAAGGGATTTAGAGCGTATCCAGACGCCGCACAACGATGCTCTTGTAGTAACACTACACGTCAAAGAATTTGATGTTAGACGGATCTTGATCGATCAGGGAAGCTCGGTCGAGATCATGTATTATGATGCGTTCAAACAGCTCAAACTCCGTGAGACAGACTTGGCTCCGGCCACTTCGCCACTGGTTGGATTTAACTCGCAGCCGGAGTGGCCATTGGGAAAGATTATCCTGCCGGTCAAAGCAGGATCCGTCGTCAAGCAAGTGGAGTTTTGGGTGCTACAAGTGCCTTCAACGTACAACCTTATCCTTGGAAGAGGATGGCTTCACGCCATGCAAGCCGTAGCATCGACCTACCACCAGGTGATGAGATTCCCCTCGGCTATGGGGGCAATCGAGGAGATTTGGGGTGATCAGGTCATGTCCAAGCAATGCTTCGTGGCGGTCAACGGGAGCCGGGCTGCCAAAGGATTCGTTCAAATGATCGAGGGACCGGAGGACCGGAGTGTCTTGGATGATGTTGGCACCAAAGCCGAAGACAAGGCTGTTGAAGAATTGGTTGAGGTGCAGATTGATGCCGAGCAGCCGGACAGATTCTTCTTGCTCGGTTCAAGTCTCTCGGCCATGGAGAGAACCGAGATGATTGAGTTTTTGATGGCGAATATCGAAGTCTTTGCATGGTCGCCCTACGACATGCCTGGCCTTGACCCAAGCTTTATCTGCCATCACCTCAATGTCTTCCCTGGAGCAAAGCCAGTCATCCAGCGAACAAGGAGATCGGCGCTGCATCACGCCGAGGTAGTAGCAGAGGAGGTAAAGAACTTGCTTGAGGCACGAGCAATACAGGAAGTGCACTACCCTCGGTGGATTTCCAACACGGTAGTGGTGCCTAAGAAGAATGGAAAGTGGCGAGTTTGTGTCGACTACAAGACAGTCAACCGAGCCTGTCCAAAAGATAGCTTCCCTTTGCCGCGCATTGACCAGCTAGTGGATTTGACGGCTGGACACAATCGGCTCAGTTTCTTGGATGCGTACCGCGGCTATCACCAGATTGCCATGCATGGGCCTGACCAAGAGATCACCTCTTTCACGACTCCAAGGGGACTCTTCTGCTATCGAGTTACGCCCTTTGGTTTGAAAAACGCCGGGGCAACCTTTCAGAGGATGGTGACCAAGATGTTCGCTCCTTTGCTCGGCCGGTCAATGGAGGCTTACATCGATGATATGGTGGTAAAGAGCCGACATGAGGCAAACCATTTGTCCGACTTAGCCGAGATGTTCGCCATTCTGAAGAAGCACAAGCTGCGTTTGAACGCCTCGAAGTGTGCCTTTGGCGTGGGATCCGGGAAATTTTTGGGATTCTTAGTCACGAACCGAGGCATCGAAGCAGACCCTACTCAGATTAGAGCCGTGCAAGAATTGAAACAGCCCAGCTCGGCTAAGGACGTGCAGCATCTGGCCGGGATGGCCGCCGTGCTTAATCGATTTATAAGCCGGTCATCAGATCGATGCCGCCCTTTCTTTCAAGCATTGAAGTCAAAGTTCTCATGGGATGACGAGTGTGACCGAGCTTTGGCCGAGCTCAAGGATTATTTGTCTTCTCCGCCGCTGTTGGTTACACCAGAGCCAGGTGAGGAACTCTACCTTTACCTTGCCGTCTCCCAGCACGCAGTAAGTGCGGTGTTAGTCCGGGCTGAAGGAATCAAGCACCTCCCAATTTTTTACGTAAGTAAGACCTTGCTGTCGGCTGAGACAAGGTACTTGCCGCTGGAAAAGCTTGCGTTGGCACTGATGATGGCTTCGAGGAAATTGGCACATTATTTTCACGCCCATACCATCGTCGTACTGACCGAGTTTCCCTTCAAGGCCTTGTTTGAATGTGCAGACTTTTCAGGCCGAATTTTAAAATGGGCGGTCGAGTTGGGACAGTTCGATGTGAAGTTCCAGCCGCGCACCGCAATCAAAGCCCAAACCTTGGCCGATTTTGTTGCCGAGTTCTCCCCTGGCACTCATCCGGTATGCCCGGTCGACATTGCCGAGGCAGATGATGAGACGCACGCATTGCCAACCGAGGAACAACCAGTTGAAGAAGGAAGCGCCCCAGAGTTAGTGCGCACCATCGAAGTTTCCTCAGTTTGCACGGTCATACCACCCGGCGATGCGATGACGGAGTTGTGTATCCTCAACCCATCCACTCTGTCCGGTACCGCATCACCAAAGGGGGAAGGAATGGTTCCACACAGCTCTGACCTTGATGATTCGCCTACGGACTTGGGCATTCTGAACCAACTTGCTGAGTCCGGTGCCGAATCATCAAGGGGGGCAAAAATGGTTCCAGACAGCTCTGAACCTGCGGCCGGCTTCATACCGCAACCTGATGATTCGCCTACGGACTTGAGCATTATAGACCAACTTGCTGAGTCCGATGTCGAATCACCAAGGGGCACTGAATTTGAACCGGTCAACACCAAACTTGACACCGCACAGCCGAGCAGTCGTGATCCCACTGCCCTTCGCAACTCTCAGGACCCATCTGACTGCTGGAAGCTTTGTGGAAGCTTTTTGTTGATGGAGCGTCCAACCGCCATGGTGCCGGCCTAGGTATTGTTCTTATATCCCCGGACGGCCTAACTATTGAGCATTCTATCACACTTGGCTTCCCGGCATCTAACAACGAAGCTAAGTACGAGGCGCTTCTCGCCGGGCTCAAGAGCGCAATTCAAATGAAGGCTGCCGAGCTCCTGGTATACAGTGATTCCCAGCTTGTGGTTGACCAAGTTTCGGGGATTTATGAAGTGAAGGACGATAGGATGGCGAAGTACCAAGCTCTGGTCAGGGACCATATCAAGCAGTTTGAGGCAATCAGAGTCCAACGGATTGGCCGGGAAGAAAACAGCCAAGCTGATGAACTCGCCGGCCTCGCTTCCATGGTAGATAGTACGTCTCCAAACCCTCTGTTGGTTGACTTTCTTCCGTGGCCGAGCATTGAAGACGCCGGGCAGACGGATGTACTCTGCACCGGGCTTGGTCCTTCCTGGATGGACCCCTTGATCTTGTTCCTCAGAGACCGGACTCTTCCAACAGACAAGAAAGAAGCACACAAAATCCGGGTGAAGTCAAAGCGGTTTTGGCTCTCTCCATCTGGCGCGTTGTATAAGAAGTCCTTCACCGGTCCTTATCTCAAGTGCGTGCACCCGAATAGTGTGGAGGCCTTCTTGTTTGAAATTCATGAAGGCATTTGTGGCAGCCACATCGGGGGCAGGTCCTTGGCCTACCGAGCTATTTCGCAGGGATACTGGTGGCCGTGCATGCAGGCCGACGCACAAAAATATGTCCGCAAGTGCGAAAAATGCCAGAAATTCGCCCATCAGATCCACCAGCCTACCAGGGAACTTCTCCCCCTCACCAGTCCTTGGCCTTTCGCCATGTGGGGGCTAGATATAGTGGGACCACTGCCAACAGCACCGGGCAACCGGAAATTCTTCATCGCGGCCACAGATTACTTCACAAAGTGGGTTGAAGCTGAGCCCTTGGCAACCATCAAAGAGAAAGACGTGAAGCGATTTGTCTGGCAGAACGTTGTCACGCGGTTTGGCGTCCCCAAGATTTTGATCTCTAACAACGGCACCCAGTTTGACGGTCGCCTATTCAGAGGATTTTGTGAAGATCTGAAGATAGAATTCTACAACTCCACCCCGGCCTACCCGCAGTCCAATGGTCAAGCCGAAGCGTCGAACAAGACTATCCTGGATGGGTTGAAGAAACGGCTGGAAAAGGCCAAGGGAAAGTGGGCTGAGGAATTGCCCAGTGTACTTTGGGCATACCGAACAACCCCGCGACGTTCAACCGGGGAAACTCCATTTGCTTTGGCTTACGGCATGGAGGCGGTCATACCCTTGGAAGTTGAAATACCCACCCTCAGAACCGAGAGTTTTGAGCCCGAGCTAAATGCCGAGGCTATTGCCTTGGAGCTGGACCTAGCGGAAGAGCGCCGGGAGAAAGCCCTCATCCATGTGGCCGCCTACCAACAAGAGCTCTCCAAGAAGTATAACAAGACAGTGCACCCCAGACCGTTCAAAGTTGGAGATTGGGTTTTGAGGAAGATTATGGGCAACACCCTGGTGCCAGGAGAAGGCAAACTAGGGGCAAATTGGGAAGGACCCTACAAGATCACTGGTCTGGCTGGCAAGGGGGCTTACCACTTGGAGGATCTAGAGGGAAGAGCCATACCCCGGCCATGGAATGCGGCCAACTTGAAATTGTATTATTTTTAAGCTTTTTACTTTCCTCTTTTTGTAAAGAAATTTTTTGGCTTGCAAAGCAGAATGTAATTCTTTTTGTCAAATTATAGAAGTCATTTTGCTTTAGCACTTGGATTATTGTTTTAATGTTACGGACCGAGATGATGTACTCCGGTTGGAAGAGTTGGTGTTTTGTCCAACTTTGGATTCCCAACCGAGATGATGTACTCCGGTTGGAAGAGTTGGTGTTTTGTCCAACTTTGGATTCCCAACCGAGATGATGTGCTCCGGTTGGAAGAGTTGGTGTCTTGTCCAACTTAGGATTCCCAACCGAGATGATGTATTCCGGTTGGATGAGTTGGTGTCTTGCCCAACTTAGGATTCCCAACCGAGATGATGTATTCCGGTTGGATGAGTTGGTGTCTTGCCCAACTTAGGATTCCCAACCGAGATGATGTACTCCGGTTGGAAGAGTTGGTGTTTTGTCCAACTTTAGATTCCCAACCGAGATGATGTGCTCCGGTTGGAAGAGTTGGTGTCTTGTCCAACTTTGGATTCCCAACCGAGATGATGTACTCCGGTTGGAAGAGTTGGTGTCTTGTCCAACTTTGGATTCCCAACCGAGATGATGTACTCCGGTTGGAAGTGTTGATTTGTTCGACTTAGTTACAGCCGAAGTGGCTATTTCGGTTCATGAATTTGTCTTGTTCTGCTGAAGTGCTTAGACCGTGTTATGTATTCCGGTTCGATGAGTTATACCGAGATGTTTTGCTGAAGACAGAACTGATTACAACCGTGCATACACTTGCAAAAATTTGAATTTTCATTGATAAGAAATTCATTACAAACGGAGGGGACAGAGCCCGGTTACATTAAAAGAGTTGGAAGCAAAAATACAAAAACAAGGAAAAAGAAACCTAAACTAAGGGGGAAAGATTGGTGAACGCATCCTCGGCAGCATCAGCACCAAGGTCAATAGCTTGGCTTGCTTCTTGGGCGCCGGGCTCATCGTTGCCGGGCTGCTCAGGCACCTCGGCCTCTTCTTCCTCAGAATCTGTCTCCCCTTCCCCATCTTCAAGTCCCTCCTCGGCCTCAGCCTGTAAAGCGCTGAAAACATCGTTTGCATATGGCACAAGGTAGACCGGTAGAGAAGCTGGAGGAGGGTTGGCAAATACGTCAGTGTCAGAACTTTGGCCGAGGTTTTCGCAGGCGGACTTCCAACCGGCCTTAAAGTAGATGTCTTGGGTTGCAAAGACCTGCTTCTTGTAGCTTTGTTCGGCCTCGTTGAAGCCGGCGTTGTTGGCAGCCCGGCAAGCTTTCCTCTTGGCCTTCTTCAAGGTATCCACCTCGATCTGGAGCTCGCTTTGTTTTTTCTCGGCTGCATTCAGTTGACCGAGCAGCCTGTTATTATCATTGTTGGCCATCTCGAGAGAAGCTTTAGCCCGGCCGAGCTCGGCTTGAAGGCTTTCAACCTGGCTGGCAGTGTCGTTGGCTTTCTGCCTAAGCCGGTGGATGCGCTCCAAAACCAAGTGTTGTTTTTGAATGGCCTGCGCAAAGAAGCAAAGTTGATCATAAAGGAGACCGAGCAGAAAGGAAACCGAACAAACACTTATGAAATTTTTCGAAGCAACATCCACTTACCCTGGCCATGGACTTCACCGACGATTTGACCAACCGGGTGTCTGGGACGTGGTCGCTGCCGACCACGTCGCTCGGTAGCAGTAGGGCCTTGGTCAGATCAAAGGCGAGCAAATGCTCTTTGTCAGCTTTGATAGAAGCCGTTGCCGGGATGTCCTGACCCCGGTGCTTCAAATGTGGGCGCCAGGCCGGCACTGGGGCGGGCGCGTCTGTTAGGTGCTCGGTGGTAAGCTCGGTGACTAGCTCGGCGGACGGGTCTGCCCGAGCTCTCTTCCCGGCGCGCCTCGTAGAGGGTTCTCGGCTGGATTGCCCGGCGGATGGAGTGGCAAGGGCGACCACAGCGCTACTGGATTGGCCGGCGGCTGGCGACCGGGTTACAATGCTCGGCAGCTCAGTGGAGGTGGCGGTGAGAAGATTCTTGATTCTGCTGCGCTTTGCCATCTCTTGCTCCTCGGTCAGACGAATGAGTGGAACGTCTGGAAGGGTAGGATCTGGAGGTGGCGAAGGAGCTCTGAGGAAGTCAGTTACTCTACTCCGGCGCGGAGCGGAATATCTGTAAGTCGGGGTGTAGCCGAGCAGTTCGTTGCAATCTCGGTGACGGTACCTAAGCACGGCCCGAATTGCCTCGACGTTTGGGAATTGATAGTTGGCTTGTAAGGCTTGGATTGCTGCAAAGGAGACAGGAAAACCGGTTAGATGCAGAGTAAAGAGTTAGACCAACCGAGCAAGGTGAGCGGCTTACATGAAGAACCGAAGTTTTTGTTTATAGACCAGCCCGGTACCTCGGCTGTTTCGTAGTTGCCGGACACCCAGAAAAAATCGTCGTCGTGCATGTCTTTATCCGGGGTGCCGGTTATGATTTTTTCCTTGCCCGGTCTTATTTTCAAATAGTAAGCTAGGCCATCACCGGTATGGCCCATCGTGTATTGCCTCAGTATCTCGGCTAGACCTAAGTTGATGCCTAGCCGATTGTTCAACTCGTGAACGCCGTTGATTATTCTATAAGTGTTGGTGGACACCTGTGTGGGAGCCAGCCCGGTGCGGCGGAGGAACTCAGTTATAAGAGGGTTGAGCGGGAAACGGAGCCCCCCCTCGACAATGGACAGCACGGTGAAGGGGCACTCCTCCCTACCCCAAGGTGTGGTCTCCTCTTCTGCGAGATCCAGATGGACATCGGCCGGGATGCCGTACTCCTCTCTGAACGCAGCCAGCGCAGCCGGAGTATCCACTAGGAAGCGGAATTTCCCCATTTCTGGCCGGCTTGGTATAGCCCGGTTGAGTGGTTTGGCACTGGTAATTGGTTGCTGCTCGGTTCTGAGAGACTCAGGAACGACAGTGGTCCCCTTGGACTCTGTAGGAAAAGGATGGCAAGTTTAAGTGTGAGCGCGGTCGCGCAAAAGGAGCTGGATTTTAACTCGGTCATTAAGAGTGCCAAACCACCCCGGTTTTCTAATCTATCTAAGGAGCCCGGTCGCCCTACCAGACCAGTTGTTAGCCCGGATGAGCGACCAAGTCCTTTTGTTATCTCGGTTTTTGCTAGGGTTGAGACAAACTTGTTATTTGCTCGGTTTCATTGGTTTTTTAGATCAAAGGAAGACCAGGAGCCCGGTTCGCCCCAGTTCTCCAATGTTCTTCAGGAAGACGAAGAACACCAAGAACAGTGGGAGGTTTGGGACGGATTCTATGGCCTTTGCCCTAAATGCTACGTTTTTATACCCTAATGTGTGTAAAATGAAAGAAAATAGCAACTAGGGGGATCGAAAACCTTACCTTTGGAGGATGGGGGCTGTTCTTCCAAGAATGAGAAATGGCAGTCAAGTCTGAGGTAATGGCTTGAGCCACTGAATCGGCAGGAAGAAAAGCAACGGCAGGAAGAAAAGCAACAGTAGGAAGAAATGGAATGATGGGGGTCATGTATTTGTAAGCATGAGAGACCGCCCAAATTCAAAATCTGACAAGAACGGCGGGTTGGCTTCTCGATGACCAATGGGAGCTCGCCACGTGTCCCCATTTATGGCTACGTCAGGATTGAAGCGACGGGATGAAGAGACGAAGAGCCAGCCGAGCTACTTTCGACGAAAAGGCTGTAAGCCGAGGAACATGACCGGGGAAGGATAGCAGATTAGCTCGGTGAAGGCTTGGCGTCTTGACGACCGGAGAAATGTTATCTCGGTCGAAGTGAGTAATCCCAGTCACGCTTCTGCGGACGGAATTAAGGGGCAATTGAGAGGGTAATTTATGATCTGGAGTTGGGCCGATGTGACGGCCGAGCAGGTTGAGGGCCCAACGGTGTATGGGGCCGAGCTGATCAACTATCCGCCCGGAAATGGGCTACCAGAACTTGGGCCGGGCAGAGTTTGGACTGAGTGTGTGCCGCCCCGGACCGTACGGAAGCTGCTCGGCCAGGAAGTGACCGGTCAGACCAGGATGCTCGGTCCGAGGATGGTCGAAACCAGACAGACCGAGAGACCGGCGCCCGGAAAGGCGCGGTCAGCCGAGGTAGTTGATTGACCGGCAAGAAGGCCAACCAAAGGAGGAGCCCGGGCTAGGCTTTGCCGAGATGCCGCCTAGCCCGGTCCTTTATGTGTTTGTCCGGCTAGGCGCATGGGTTTGAAGCATGACATGGCCGAGGTAGAACAGCTCGGCTGCCGAGCTCCAGCTGTGAAGTCAGGCAGTTGAGGTTAGGTGGTGAATGGCATGGTTTATGCTGACAGATGGGATAGCAGAGCCACGTGTCAGGAGATGACTGGGAGTGGATATGGGGCTCAGAAGGTATAAAAGCATGCCTGCGCCCCCCATACGCAGGACGAACATATCTGTAAGAAACTCACACCCAAACACTCTCTCCCTTCTCTCTATTCCCTCTAAGGTGTGTGCTAACTTGACCGTCGGAGGGTGTTTCCGGCCACACACTGCCGGGTAGCTCACCGTTATTTGCTCGCAGGTGATCGGATATCGACGGAGCTCGGAAGAAAGGAATGCGGGCACGCCGGAATATTTGCTCCCCGTACAGTTGTTTAAATTTTAGAACAGTATGTCGCTATTATAGAAAAATATGTTGCTATTGTGGAACTAAAATAGCACTATATTTATATTTTTATAAAATTAAAATGTTATAAATATATTTTTGTTATTTAATTATGTGAATCCGTGGTCCTAAACCGATCCAATCCGTATTTAAATGGATTGTTTCGGATTAGTTCCATGATTTAAACGGATTAGATTGGTTCCAATTTTTTAAAAACCGTAAATAACGAATTGGTCCTCTTTTTATCCCAATCCGGACCATGCTCACCCCTACAATATATTCCAAATTAAGGCTCAAATCAAATCAATTGATGATCGATCTGCAAATCTCTGTCTCTCTCTATCTCTCTCTCTCTCTCTCTCATCCGCAATCGATCCCTCATCTCTGTTCACTCAAGTCCAGGTGCGACATCTTGTTCTCCGGCGACGGCAGCGTAAGTTCAGGTACCGACTCTGCTCCTGCTCTATGCATCCCCTCGGAAGCAAAACCGAAAGAGAACACTGATAATATTAATCGTTTTTCTTTGTTTTCTCAGTAACCAAACTGAGTATCTTAGAAAATTCTATACAATTGTTTTGTTTATTGGTGTCAATTTGTGAAGCATCTACGAGTTCTCCATTCACAAATAATAAACCAGTTTCCAGAGATTTTTCTTGAAAATGTTTTTTTTTTTTTTTTAAATATGTTTTTGTTGTTTGGGCCTTACATGTATATTCATACATCTTCAGTTGCCTTTATTTTTGACATTCTGAAATGGAGAGAGCTTTTTCATTTCTACTCAATCAATATTCTGAACTCTAATTTGGTGTTACACAGCTTGGCTTATTTGATATCAAATGTTTTTTTTCCCAATTAAAGTTTCAGATGGTACTTGCTTGGTTCATATGTTTGGAACCTCTTGCAGTTAAGTAATAAGAGAAATGGAAAGAAATGAAATGGCTGTAATTTCTTTCCTTGTGTTTGGATAAGAAAAAAAAAAAAAAAATGATTGTGATTTTTGTTCTTTTTTTTTTTTTTGGTTAGATTTCATAAGACAAAAGAAAAGAAATTGTGTTTTATGTTATATTACCAAAATATATTTTTTATGTTTTGTCAATTATTTTATTTCTTTTACAGAGACAAAATTTGTATTATAAAAATAAAAAATTCTGTTGGTTTCTTTTCTCTCTCAATCTCTTCACTTTTGAAAAGATTGAAAATGAGGGTTATAAAACAAAAAGGGTTTCTCTCCGTTTCTCTCCATTTCTCCTCATTTCTCTCCATTTAGGTTTAGGCCATGTTTGATTCACAATACTAATAGTGAGGTATTAATAATCCTATCAAATTAGTGTGGTATTAACTATCCCACCCCTACACCATTACTAATAATCCTACAAATTTGTTGGATTAATTATCCATTGGATTAATAGTCCTAAACCAAAATGTCAAAACAAACATAAGATGATTGGGCCCACGAATTAATAATCCTAATCCCATGCTTTAATCCTTCCAATCAAACATGCCCTTAAGTTATCCAAACAATTAAGAGAAATACATCTCTCTTCATTTCTTTTCTTCTCTCCAAATCACTCAATCCAAACGTAAATGTGAGAGGAAATATCTGTAGTTTTATTTATTTATGACATAATTTGGACATCATTGTTCAATCACTTTTCAATTTTGATTGACTCGATGGTTGAACCATTGATTCTAAGACCCAGCCTTTTTTAGGTTTCCTTAACAATCAGGGTTTTAGAACATTGGTAAGAAGGCCTACCTCGCAGTTCAAAGGGGGAGAGAGAGTTAAGACAAGCAAAGATGAACCACAATCACAGTCAGCAATCGAGTGATGGTAGGCACGATGATGATACTGTGCTCTCTGATTTCCTTGCGTCCTTGATGGACTACACCCCCACTGTAAATTATCCTTGAAAAGCTCAGTGAAAAACCCCCGCTGTATGCTTTGTTTTCAATAATAAATTTACTACTTTGTTTTTTGATCTCAGATTCCAGACCAATTGGTGGAGTATTACTTGGCGAAAAGCGGGTTCCAATGTCCCGATGTTCGATTGTAGGTACTTCTACCCGCTGTTATTAAAATCGTACAATTTGCGATTTGAATCATACAATTTGATTCAATTCAATGGGTAATCGATGCGAACAGGTTGTGTGAATCACAAATACCTATGAATCGTAATCGAATAAGTGAATCGTGAATCGATTCGAATCGCTAAAATTGATGTTTGACTTTCTTTTTTGATTTTTTATTGTTGGAAAAGGTTCACAAAACATTTTTAAGGTCTTTAAGATTACTACATGCCATCTTTTGGCTTTTTCCCTCCCTATTTACTCTCAAATACTCAAATTTTAACCCAAAAAAATGAATTTTCTCTCTCTACAATTTTCTAGAATTACATATTTAATTTTATCAAAATACTTGCATTTACAAAATAAATTTTGTTAAGGCATCAAAAAAGAATTTTGAAAAAAAGTCCATTAGAAGTTTGTCTTTGTTTGCTATCTTTATTGATAAGAAATAGTATTAAAAAGGGAAAATTTGAAGTGGTAAACATAGAAACCCATGTTAACTTCTTACCCAGACCACATGATCATCATTTAAAACAATATTTTTATTGATTTAAGTCTAAATATTTCATATTTATTAGATATTTAATATCTAAGTTTGTAGATATATTTTTTATGTAATTTAAAAAAGGTGACCGAGTCTTTACGATTCACAATTCAGTTCAATTCAATTCATGATTCGGTATAATACCATTTCGATTCACTATTCGAATTCCGATTTGACAACTATGCTTCTACCCCTCCTAAAATGTCATCCTCTTGTCTCTCAATTTGTTTGCCCTCTATTTGGTTTCCAACAAAATTGAAGTAAGTGAACAATCAGATTAAAAATGAGTAAACCTAACTCGATAAAGGTAAATAGTTGTGTTAAGGTCAGTTGACTGGATGTTTCTGTGTGGGGTTTGTGTTGATGAAAAAATTGATGATTCAAAGCTACTAATTTTTCTAATTTCCTCAGTTTTCTCACAAGGGAAACCACAGTGAAGTACGACAATGTCATTAGAGTGTTATCCAAAAGCTGAACAGTAGGAGGGCTAGGAGGAGTGAGGGATTTTGATTCTTTTGTATGGGAGTATGATTTGATTGACCCGCCTTGTTGAATGCTTAATTTACTTGGTCTAATTTTCAGGAGGTGCTTTGAGAATATGTGGTTGGATCACCCTTTCATTCAAAAAGGATTTTAAAGAGTGGTGGGCAAATTGTAGGATTCAAGAGTGGAAGGGTTTTACGTTCATGAATAAATTGAAAATGGTCAAATGAAAGTTAAAAGAATGGAATAAAGAGGTTTTTGGTTATTTAAAGGCCAAGAAAAGTGAGATTGAAAAAAGGTTCGAGGTTCTTGATTGTCTTGAATCTGGGGTGAATTTGATGAGGCACTTAGAAAGAAAGGCTCGAATTTGAAAAAGTAATCTTTAGAGAATCAGTTCATCAGAGCCATGTACTCATGATTGTTTTCTATGGAAGGGAGTCCTAGACCGGGATTGAGGGTCTTGATTGGTGCCCAAATTATGTATTCTTATTCAAGAAGTTGATTTATGTGCTGCTTTTCTAGTTGTTATATCATATATGGTCTCTGATGTAAAAAAACTCTGCATATTTTGTATTTCATTTTTCTGCACATTTGTATGGATATATATATATATATATCTATATATATCTATACATATCAAATCATTTATCTCCTTTATTTTTTGCAGAATCAGGCTGGTGGCTGTTGCTACGCAGAAGTTTATTGCAGAGGTTGCAACTGATGCTCTTCAGTATGTTTCTCACTTCTGATAATTTTTTCATTACTGAAGCTTTTCATTTGAGATTCACCAATAGTTCTATTTACAGGTTCATCATATACATTTTCATATTTGCACTTCTAATTTTCATTATTTAGATACTGGTGGTGCGGTGATGTTACACATTTATTTGTTTATTGTAAGTTACCCATCTGCATCTTAATATAGGCAATGCAAGGCAAGGCAGGCAGCTGTAGTCAAGGACAAGAGGGATAAGCAGCAAAGGTGCTCTCATTTTACTTATGTTTTTCTACTTTTCATTTTTGTATATTTCCAGCCCTTTTTTTTTTTTCCTCTTTAGTTTAATCCGATCTCTCTCTCTCTAATAGGATAAGCGTTTAATCTTGACAATGGAGGACCTCTCCAAGGCTCTGCGTGAGGTAAGCACTTTAGTGCTTCAAGCATTATTGCTATCAAGATTCAAATTTATGCCAGCCAACCTCAAAATGACAATATCATCATAACGTTTGGTATACCTGTTAAAACAGATTATAAATTATAGCTTAATAGATTATAAATTATGATTTTAATCAGAAACTATTAATTTGTTTGGTGTAATTGTTGAATTATAGATTTAAGTTGCTAAGTAGTATTTGTTAAATATGCTGTGAAATAACTTTTTTAATTAACTTTTATTTTTTATTGTTCACTACTTGTCTACATTTCTCATAAAAAAATAATAATAATAATAATCTATAGTCCATTTGGGTCTTTTTTTATTTTTAAAAAAAATCTAAGAATATAATTATAAATTAACATGTCCACAGCAGAAGCTGATAATCAAAAGCAAGAGGTACAGTTCAAAACAACTTTTCCAAAGCTTGGCTCAAAAAAACCCAAATAAACACCCCCATGTCTCCTAATAGTTTGAGATGCAAAATTTCTAACCTTCAAATTTCGATAGTCATAAAACTTTGGCAATACGGGACATCAAAGTTCTACCTTTTCGATTTGAATCTTGTAGAACATGATATTTCAATAGATGGATATATGTGAAAAGCATGTTTTGGAAAATGTGCTAAGACGGTGATTCTTTGATAACCGATATATCCATGTTATTAATTTTTTGATATGTAAAGTAATCTAACCACTGAAAAGGCTCAATAAGGGTGCGACTTATCTACACAGGCAGCTTGCCTCAACCATTATGAGAATACCTTAAATGCCAATATTTGAATAGATTAACTACGTAATGGCACATAAGCCATGGAAAATTGAGTTGTGTTAGGTGAGCAGAAGCATATTTTTAGGCTCTATTTATTTGGTTCTTTATTTATTTTGTGTAGATAAGTAAAAATAAATGCTGAGAAAGCAATTGGGTTTGTTAGCTGAGAAAGCTGACTTTTGCTAGTACCTTCTTCAATTAAATGCTAACAGATTTCTTATTTGTATTAGAGTATCTGTAATTGGCATATTGTCCTGGTTCGGGGTGATGGCCTCCGGAACTCTCTCATTCCTTTCAGATTACGACCATTTTACGCTGATTTTAGGTTTCTCGTTTTAACTGAGCAGTATGGCGTGAATGTGAAGCATCAAGAGTATTTTTCTGATAGCCCCACAGCTGGGTTCGATCCTGCTTCAAGAGATGAATGAGCTCAGCGCCTTGTATCTGTAAAAACAAATTCTTCATGGTGGCTTGCATTTTGATTTCAACTTTTAACTAATTTGCAGGGCTACGAAAATACTCCATTATTTTTACATATTACGTCATCAATCTATAGATGATTTCATCTCATGGTCTTGTTGCTACACAATTAGGTAGATGCAGTTATCCTGTATTCTTCGTATCTCTCTTCCCTCCACAAAAGGGAAAAAAAAAATGGAAAAAGAAAGAAAGAAAGAAATGGAAACAAATACTTTATTTGTATTTGTATTTTATTTTTTATTAATGAGAGGATATTATGCTGGATTTTGAAAGCATTTGAAACTGGCAAGGTCTATTTCTTAAATAAATGTAGGAATTTGTTGAACAATTGCAGGCCGTTTCGGTTGGTAGTTGCAATATTGCATTGTGAAACACCATAGAAAATGTTATATCTCATTTTCTTATTACTAGATACACAAACATTGATCTCACATGTATTTATTAATATAGTTTCCACTATTTTTGTGCCTAGTGGTAAAAAAAAAAAAAAAATTCTTGTGATTGTGAGATTCGTTCATGAGAGGGATCTTTTATTATTATTTTTAATTGGAAAAGTTGAATGGGTCTATAGGTTTTTCCCCGGTGTTAGTTTTTTTGAAGTCCAAAACAATAAGTTTTTTTTTTTTGATTTTTTCGCTTAAATAGTTAAAAAGTGAGATTTTTAGTTGAAACCAAATAGATCATTCCCCAAAGTGATGACCCACATCAGAATCCAACGGTATTGGAGGTGTTTGTTTCAGCTTTTCAAAAATAATTTATAACTTTTAGTTTTGAAAAAATTATTTTGAACTATTTGGTTAAATTTATTTTAAATAACTTCTGACTGTAACAGCGTATTTTAACTAAAAAAAGTTGTTTCTGAGAAGCTGCTCACCTCTTGCTTCTGATTATCAATTTCTGCTGTGGACATGTTAATTTATGGTTGTATTCTTAAATATTTTTTATTTTTTAAAAATAGAAAAAGACCCAAATGGACTATAGATTATTATTATTATTATTTATGAGAAATGTAGACAAATAGTAAATAACAAAAAATGAAAATTAATTGAAAAAATTATTTCACAGCTTATTTAACAAACACTACTCAACAATTTAAATCTATAATCTAATAGTTACACCAAACAAATTAACTTCTGATTAAAGTCATAATCTATAATTTGTTAAGTTATAATTTATAAGTTGTTTTAACAACTACACTAAACGGAGCCATTGTAATTTTAAAATTTGCCGCGACGCATGACTCGTAATTGCAAAGGCGTGTCTCCACATGTGGTAATAACCAATTTTTTTTTATATAAATAAAATAGCTAAAACCTTAGCTAAGAAAGCCATTATGGAGGCTAAGGAAGCAATTATGAATGATGGGGAAAAAAAAAATAGATAAACTTGCCAAAATAAGAGAAGGAAAAAAAAAGGTAAAAACCTAATTACATCAAGTATACTAGGGAAAATATGAAACTGTGCTTTTGTTATTTTGAAAAGCTATTTAATGAAAACCACTACGAAACATAAGTTTAGTTGAACTTGATACCGTAGTAGTAATATGAATTATAAATTATTTCGCAATATTAGAGTAGTGGGATAAAAAGAGGCTATGAGGATGATGAAAGTGGCAAAAACTGTAGACCAAATGCAATTCCTATTGAAATTTGAAAGTGTTTCGAGAGATGAAGGGATAGTTTGGTTGACTAATTTGTTTACAAAGATGCATAATAAGAAATGCTTGATGAGTTGAAGAAAAAGTGCATTAGTTCCGACATACAAGAACAATGGTGATATTCAAAGAGAGATTAAGACACAACGTGATAAGAAAATACATAGTTATCTTAAACTTTTAACTGACGATATTACAGTGAATAAAGCCAATTGGAGGAAATGTATCCGTGTAACTGACCCCAAGTAAATAGGACTATGGCTTGTTGAGTTGAGAATCATGATGGAATGATTCAATTTTAAGAATCCAAATGCATTCAACAGTTTCAAATTCTTCAGATGATCCTCTAGCTTTGAACTAAACTCATTTACATTGATCTAAGTCTCAAAATTCCAAAAACCATGGTCATAAAGCTAGCATTAGCATGGACACTACATTTATCACTAGAATGAAACATTAACAGTAATTACCTTTATTGAAAACTAACCACATTCTTAGACTTTATCACAAAGCTGGTCAAGTGTCTGCAAGATTCCCAAGGCATGTGATAAGTCTGTCACCTTGACGCCTAGTGAAATCAGTCTGCGAATACTTGATGTTTTTTAGATCAGCCAAGAGACAGTCTGAACTCTCACCCGGGTTTCCTTTAAGTATGTCAGTGATCAATTCCGCATTCTCATATAGTTTTGCAACCTTCATTTGCTCCTTCTCTTCCATGTTGTTCTTAACCAGTATCTTCTCATCTTTGCTGTGTTTCAAAGGCTTTACCCTTTTTTCTACTTTGCCTTGCTCTAACATTATCTTTTTATTTATCTTACATTTCTGAGGCTTCACCCTTTCCTCTGTGCTGTGTTTCTGGCATCACTCGGCGCCTTTGCTTCTTCAAATCTATGGTACCAAAAGTACAAAAACACAGCTGTAACCACCTCATGTTTTGAGATGTGGCTTGCACTGGTGCACTTCCTATAGTCTCAAGCACAAAGTCACGCAAAAAAACATATTGTAAAGAACATACTATTAAGATAAATAAGTAGTTGTTGGACAATCTTCACTGTATTTAAATAGATTAAATTATGTTGTGTACTAAACAACAACTAGAATATAATGAAATAAAGGAAAGGAGAGAAAAATGTTTGATTACAAAAATCAAACTAAAAATAGAATTAAATAAATAAAAACAGATTTTATTTTGTAACCAAAACAAAATTAAAATCTGATTTAAATAAATAATAATAAAACAAAAAATAAATAAATAACTTACTTGATTAATATCTTAAATATTATGCTAATCAAGTCCAATGTTTGACACTGTGTCCTTAAGACAGATTCGTCCTCTCCACGGTGCTTTCAGAATGTGGACGTCTATCTCACAGGATGAAATGATCAACTACAAATAATAGCAGCACTACAAATTGTTTGTCTAACGAACATACTAAGGCCCCGTTTGTTTTCAGAGGTAGAATGGAGGGGATTGATAGTGAGGGGATTAAGTAAAATTGTGTTTGTTTTGATGATAGTTGTTAGTGTAGGGATTGTTAAATTATTTTTATATAAAATAAATATAAAATAATAAAACAAATAAAAAAAATATAAAAACATTAAACATTAATGTTTAAAAAAAATGCTCAACATGTAAAAAAATTTAAAAAAATTAAAATAAAATAAAAAATTTCCAGAAAAAAATAAAACAAATAAAATAATGATTTTTAATTAACAAAAAATATAAAAAATTAAACATTAATGTTCAAAAAAAAATGCCCGACACGTAAAAAATAAAATAAAAAATAATATTTTTCTAATACCAAGTCCTGGAGGCCCATCCAAATCCTCTTGGGGAGGCCCATCCTAATCCAGAGCTCACTATCAATCCCCTCCCCATCTCTCAAAATGTCACGACCCAAACTCGCCCCTATAGGTTTAGCATCGTAACCGGCCAGTAATCCCGGGATTACCGAAGGCCTCTAAGACAGATTAACATAATATTAGGGGCTAGTGGAAGCAAATAACAACATACAACGTCTATCGAGCTGTGCAGACTTATATGAGACAAAAAAATTTTAAACTTTTTATATACATATATACACATTATCTTTAAGTCATCATATAAATACAGATTAGACTAAAAAAGGACTTAGCCCTATTTACAAAATACACAAGACTTGTTCAACCAAACACGAAAACAAAACTTAAACTTTAAATCACATAGCGATAATCACTTGACATGTCCGGAACCTCTACGGGAGGCACATAGGTTGGCTGACAAAAACAGATTCTAGGCAGATGCCTCTAAGCCTGGTCACGCGCCCGATCACCTACATACATAACTAATACAATAAGCTAGAGCCCAGAGAATAATAACAAGGTAAAGGGTTTTAATGAATGAGTCCGTACAGATTCAGAATTCATAATTCAGTTTCGTATCAAATTCATAATTTGTCCAGATCATATACAGAAATCATAAGTCATGCGTAAGTATACGTGATACATCCATTAGCATTAACAGAGTAGATACAAAACAAATACAAACACGTGAGGGTTACGAATAACCAATTCCACAAAGGAACCTCTGGATCCGGGTAACAGAACAGAAGCTAAGCCCCCATGACGGGGCCTCCGGTACGGGTAACAGAGTGCTAAAAGATTAAGTTCCATAAAGGAACCTCGGATACTGGGTAACAGCTAACAGATTTCACATGATACTAAGGATGTCACGAAAAGATATCAGAAATTGGACAATCATTCATTATACAGAACATATCATTTCAGAAAACAGATCTCATTTTGTCACATAGAAAATAAGTACAGTTGAACATAACTTTACTAAGTTATTACTCACAAATAGTCGCAGAAGCAAATCAGACGGACTGAACAAATCAGACAAATCAGGCAGACAATGGTGCATGACCTACACAAGCACATAACATATACACATTGAAATACAATATTACTTCCTTGATCGAACTTGACTTTTCTAGTCTTCTACTACGCTTATTCTTTCTCATTCAAATAAACTGGGTTCTTGTTTCACATATTCTTTCATTACTAAGTCATTCTTTTCCAAATAGATTGATCTTTTGCTTGGCTTCTTAAACAATTACCACTAGATCAATAATTCATTCTTAACTAACTAATTTATGTTGATTGATAGCCTATTAATCTTTATTGAGTCAGAAATCATGTTTAGAATGTTTTGGAAAGAGATGAGAATAAAAATGTAAACTAAATACAATTTTCCAAAATATGCTGAAAATAGGTCTCCGCTCGAGCGCCACTTTGATCGCTCGAGCGGACTGTAAAATTTGAAAAACTACTGGGCGCTTGATTTTCACGCTCGAACGAGACTTTCCTCGCTCGAGCAGACAATGTAAATTCTGAAATTTCAAAATTGCAATTTGAAGTTCAAATTTGGTATTCAAAGCCTCAAAACATGTACTCTTGGTACACAAAAATGGAGAACCATTGTATGATTTAGTAAACACTTCCAATTAGAAAAAATTCATTTAAAATCATGTTCCAATTGCCCAAATTTAGTTTTAATTCATCTTATTAATATCAACCCACAATTCTAAAATATAAATTAAACTTCCCAACCTCTTGAAATTCCATGATGTATGTAATACAAATAGATCCAATTTTACTATTAATAACAAAATCAACTTAACTATGAATTATGCAAATCAATTTCTTAGAAATTCAACTTAACTCAACCTTTAACGAAATACTTAATTTATAATCATGGTTGTTCTAAAATGTATCTAAATTGGATAAAATTCTTAAATTACATTACATGCATGGATTTAAGTAAAAATCCAATTATAAAATCAAAACTTTAGGATTAATTCCAAATTTTCATAAACTTGATTTTCTTAAAGCATTTCCTTTGTCTCTTCAAAATATGAACTTGAATGGCTCAATTCCCTTAAAACTCATGTATTACAAGAAAATACTACAAAATCAAATCAAAACAATTAATTTTTCAAATTAATTTCCACAACTATGAGTACTAAATTTCTTACTTAAAACCTTATTTCTTACAAAATCCATGAGACTAATTTCATAGCTTTCTTAATTCATGATGCATGTAACTCATTTTATGTTTAAAACCCAATTTCATCCTAATTCCATGAATTTAATCTCAAATCTCAAGTATTATAGGATGATTCTACAAAATCAAGCCAAAGATAATTAATTTCTAACTTAACTCTCACATATATATATATATATATATATATATCAAGGTTTATATCAAAATTATTTATTTATTTATTTATTTTTGTTTACATGTACAACCCAACCTTAAATTATGATCATAGGGCTTCCAAAACATGTTTAAATTGAATAAAATAAAAACCCTCAAACTAGATTTACATGCATAGATTAAGAACCCAAAATCAAACTAATTCTTAATTTGATCTACAATTTCAAATTTAAGAGTTAATCCGTATATAGAATATTAGAAACCTAGAAAAACATTTGTCTACAAGGAATTTGGGGACTAATACTTCCATGAAACTTTCTTGAAACTTATTTTACCCCAAAACCTCTTCAACATTCATCTTAAATCATCTCAAAACTTAAATCAATTTATATCTACATTATTTAAACAATAGTAGAAAGAGGATGAGATTTCTTATCTTAGGATGATTTTTCCACAATTTTTGACTTAAATATTGATGTCTCACGGAGCCCTCTTCTTCCTCTCTTCGTTCTCTTCCTCTTCTCTCTGAGCTTAACTTTGTTTTCTCTCTCTCAAGTTCCAGGCTTCTCTAGCAATTCCTCTCCTTCATTGACTTCATTCATCTCTTTTATAATTATTTATTATTAGATAGTGGGACACTTGTCTTTACCAGATTACCTCATGTAATGATATGCATATGAATCATCAAACACTAGTCTAATCTCCTATCTCCTATCAACTAATTAATCACGCTTAAGTTTCAGTAATTGGGATTAATCGTTGATCATAATTGGTTTAACTAGTCTCACTTTAATTTAATTAATCCCAATTAAGGCTTAATTTAATCATTCCTAATTTTATTCTAATCTCACTTAGTCCTATTAGATCTTGATTAGCACCTAACTTAATTGATCATAACTAATCACAAGTCCCACATAATTTAATCAGTCTAATTTGACTTTCATTAGAGCCCAATTAATTATAATTAAATTTATCAACCTGAATCAGATTTTTAATTGAACTCCTAAAAGGTTCCAAAGATTAAATTAAACTTATTTTCATCCTCAATTTTAATTTCCCCAATCATTTAGGCCTTCAATTTTTTATCAGACACCACATCTTCGTCAATCAATTACATATTCAAATTGGACCTCCCATAAATGAATTTAATTCGTAATAGTCACAATTCTCAATCCTCATAATTTAATTAACTTAATTTTCTTTAATTCGGATCTAATTAATCGCATCTTAATTTTACTAAACTGAATCGAATCTTTAATTAAACTCTCAAATGGGTCCGTAATTAAGATTAAATTGATTCAACTTCTTAACTTCACTTTCTTAAGCCATTTGGACCCTTAATTTCTAATTCTAAAATAAATCCTTAATAGAATCATATACGAGTCAGATCTCACAATTCTCATAAATCCCAACTTAAATTATAATACTCGGCAATTAAATTTCAAATCCTCTTAATTAATCAAGTACTAATCATTATACGTGATGGGGTCGTTACACAAAACAAACACAATATTAGTGGGTCCCACCTCACTACCAATCCCAATCCCCCCTCTAACTCTCCAAACAAACGGGGCCTAACTGTTTATACTCTTTCTCACAAAAATAAAATGCAGCAAAATGAAGAATAAATTTGCAGAGCTCTTAAGGACGAAAATTATGAATGATCATATCAAATGAGGGGCTAGTCTATTTATAGGATAATTTATGGCTGTTGGGTTTGAATTAAACAGGTGCAAAACCTGTTTGAACATGTATGATACATGTTCAGTTTGAATAAATAGATAAAAACCGTAGGGTCCTGTTTGGGTGTAGGGAAAAACCAGAACAGCTTAACTCCAGAATTAATTTCAATTCTAGACAGTTGGACAGATTTTATTTCAAAAAATAAAATTAAATCCAAATGTTTTTGGCCCAAAAAGATTAGAGTATTAGGCCGAACAAGCCCAACACAACCAGGCCCAGCCTAGCCCGCCCGGCCGGACGGACGACGGCACGCGTGGTGATTTTTTTGGGTCCCTCTCTAAAACACTGGGGTACCTCTTGGGGCACACCCCAAGTTCCAATCCCATGCCTTATAAACCCACTCAAAACTTCCCATCAAATCAATGTGGGACAAGCCTCATTCAAACCTTTAAGGATTTTCCACCAAAACTCCATTTCCATGGAGCATACTTTGGCTTCAATTTCCCATTCACTCGGTAATGGTTTTAAGCAACCAAATATACCACGTGAATCACAATGCGGCATAGAACGCATTACCATTTTGGCTTGCGAAAATCGACGCACGGGTCCCACCTAGATAATTGACCAAAGTTAGGAAAAAATTCTGGTTTTACCCAGAATTTTCTAACCATTTCCAACAGTAGTATCTAGAGAAACTTACAGTTGGGAATACATTGATGGAACCAAGGGCTACGTGTGAAATTTAAGCGATTTTTAACTTCTTAGCAGTGTTTTTTAAGGCGAAAAGCGAATTGAGGCGACAAGGTCTCTTAACGCCTAAGCGCGAGGCGACGAGACGAGGCAAAGGCTTCATCGAATCGAGGCGAACAAAAAGGATATTTTTTTAATATAAATAGTATAGACAAAAATATAAATATTTTCAAGAACTATCATGCATTTATCATTTTAAATACTAAATATCCTTAAACAACACAAAATATCCAACAAATCTAACATTCTAAATACTAAATATTCATCAAAAACATCAAACATCAAACCAATCAACCATCCCAAATAATTCTTTCCTCTTCTTTAATAAAAAATCAATGCAATGCTTTAATAATTTTTATTATTTTTTTTATTCAATAATGTGACACTTATCTTATTATTAAAGTGAATTATATTTTAAATTTTAAATTTTTATTAGTACATGACATATTAATTAGTAAGACAATGTTATAAAATTTACTAATCTGTATAATATTTTTTAGCAAAATAATTATACAATTAACATAGCAAAATAATTATACAATTGTAAAATCAATTTAGTAAAATTAATTGAAAAAATTTTCAGGAAAATAAATAGAAGAGAAACCGAATAAGAATCAGGGAAGGGGGAAAAAAAATCCCAAAACCACAGCAAGAAAAAAAATAGTGAATAAAAAAGCAAAAGGGAAAAGAAATATGCAGAGAGATGAAATAAAGGAAAGAAGAAGAAGAGAGAAGAACATGAGAAGAAAAAAAAAAGACGAGGCAAGAAAGACGAAAAGAAGAGAAGAGGGAGAAGACGAAGCAGGAAGAAAGAAGAAAGAAGTAGGAGAAGAAGACTTACCTTAGAAACGATACCGAAGAAGAAGACGAAGCAAGACCACGCTTGTTTCTCTCCTCTCCTCTTTCTCTGCTTTACGTCTTTGCTTTTCGTCTCTCTATCCTTTCGATACCCCCAGAAACTAGGGTTTTACACTCAATAAATAATAGAAAGTAATTCTAAGGTGCAATGCATGTCCACAAATAACACAAAATCAGGAAAAATGAAGGGTCCAGATCTTAGAAGCAAGAAGCGACGCTTTGTTTCGCCTTGCGCTTCATCGCCTAAGCCTCGCTTCACTCGCCTCAACCTCGCCTCTCCATTTCGCCTCGCTTCGAACCCTATGAAGTGCAATAGCCTCGCCTCGCTTCTCGCTTCTCACTTAGGCGTGCCTCTAACAACACTGCTTCTTAGTGATTCCAAAACCAAGTTTTGGAGTTGGGATTAACTAATTCATGGCTGCTTCGTGAAAGCCCGATTTATGGACTGCCAATGAATAAAAGACACATCAACTAACTTTAGTTACATCTTAAATACTTCACTGCTACACGAGATTCTACATACACCATACCACATGTGATTACCTCCCTCCCCCTTCCCCCTCAAGCCTCTACCTCCTTTCCCTTTGCCGCCTCCATCAGCAACAATGACCATTGCCAACCATTCTATCCGCAACCAACACCATCGTTTATTGCTACCTATCCCTCCAGCCCACCCCTGCCACCATCCAACACCACCTCTCTCCCCCATCTACTCTAACAACCACTGCCTTCTCCCTTCTCCCTTTCCACTCCCACAATCCCCACCATCAACCAGCGCCAACCACCCCATTGCTCTTGGTCTATTCTTCTTTGTTCTTGGTTGGATCGTGGAGATTGAGGGTACTGCTGGTGGCCCTGCTGGATTAATTGTGCCCATTATGGTGGTAAATTAGTTACCAATCCCATTTATTTTTGTGATATGATCTAATAATGATTTGCCTTAATCATTTTGCTTGCCGGACTTTATCTTCCCATGATGGACATCCAACGGCAAAAGAAAACAAAGAAAAGGAGTGGGTGGACCACAGAGAAGGAAAAGGGAAGTTATTGTCTAATTCTCAGGTCATATGAATAATAAACCAAAATGCTGATATGGCATAAGATAATTGGTTGCAGTAATACATACACTTTACGGACGGGACGTAAAAAAGTTAATCCCATGCAGTCCCTCATTGAAGTAGGATGGCATGCACAAGTTTTACCATGTAGAGTTGTGTTTGGAGAAACAAACAGCTAGACTGAGATACCATTAATGAAAGTGAAGTCAACATAAATTGCATACGCTATCATAAAAGCGGTATTTGACAACAAAATCCCAATTCTTGGTGGAAAACCACGTCCTATTCCTATTGACGAGCTCCAATATAAATTTTTCTTCGAGATTCAATAGGGTGCTGCTATTCACATTCAGCCTTGGTTTGGCAAACTTTTTGGGGCTAAATCTATGAAGTATGGATACGGGTACGAGTACTGGTACTGGTATGATACGGGTACGTCGATACAGTAAAATTCAAAAAAAAAATAGGGTACGGATACAGCTTGGTACGCTTGTAAAAAAATATATTTTTTTAATTTAGACGGTTCCACTCCGATGTGAGGTTTACTAAATGGTCTTAATAGCATCTCTTAAGTCTAAGCAAGACTCAACACAACTAGGTAAACAACTAAGCTATACATGGCCCTCAAGCTAAAAGTTAATTTAACTCAACTTCTAAGACATTTACTCCAAGTTACAACACAAACTCTACACTAGTATTACGGTGACTCACAAGGTCCGTCCTGAATGCAACCATGATTCGACTAACACAACCCACGGGATACTTAAAACAACAGTGCATTTCCCCTGGCCAACCAACAAGAGATCCTACTTCTCTTCTAAGACTTATCAGGCATTAAGAACAAGGAAACACCCTCCAAGGTTTAGCAAACAAACTAATAATTCATTCAAACTCACCCAATTGCAAGGAAAAGAGAGCATAGTTCTCGAAGCTACCCAATTTCGTACGACCAAAACAATCTAAAATCTAGATTACACCGCCAAACTATCATACTCATAGAGTCATTCCAAGACTCTATTTGGAAATCACTAGATTAACCAACTAGACACAAGATATCCCCAAGGAAAATACAACCATGGCTCAAAACACAACTCATTCCCTTTAAGATAATTCTATTACCAATGAGTGTTGGACACTCCCTCCCTTGACACCCAGGGACAAAACAATTAAATAAATAAAGGCAACAACAATTATGAGTATTATCCATTTCAAATCTCATCTTTTTACCTTACATAGTTTGCACTTTATAGATTTTACAACCATATCTCAAAACAATCAATCTCTCTTGGGAAATACACCCCTTACCACCATTCACAATCTTTACCATGTCGAGACCACGCCTCTTCCCAAATACATACAAGGATATACAACCCAAAGTTCAAGACTAACTCCATACATAATCAACTGAATAGAACAGTTTTCACAATCATGCAAGGCCACATATATTCCATTCATAACATTTAGCATCAACACCTCCCACTAAGGTACATTCTCATGTTCCAACACGAAACTCAAAATATGCATATCAAATAGCATAAAATCACATAACCACATAACAAATAACGGGTTGCCACTACGAAGATGGTTAGTCGTTCTAGAAATCCTTTTAAACCTCTTATTAGAAATCACGTTGATCAGACACATTTCCAATAAGATTTTTAAGATAATTTATGGACCCGACACAACATCCTCGAGACTCAACCTCATGCCCACATAAACATATAACATCTTAGCACACAAGCATGTTATCACATAGAATACAAATGTCGCTCACAATTACGAGGTAAACCCACTGTGGTCAAAATCACTTCCCACGAGCCATGGCATTCAAACCTAGTTCGCTTTGATACCAAGTTGTCACGTCTCATATTTTATTACTCAGATAACATTACCAAAATTCATTAATTAAGTCCAATTTACAAATGACAATTCATCCTTTGATGAAATGATGAATAATTAAATATACATGTTCCCTCTCGTTATACAACAGTGACATTTTCATACAAATAAAAAAATTCCCTGAGACGTACAATAAAAGAGAGGACACTACTCTTTACAAAAATAGCACTCAGCCAAACAAACAAATGAAGTAGTACAATCCACCACGACATTACACTTATGAAATGGTAAAACCCATTGTTTAATCTTCAAATACAAAAAGCATTCCCTGTACACATGTACAGACAGTGGGTGAGCAACCACTAACTTACCAAACAATCTCATATTAAAACATTAGAAGATATGCAGGTACAAAGGTACTCATACATATACGTGAAATCATATCATGTCAAACCATATGATTCTATTACATAATCTCTTAAATCCAATTTATTTAATTAATCACAACCAGTTAACTTAAATTAATAAACATGCTTCAATAGCAACATGACATCCTTTTCAATTCATTCAATTATCTCATTATCAATTAAATCAAATAATTAAACAATTCATAATGACATCTAACAAAGCATCAAATACATTTTATACAATCTTATGAGATGAATGCATATGTCATGTCATGCTCAAAATATTTTTCTCATTTTTTACAAATCTTATGCATAATGCCAATTTTTGATGGCCGACAATCCACACTTCTGGCCGGTCGGCCACTAGTGAAAAACCTAAATATTTTTGGCCAGCTATCCCCCACAAGCTCCAGTTGTTCAAGGCTTGATATTTTCGACCTGTTAGGCTGTTTTTTTATATATACCAGGCCAAATCTCTCGATTTAAGGTTCAAAAAAATTCCAAAAGCTCCAATTCTTGGAATTTTCTCTCTATCTCTATCTTGCAACGTATACACCCTCTCTCTACACTTCCTAAACCAATACTGGAACTCTCATTACTGAGATTATTAAGTCCAAATTTCAGCCCTAGAGAGTGAGAATTTGTTGGTTTGTGAACAAAAGTGTTGTTCCTCTTCAAGAGGTATAATTTTGAGAACCTTTGCACTACTTCTTTTCTATCTTTTCTTACTAATTTAGAAGTGTTTTTCAACTATGTTTTTGGGTTGAAGCTTGGGTCCTAAGGCCATTAAAGGTTAAGGGGATGATAGCCCTTCTTTGTACCTTGTTTTGGAGGCTTTTGCCCTTGTCTTTCCCACCCTTTTATTATCTTTTTTCAAGCTTTTAAACACTAATTTTCAAAGCTATTTCAGTGGCTAAAATCATGTTTTGAAGTCCAAAATTGGAGGGAGTAGCCTTCTCTCCTTGTGTTTTGTTTACTAGCTTACCATGTTCCATGTTTTAGCATATTAATCTAGCTATTTCTAGCTTAATTCCAGCATGTTTTAGGACTTGTTTTGGACTATTTTGGGCTGGTTATGTCCTTTGGGCTTTATATTGTATAGTTATAGTGTAAGTCCTTTAACTAGCTTGGTGTTTTAAGGCTTTAACCACCATTGGTTTCAGTTGATTGCATGTTTTAGTGCTTTTTCTCACCTAATTTTAGCACATATGATCTTTGCAATCTCCCTCATTTCTTCACTTTTCCATTGCTTTGAGGGTTATTTCAACCTTAGGGTTGTTTAAGCTTGAGATTAAGGCTCATGCTTAATGGTTTAATCATCCTTTGAGGGTTCATTACCAATGGCATGAAGCTTCTCTCATGCCTTAAACTATCCCTTAGTTGACACTTCTTTCATTTTAGAAAACACTCACTAATGGACTAATCGATTAAAGAATGATTCGGTAATTAAAATGTGTAAACAAAATTGGCAAGTAAAAGAAGCAAGATAAGCATTCTTTGTGTTGCATTGCGTGTGTTCAAATCGGAAGTTAGTTTGAACACAAGAAAAATGGAACATTTCATACTCAAAAGTGATGAAATCTTTCATTTTCCTAAGTCTCCATTGCCCTTGATCATGCATGATAGGGTGATGGACATTTTGAGTCTTGTTTTGCATTTATTGAACTTGCACAATTGGTTTCACAAGTTATCATGCAATGAAATTGCTTGATTGATGGTTTATGAACCAAATTTTGTCCCTCCTTTAATTTTCCCTTGAAAAGAAGAGGCAAGGTGTGCAAATAACCCTTGAGAAATACACTGTTTGCTCTATTTTGCTCTCTGTTGCAACAAGGAAGTTCAGGATAGCAATAGCCGACAACCACCACTAGTGGCCAACCGACCACCACCAGTAGCCGACCGGCCACCAATGGTAGTTGACCGGTCCCTTGTCGGCCATCAGTGAAATTTGCACAGTTTGTTAGTAAGGTGGAGTAGAGGTGTTCTGGAAGTGGGCAGCACTGTCAATGTTCAAATGTGCAAACAGAGGCTTACAGTAGCAAAATAGTGGCCTTTCGAATGAAAAATTGAGCATGTATGCATCCCTCGTTTCCCCGAGGCCATTAATTAATTTGCTTAGTTAATTAGTTGTAGCTAATTCTTGCAAATGTTGTAACTATTAGCTTAGATAGCTAATTAGTTCATGTTGTGTAATTAATTAATTAAATAGCTCAGTCTAATTGATTAATTAGTTAAAGTGTGTTGTAATAATTAATTAGCTTAGAATAGTTAGTTAATTCATTCCAAGTGTTGTAATAATTAGCTTAATTAGCCTAGTTAGCTAGTTAGCTTTATTCCTTAGGACCCTTCTTCGCGAGGGTGCGTGCGTGTGTATGTCTTCCAACCCCACGTCTCTCTCCCTTTTATTTAATCACTTTTGATGGTTAGATTAGGGACATGTTTCAATTAGCATATCTTCTGCTTGCATACATTCATTTTTTCTTGCATGCACCAAGGTTCAGTGCATCATTCAAACTGCATTGTCATTTCAATATCTTATTTGAATACATGTTTAATCGCATGTTGTTCAAATCGATCCATATGTAATATCAGTAGCAGAGCCTGTTAATTGCATATTGCATGTGTTGCATTAGACATATTGTATAGTTAGGATCATGCATCTTTCTAACTAGTTTATGTTTTGGCTTGGAGTACTCTATGAGTTTTTACGCTCTAGCATACTTGCATGAGTGTGAATGTTGCCATGATTAGCATGCTTGCCATGAGGCTATATGCTTAAATGCTAAACTTCATGAATGTCTGTGGATGAAGGCTCGTTGTTTGAATTGGAACAATTCAACGAATGCTCATTTTAAGCCCACTTTGTTGAGTGGCAAATCATATTTTAAGCCCACTATGTTTAGTGGCAAATCCACAACTTTAAGCCCACTTGAGGTGGCAAATTCAAAACATTTTCGCAAACAAATATGAGTTGAATTGTTCCAAATTAAGCAAACTAGTCTATACTTGCTTGTACGCACCACATAGTAAAGCTAGCCTAATAACCAGAATAAGAGCACATAATGTTTATAAAAAATCATATCATGATTAGTAGAGGCCGATCTTTGATCGGGCGAGCAGGGGTGCTCAATTCATGACCTTTCCCTCTTGTACCTAAGTTCCCGAGCCGAGGTAACTTTGGTGATGATGAAGACGTGGCCTTCGGCACGAGTCAGGATTTCCTAAATTTTCCCAAAAATAAAATATTTAGGCGGCGACTCTATATCTGGGAAAACAGTCTAATTTTGGCATTTTTGATCCAAAATGAATTTGGACTCTTTGGTGGATTTGGACTCTTTGGTGTTTATCAGTTTCACATTGCACTTGTCAGATTAAATTTAGAACCGCGGGAGTCCGAACTGTAGGTCTTTCTTTCCGAACTTCCGAAAGGAGGCACGAAAAAGGCGAGCTACAGTTTCTGGCGACTCTGCTGGGGACTTAGAGAACTTGACTAGAACTTATGATATGATATTTTATCTACACTCATGTGTTTCTTTGCATTTGCATTTGCATTGGTGAGCCTAAGTCACAGTGTTTGCCATCTGTTATTCTTGAGCGGTTTGTCGGAGGCTTGCTTGGAAAAGCTTGCCAAAAGCCTGACCAGTTGTGGGCTCTGCCACGATGGGAACACAACCCTTGGATCTGGACTACTGTTGTACCATTTGATCCTCCTTTCATTTCTCGGTGTTAAGTGCGAGAGGTATATTAGGTAGTCTTGTTGAGGTACCCTTTTTGACCAATCGGCCTAGTTACATATCGAAAACATAGAGACTTTTCCAAACTAGGACGGGTTGCTTACCCAAATGTAGGATTGTGTGATGCCACTTGTTGTGCATAGTGAAACCCTGGCTCGCGATGAAACTAGGACAGGGTAACCTTATCCTTAAATAGGGGTGTTTTGGCTCTCACTTAACTGGTATGTACTTTACAGTGAAACTGTACGGGGATGTGCATATCAGTTGCCAAGTTGGTATCTGTTTTGTTGCATAATTCAGTAGAGAGCACAGTCACTCAACTGTGATCATATTCGTTCTAGTGAAATTGGGCTAAGATTCTGTATGTTTTCTCTTTTGCAAGGTAGTCATGGAACCATAGCTTCAGAAGGCTCTGATATCTCCCAAGTACTCTGGACTTGTATTGATAGACTTTGTCAGGTCAGAATTTGTTTAGAGGCAACTAGAGTTTACCTCACTTCTCCCACCAGTTACCAGACGGAGGAGGATCAGGTAGAATTCACCAATCCAGCAATCACCTTTTACTTCACCTGCGCCCAATCAAGCCCAATCTTCTACTTCTACTCCAGAAAAAAGAGTATTCGCCAGTTCTAATAGCTCAACATCCCCTAGTCAGCATGGAAGATATGCTTCGTCAGCTCCAGCAGACCATTGAGACTATACAGCTAGACGTTGCCCACCAAGCTGAGGTCACAGCCCGCCAAGTTGAGGTCGCAGCCCACCAAGCAGAAGTGATAGATAGGCTTCAGCAACAGCAACCACAACCAGCAATAGCCTCTGCATCCCATGCACCCCCAGCGGGAATTTCAACACTTGGAGCCACTGTCTATACTGCTAATGTCCAAGAGAATCAGGGCAATCCGGCAGAGCCAATCCCACCACAAACTTCCAAAGCACCTACGTCTCAAACCGAGGCTCCGTTTGAATTCGAGGTTGACCCAACTACCCTCAAGGTCAATAAACTGGAGAAGTTATTCAAATGAGCACAAGGAGTGAACTATATCCCGGATATAGAGGACAGGTATACTGATTCTGCAATTACCTTACCGGAGCAGTTTAAGATGCCGCATATTGACCGTTTCAATGGCTCTGGAGATCCGATGGTGCATGTGCATCTTTTTTCTCATATTCTGAGGTCAATGGGTTTGACCCGGGCCTAGAAGTTGTCACTATTCAGCTGAACCATGTCTGGGATAACCGCAATCTGGTATGCGAAATTGGAGGACTCTGTGAAATAGAACTATGAAGAGATGGCTAAGGCCTTTATTGCTAAATACGCCTATAACACACAGATCGAGGTCACAACTCGTGATCTCGAAGCCACCCGCCAAGAGCTAAAAGAGGGTTTCTCAGAGTTCGTGACGAGATGGAGAGCGAAGGCCTCGATGATGACTACAAGGCCTTTCGAAAAAGATCAGATCAGGATGATTGTTTGGAATCTACATGGCAAGTTGTTGCAAAAGATGATCGTTCTACCTCTGTTTACCTTTCCAGAGCTTCATGAAACGGGGTTTCAAATCGAGGATGCCATCAGACAAGGGATCTTTGTGGAAGATAATGAGCCTTTGAAGAACAATATTGTTCATAATTCCAATGCTACTACTAATGGTAGCACAGCTGCGAAATGCTCAGAAGTAAACACTGTCACCACTCCCCTCAATGGCCAAAAACCAACCACTTCAACTCGGCCCCAAGCCCGAAATTTCCATCTTCTTTACATGAGTCTCTTTCAAGCTTTGAAAATGCTGCGTAAAAAAGGGTACCTAGAACTCCTAGAACGCCGACCCCTTCCAAATCCTCTTCTACCAAGATATGACCCATCTAAATACTATGCCTATCATCAACAGCACGGTCATGATAAAAAATGTTGCATCCGCCTCTGTCATAAGATTCAGGATCTTATTGACAAAGAGATCATAGCTCCACCAAAAGGACCTCAGGCCACCACTAACCCATTACCTCCACACCTCAACCTAATCCATACACTACCATCCACGTACAACCCCAGCATATACATCACCCCAGCCCATTTACCCAAGCCTGAGGTGTTCATTTCAGAAAGCATGGACTTGTGTACGATGGATGCACTTGAACCCCAGTCACCTCAAATCCACAAACCCACTACTTCTGAGCTAATGAACATGATTGAAGATCTTCAGAGAACTGTGGCAGATCTAGCCTTTGGGATATTGGCTCCGTCATCGACCACATCACATACCAGGAATTTCATGTCAAAAGGCTCCCCAATCTTGGGACGGGCTGCATTGGAAGAAGCCCAATCCCTTGGCAAAATGGAGGCAAATGGCAAGAACAAGGTAGGGGCAGGCATTGGTCCCTATGAACATCTTTAGTGAGCTGTTGAGGCTTTGAAAGCCGAAGGACTGAACAAACAGCAAGTGCTCACAGTTGTTGCAAAGACTGTGGATGACACTTTTGCCACTCAGGATGAGAGCATTCTGAATTAAGGGGCAAGTCGGGAAAAGGGATGTTGTACTAGAAACGCTCCTTTCAGCTCCAATCCCACACCCATAAGAGATTATCAAACCCAGTCAACACCTACCAAGACTTTTATCAAGCCTGTCAGAACTGGTAACCACACCTTCAATCCCCTCTACATGACTTTGTCCAAAGCTCTCCAAATCCTTATAGGACAAGGCTATCTCAAAACCCTTGACCCTCGGCCTTTCCCGGATCCCCTTCCAGCCAGGCATAATGCTGCCAAGTACTGTGCCTTCCATCAACAAACCAATCATGACACTGACGGTTGTTATCGTCTTCACCATGAAGTTCAAGATCTGATTGACAATGAGGTCATCATCGCACCAGGTCCTGTAAAGTCTATCGGTACTGGATCGATGAACTTGGGGGATAATGTGACTATGTGATCGAGGATGAACTACCTGCCGATGGCACTTATTTTATCCCAGATATGGCGAATGGCACGCACTGTTTTGAGCAATTTACGAATGCTGTTTATTTTACTTTCTAACTTGGGTATTGGGTCAGTCTTGTTGTGTTGTATTGAGTAATGTTTTTGTATTGAGTCAGTCGAGTCAGTCTTATTATGTCGGAGGTTGGTGATTTTGGGGGTGTTAACTCAAACATCACTTCCCAGTTTGTTTTGTTTGTCTTTTCACTCTTTCTTTTAAGTTTGTTTCTATCATGGAGCCAGTTATGCCAGAAGATCTGAATGAAACGGCAATACATTTTCACCTACTTTTTCTATACCTTGAAATCATTGCATTGACCTAGGTTTTTTAAAACTTTTCTAACACTGTGATAAAAACAAAGAGGGAGGAATTTCTCAGGAATTGCAAAAATTTGATCAACTAAGAGAAAGAGAGGCATGCTAAGCCCTTAATGAATGAGATCATGTTTGTTAATGTGAGTACTGAGAAGGATCCTGGCTTGATCTAGATTGGGTTTGCATTGTCTTCAAAGGAGCTTGAGCGATTAGTTGCTTTATTAAAAGATTTCAAAAAATGTTTTGCGTGGTCTTACGAAGACATACGTGGAATTGCTCTCGGGATTGTACAGCATAGGATCACTGTCGGCCTTAAGACTCGACCCCTTTTGCTTTCAAACCTTGAACCTTGACTCGGAATGTTCAATGATCAATCACAATATAAGGCTTGTATGACCGAATTAGAAGTAGCTCTTGAATTATGGGCAATAAGGTTAGATGTGATCACAGGAAGCTTGCAAAGTTAGATCAGAAGTAGCCCTTGAACTAGGGGCAAAAATGTCAGATGTGCTCAAAGATTCAAAATTGGGTCATTATTGGCAAGAAAGCCAAATCCCAAAATCTGAGAGAAGAAAATTTATTGCTGAAAGGACAATCAAGTTCCTATCCACAACACTAGGGGCAAATTTAAACCCGATTAGATGGGCTCCTACATCATCAGCGAACAATAGTCATTCTCCTAGATTCAGATAACTTCAAGTTCTCAAAATCGATCAACATGGACAAGTTAAACTTTTCTATCCTTGAGAGGCTAGCTGGGGCGAAAACCCGGATGGGCGACCCAGGCAAAAGTTAGAGCAAGAAAAAAAGAAGAAGACCACAAAAATGAAAAAATGGAAACAAATTAAAAAGAAATAAGAAAAGAAAAGAAAAAGAAAAATGAAGAAAAAAGAGAAAGAAAAATAGCTCGCAAGGTTGAAAACCCAGAAGGGCGACCTTGGAAAAAGTTAGAGCACAAAAGGAGAGTGTCAAAACCCCAGTAAACCTCAAACCCGGAACTACGTACGGCATGATTCCCATCTTTGGGATACGTAGGCAACTTCATCTTGAAGTTCGGCCCCAACCATTTTCAGCTTGCTGGTCTCATCCATGTTGATTGGCTGATCTTTGTTCAACTCAGCTATCTTATCCATGTGCAAATTGGCTCGTCTTTGTTCAAATTCGGGTGTTATATTCTGTTACAAAATTCAGCTGCAAGACAAATCAAATTCAGATATGAGATTGTGCATCTCAAGAGTTAATTTCACGTCGGTTGAGCATTGGCCATTTGCAAAAATAGTTTTTGAGGATTTTTAATTAAGTTGACTAATTCTCTCGAAAATTATTCCATTCTATTTTTCCAAAACTGGACCATTTCTTGGACCCAAAAGAAGGAAAATTTTCAGTGCTCACGACCTAACTTGCATCATGACCCGACTTGCATGATTTCAAAGCAGAAAGTCGAATAAGCATGTTAATCTAACTCTCATATTGGTCAAAATTGTTTTAGCAGAAAGCCAAAATCAAAAAATGGTCAAAATAATGAACTAGGGGCACAGTTGAGTCAGGTTTTTTATCTTTTCCCTGTTATTAATGCACTCGCCAGAAAGGGCACAACTGAAGCTAACAACAGAGGCCAAAAGACTCTCTCATCCTCCAAGCAGCAAGGTACCAAGCCAAGTGTGAAGCACGAACTGGAAATGGAGTAGGGTATTCGACCCCCTCATCTAGACAGGTTTGATTGGCGTCTGACCCGGAATGGGGACGTAGAAAACGCAATGTGTGAGACTAATAAATTGTATACTTGGCCGATGAAATGTATTGTAGTTCATCTCAATCAAGTTAAGCCAAGGGCATCGTCAACCGATGTCAGTTGCAGATTTGTTATGCATCTGGTCGCACCGCAACCCCTCTGTGGGAGAGCTCACTAGTTGTGAGCGAAAGAAGGAGAATCTAGTACAATACTAGGGGTAAGAGCCCATAACTTCCTGCTTATCCATCAACCACCAAAGGGAGGGATAAAAATAAGAGAAGTTAAAGAATAGAGAGATGTGCGTTGGGAGAAAAAGTAAGGAAAGGGCTTTTTAGAGAGAATAGAGATTGAGTGCCATAGTGATGTGAGAATCACAAATAAGAAAGGGTGGGAAACAACACCCGGAAAAGCAGGCTCCTCATGAACTGCGAGGTCTCTTGCCATTGGAACACATTTACGTGTTGTGTTTGTTTGTCTCGATTCTTGTTTTGAGTCGTTTCGAGTGTAAATGTTTGTGTTTAGGTTGTTTTCCTTTGTTGAGTCAGTTTGACTGTAGTCAGTCGTAGGCTCAATACCCGGTTAAGAACTCATTTCTCAATTTCAATTTAAAAAATAAATCGTTTTGTGCTCAGAGTGCTGTGCCATTCTCCACATTTGTACAAAACAAGATTCTTTCTTTCATAAACTGAAGGGTTTAACCCAGGTTATGTGAGAACAATGGAACAATGGCCTATCTGAAGCTACATAGGTTCCAAACTGCAAAGCAAAAGAATAGATGGAAATTTTGGATCATCTTAGTGTGTTTCAACTTCAGCAATTTTCAAGATTGCATTCCAGATACACCTTCTCAGGCCTTATCAATGCTCCGAAGTAAGAGTGTACCTCTACCTCAAGCTCAAGCTCAAGCTCAAGCCTGCTTCAAGCCAAATGGGCGATCAGAAATGCTCTCCCTGAGCACCATTCCCTGCCAGAGGCATCTTGGCTATGTTTGCAATGAGTTCCTAGAAGACCAACTGTGATGGTGGAAACTAGAGTTCGAATGGTGATGCCTAGAATACAAACTTTTGGAATTTTCGAGACTAAAGTCTGGTTTAAATACCCAGGGGTGTATCCTCAGCTTGAAATCTGTATGGCAGCCCTATAGATTGAGATAGCATGTGTGCGCCTCAATTCTAGATACTGAACCAACCTAGTCTGTTACCCCGTTGGAGAATAGGGAAAGTTGTGAATATGATCAGGAAGAAAAGTGGCATCTATGGCATCTACATGAAGAACCCTTGTCAGCATTTGAGGGCCTTTGAACTGTGAGTTGAAGGTAAGAGTTTGAAGAACACAAGGGGGAGATCCCTATCAGAGTAGAGCGGTTCATCACCACTCACCCCATGAGGTACTTTTTAAAGCGTCGCTTTGTTTGTTTATTACATTCCCTAAGCATCATGCACTACATTGCTTGTAACATGTATCATATCATCGCACTTATTGCATTTATTTACATCTTGTGTTATCTTGTATCATTTATCCTTTTACACCGAGCAACATTTAGGATCGTTTTCAACCGAGGCTTATCTCAGGATGTGTGGAACGCGCTCCTGACGGCTTTTCTTTCGACCTCTTCTCATGATTTCAGCGTGGTTAGAGTGTCCCCTTCCTCAAACGATTCCAACGTGTTTGGAATTAATCTCAGGATGCGTGGAACGCGCTCCTGACAGCTTTTCTTTGGACATCTTCTCACGATTTTAGCATGGTTAAAGTGTCCTTTTCCTCACACGATTTCAGCGTGTTTGGAATTTATCTCAGGATGCGTGGAATGCGCTCCTGACGGCTTTTCTTTGGACCTCTTCTCACGATTTCAGCGTGATTAGAATTTCCCTTTCCTCACACAATTCTAACGTCTTTGAAATTTATCTCAGGATACGTGGAACGTGCTCCTGATGGCTTTTCTTTGGACCTCCTCTCACGATTTCAGCATGGTTAGAGTGTCCCTTTCCTCACACGATTCCAGCGTGTTTGGAATTTATCTGAGGATGCATGGAACGCGCTTCTGACGGCTTTTCTTTAGACCGTGGTTAAAGTTTTCCTTTCCTCACACGATTTCAACATATTTGGAATTTATCTCAAGACACGTGAAGTGCGACCTTGGACGTGTTTCATCTCAAGACGCATAAAGCGCGAACTCGAGCGACTTTTCTCCTCTTCGCACGATTTCAGCGTGATTAGAGTATCTCAGGATGCGTGATGCGCGAGATTGGGCGTGTTTTTTCTCAGGACACATGAAACACGACCCCGAGCAGTTTTTGATTCTCAGTTTATCCTGAGCGGTGTTTTCTTTCCTCATCCTGTGTTTTGGCGTGGTTGGAGTTTGCTTTACAACTTTTTACTTGAAAGCTTGAAGCTGCTCATTTATATGTTGTTATCTTGCTTATTGTATCTGTTATTGTTTGTTGCATCATTTTGCATGATCATAAGGTTTGTCTAAATAACTGGCTTCACGTAGCGTGTGAGTCCAACCTTAAATTGCTTTGCATTGTGTAGATTATTTGTATCTTGCCCCTGAACTACGCTGGTTTGATTCCTTGCAAAGGGATACATAGGCAACCCTCGGGTTCAACCAACTGCATCTGCATTTTGTTTGCTTGCCCAAGTCTTATGGCCTTGTCAAAATGGGTCGTATTCAGGCTTTGACATTCACTCACATCATTTCATGATTTCAAGCTTTGTCAAAGAGGGGCAATTGTAGACACCTATTTTTGACCGCCCTTAAGTCTTGGGCGCCACTGATTGATCACTCGATGATGAGAGTTGTGCTATGCAAATGTTCGATTTCTTCAGAAGAAGAGCTCTAAATCCCAGTCTTACACCCCATTTTGAACCAAAACATTTTGGGTTTGTTTGGTAACGTTTACGTTTTCAGTTTATATTTACAAAAATTTTATAAACTGGTTTTTTTTTTTTTTTTTTTTTTTTAGAAAACATAAACTACAAACGCGTTTGGTAATTGACAAAATGTTTAAAAAATTTTAAAAATATAAAAAAGAGTGAGAAATGGCAAGTGGTGGCAAGTGGCGGCGAAAGGTGGTGGTGGAAAGTGGTGACGGTGGGTGGTGGTGATAGGTGGGTGGCGGATGACAAGTGGCGGTGAGTGGTGGCGGGTGGGTGGTGGTGGCGGGTGGTGGTGGTGGGTGGGTGGGTGACGGTGGTGGATGGTAGCGGATGGGTGGTGGTGGTGGGTGGGTGGGTGACGGTGGTGGATGGTAGCGAGTGGGTGGTGGTGGTGGGTGGTGGTGGCGGGTGGTGATGGTGGGTAGGTGGGTGACGGTGGCGGATGAGTGGGTGGTAGCGAGTGGGTGGCGGTGGTGGTGGCGGGTGGTGGGTGATGGTGGCAGGTGGGTGGCAGATGGCGGGTGGTGGTGGGTGGTGGCGGGTAGGTGGCGGGTGGTGGTGGTGGTGGGTGGGTAGGTGACGGTGGCGGGTGGTGGGTGGTAGCGAGTGGGTAGTGGTGGTGGTGGTGGCAGGTAGGTGGCGAGTGATGGTGGTGGGTGGTAGTGACGGGTGGGTGGGTGGCAAGTGGCTGGTGGTGGTGGGTAGCTGGTGGTAGCGGGTAGTAGATGGTGGTGGCAGGTGTGTGATGAGTGGTGGCGGCAAGTAGATGGTGGGTGGTGGTGGCAGACGGTGGATGGTAATGGCGGGTGGTGGGTGGTGGCGGGTGGATAGCAGGTGGGTGGTGGGTGGTGGTGGTGGTGGCGGCGAGGGGTGGGTGGTGGCGGCGAGTGGGTGGCAGGTGGTGGCTGATGGGTGGCAGATGGGTGGGTGGTGGTGGCGGGTGGTGGGTGGTGGTGGCAGGTGGGTGGTGAGTGGTGGTAGCAGGTGGTGGTGGGAGGTGGGTGGAGGTGGCGGAAGACGGTGGTGGAAAATGGTGGCGGGTGGTGACTAGTGTTAGGTGGTAAAAAAAAAAAAAAACTCAAAACTCAAAACGGAAACACATTTTTTGAATTTACATTTTTTGGCCAAATTTATAAACTGAGACCACTAATTTATAAATCAAAAATTTTACCAAACAAGTTTTTATTTGAGTTTTTAAAATTTTTGTAAATATAAACAGAAAATTGAAAACGTACGTGTTACCAAACGGCACATTTTTGACCAAAACAATTTTAAATCTTAAAACCCTCTCTTTCAAAATATTTTTAAAAAAGTTTCTACGATGTTCCGAGGCTCGCATTTCGTTAAATATTGCACTTTTCGGTAAACCGAGAAAGGACAAATTGGAAAAAAATGGAGGAGAGGGGAACTCCTTCAAAAATATTTTAAAACATCTTCTTTAGAGGTTTGGAGTTGAAGAAAATTGGAGGAGAGGAAAGAAACCTACTTGGGGAAGAAGTTGGGCATAAACCGTTAAGAGATAACCGGGCAACCTTCAATAAATCAAGTCTATCCTTTTATACACTTGGACTTAAGTTGTTAGGCCACCACCATTGGAAAATGGACTTTCGGGGCTTCATTTGACACTCAAGAATCTCTTAAAGCCAAGTTCGGATGAGGGAGATATGGCTGGTTGAAGTTAGACATCAATCCAATTAAGCTAAAACTGAGAAACCTTCACTAAAATAGGCATATCTCTTTCCACACTTAGATTTTTGATGTGAGGCCACTTCCATTGGAAAGTAGACTTCTGAGACTTCAATTTAGACCCAAGAATGACCTACAAAGGAGTCCAGGTGAAGAAGATATGCCCATTTGAAGTTGGGCCTGGAAGCAGATTTTTGATGGCCGACCGGCCACCATTAATGGCCGACCATCCACACTTCTGGCCGGTCGGCCACTGGTGAAAAACTTAGATATTTTTGGCCAACTGTCCCCCACAAGCTCCAGTTGTTCAAAGCTTGATATTTTCGACCTGTTAGGCTGTTTTTCTATATATACCAGGCCAAACCTCTTGATTTAAGGTTAAAAAAAATTCCAAAAGCTCCATTTCTTGGAATTTTCTTTCTATCTCTGTCTTACAACCTATACACCCTCTCTTTACACTTCCTAAACCAATATTAGAGCTCTCCTTGCTGAGATTATTGAATCCAAATTTCAGCCATTGAGAGTGAGAATTTGTTGGTTTGTGAACAAAAGTGTTGTTTCTCTTCAAGAGGTATAATTTTGAGCACCTTTGCACTACTTCTTTTCTATCTTTTCTTGCTGATTTAGAAGTGTTTTTCAACTATGTTTTTGGATTGAAGCGTGGGTCCTAAGGCCATTAAAGGTTGAGGGGATGATAGCCCTTCTTTGTACCTTGTTTTGGAGGCTTTTGCCCTTGTCTTTCCCACCCTTTTATTATCTTTTTTTCAAGCTTTTAAACACTGATTTTCAAAGCTATTTCAGTGGCTAAAATCATATTTTGAAGTCCAAAATTGGGGGGGGGGTGGGGGGTAGCCTCCCCTTCTTATATTTTGTTTACTAGCTTAACATGTTCCATGTTTTAGCATATTAATCTAGCTATTTCTAGCTTAATTCCAGCATGTTTTAGAACTTGTTTTAGACTGTTTTAGGACTATTTTGGGCTGGTTGTGTCCTTTGGGCTTTATATTGTATAGTTGTAGTGTAAGTCCTTTAACTAGCTTGTGTTTTAAGGCTTTAACCACCATCGGTTTGAGTTGATTGCATGTTTTAGTGCTTTTTCTCACCTAATTTCAGCACATATGATCTTTGCAATCTCCTTCATTTCTTCACTTTTCCATTTGCTTTGAGGGTTGTTTCAACCTTATGGTTGTTTAAGCTTGAGATTAAGGCTCATGCTTAATGGTTTAATCATCCTTTGAGGGTTCATTACCAACGGCATGAAGCTTCTCTCATGCCTTAAACTATCCCTGAGTTGACACTTCTTTCACTTTAGAAGACACTCACCAATGGACTAATCGATTAAAGAATGATTCGGTAATTAAAATGTAAACAAAATTGGCAAGTAAAAGAAGTAAGATAAGCATTATTTGTGTTGCATTGCATGTGTTCAAATCAGAAGTTAGTTTGAACACAAGAAAAATGGAACATTTCATACTTAAAAGTGATGAAATGTGCCATTTTCCTAAGTCTCCATTGCCCTTGATCATGCATGATAGGGTGATGGACATTTTGAGTCTTGTTTTGCATTTATTGAACTTGCACAATTGGTTTCACAAGCCATCATGCAATGAAATTGCTTGATTGATGGTTTATGAACCAAATTTTGTCCCTCCTTTGATTTCCCCTTGAAGAAAAGAGGCAAAGTGTGCAAATAACCCTTGAGAAATACACTATTTTGCTCTATTTTGCTCTCTGTTGCAGCAAGGAAGTTCAGGACAGCAGTGGCCGACAGCCACCACCAGTGGCCGACCGACCACCACTAGTAGCCAACCGGCTCCTTGTCGGTCATCAGTGAAATTTGCACAGTTTGTTGGTAAGGTGGAGCAGAGGTGTTGTGGAAGTGGGCAGCACTGTCGGTGTTCAAATGTCCAAACAGAGGCTTGCAGCAGCAAATCAGTGGCCTTTCGGGTGAAAAATCGAGCATGTATGCATCCCTCATTTCCTGAGGCCATTAATTAATTTGCTTAGTTAATTAGTTGTAGCTAATTCATGCAAATGTTGTAACTATTAACTTAGATAGTTAATTAGTTCATGTTGTGTAATTAATTAATTAAATAGCTTAGTCTAATTGATTAATTAGTTAAAGTGTGTTGTAATAATTAATTAGCTTAGAATAGTTAGTTAATTCACTTCAAGTGTTGTAATAATTAGCTTAATTGGCTTAGTTAGCTAGTTAGCTTTATTCATTCGGACCCTCCTTCACGAGGGCTTAATGATTTAATATGTCACGACCCAAACCTGCCCCTAAAAGTTTGGACATGGCCGGCCTGTCCTAAGGCCTTAACTGTAATCTTGAATTTTAATTAACGATGGGGCCTGAACGGAAGAAAGATAATAGAATAAAACATTCATTGAGCTATGACTACATACCAGGATCTTAATGCATCACCATACTTAAGTACATGACATTTCATACACCATTCACATTTACTGAATGTGGAAAAGGGTAACGACCCCAAAAGTTAGGTATTGACAATATATTCACATGTCTATTCTTCCAAATTCCAACAAAACATGCCCACACATGGTTTCCCAAAAATAAAACCAAAGAGTCACTTCGGGTGACTCAGCAAAACGAGTCTAGTAAAAGGCTTCTGGGCTGACCTAAGGTTGTCTCGCGACCTGATTACCTACAAAACATCCATAAAAATGGAGTGAGCAAGACTCAGTGAAAGATAGCAACACAAACAGATCAGGAGTATGAGTATAATTTAACAGTGCATGTTCTTAAATAATAAGTTGGTGTTATTCATATTTCCTTTCCTAAACGGCCTCGGGCCCACATAAGACAAAATGGCCTTAGGTCCAACATAATACAAAACGGCCTTAGGCCCATTATAATACAGAACAGCCTTAGGCCCATTATAACAGCAAAACGGCCTCGGGCCCAACGAAATAAAAAATGGCCTTAGGCCCATCATATTAGCAAACAAAACGACCTCGGGTCCATATCTCATGTGCCAAAGTTCAAACATATCTCATATAACGTAAGTTGTTTACTAAAAGAGTGAATAAGATCTCGAACAACATATATAAACACAATACGTGAATAGAACATGATATTACACTACTATCACTCACTATGATGCGGGTGAACGATGGTCCCCTTCTGTATGTGCCTTATACATAGCACACAACTTGTAAGTACATCACCTTTCCTTAGTTTCCTTTTATTTCTCAATTATTCGATTCGTTAAGTTTCATGTAATTAAATGCATTATGGGAACATCGAATGGACATAATAACACATTTAGAGAGTCAAAAGAGCGGAATTGAAACCGATTCAATAATATCTATCAAACAACAAAGCTATGTTCAATATACAATTTTGGGGGAAAAAAAATTAAGAAAATTTTCAATTACATAATTATTCACAATTTTCTATATAAAAACGGTGAAATTTCACAATTTATGCGCCAAAAAAAACGAATGAAAATTTGTATTTTTACAAACACATAAATAGATAAATATTATAATTTTCAAAATTCTCAACTCTAAAAAATTTGAGATTCTATTCAAAAATTGTGAAATTTCATAGTTACTCAGACACAAAAACAATGTACTTTTACAATTTTTCAATTTGAACAACTATTACATTTGAAATTTCATAATTTCTCAAACACAAACTTTGAAATTTCACAATTTAGAAAACTAAGAAATTTACTTCAAAAACTGCAAGATTTATTATATGCATAATTTCATAATATCCATTTTGATTTTATATATCAATGAGTTGATTCTAAAAATTTTAATTTTATTTAAAAAGAATATACACAATCAAAATTTATGACATTTTGAAGTTTGAATTAAACGAAATAACTAACTTATGTTGCTGAGTGTGTGACTAAGGCGCTCGCACTAAGAACAAATTTGTTTGAATTTTTATTAAAATTCGAAGAACAAAATTTAACTTATTAAAAAAATAAAATATGAGGTGATCTAGAATTGCCAATTGTTTGTCCATCACAATCTTTCTATTTAAATACTGATAGTAGAAGTTGGTAATAATTAAACAACAAAATCTCTGTCTTTAATCCTCTTATTAAAACTATTTAGGGTTTAGTACTATGTAAAACAAAACATCAACCAAGGGGTGAGTGGCAACCTGGTAAGAGCCTGGGGTTTAAGCCCCTAGGTCCTGGGTTCAACTCCTCTCTGGGCCAATCTCCTGGGTGTAGCACAGTTGGTTAGAAGGTTGACCTCAAGGATGCCTTATCAGCTACTTAGTGTGGGTTTAATTCTCCCCCATTGTACGAGTCCTGACTTAAGCGGAGCTTGCCTTGGGAGGTCGGGACAAGCTTCCAGGTTATAGTCTCTTACTCGGAACGGACAATAAGACCTTGGGAGGTCGGGACAAGCTTCCAGGTTATAGTCTCTTACTCGGAACGGACAATAAGACACCATGGTGATCTCCTCATGAGGCGCTGCCTTGGACCTACGGGAGAGTGGGAGGATTTTCCTGTAACAAAAAAAAAAAAAAAAAAAAAAAAAAAAAAACATCAAATTGAGCTATCTTGTAGAACTCGCATATTGCTCACCTCCAGCCACTTCCTCCTTATCATACAATCAAGTACTGAATTAACAATCCGATAAATCCCTCATAAATCCCCTTTTAATACCAATCAAACATGTGAAAATTATAATGACATGCTGACAACAAACAATTTTTACGAAAAGGTGAAAAATATTATAAATATTAATAATTAATATCATAAATTTTTTAATTACTATGTAATCATTTTAAAAAAATTATCCTGAATAATAATTTCCCTATCAAACATTCCCAAAAAGTAAAAATTGCATGAGTAATGTTAGAAATTTGAAAAGATTTACCAAATGTCACACATAGATATTAAACTCACATAATTTAAGTCCCACTCTCATATAAAATATTTGATAAAAAATTTGATATCTTTTGAGTCTTTAACATTTTTCAAAATGCAGTGCTCATATAGGGGGTGGAACCCCCAAATTGCACTCTAATGAGATCAACGTGGCCTAATAAAATAAAAAAAGAAGAAAAAAGTAATAAAATTTCTATTTTTAGAATATAAGATCTAAATTATTAAATATAATTCGACAACTTACCTTGTTGATCAATTCTTTAAATATTAATGAATGGGCAAAATTTAGGGAAAAATTTTGTCATATTGATAGTTATGTCCTAGTTATACATTAGTTGACTTGGTTATACATATTGGGGGTGTTAATTATGATATATTTTTATTATAATCCAAAAAAAAATTTGGTTATACTTTAATGTGGTTTGGTTATAACTCATTTTTTTTAGTTATGACCCCCGTATAAATGAATTATGTGATAAATTACATATGATATACGATTACATTCATAATATTATTCTAAATAATTTCAACTTGAAAAAACAAGCGAGAATTTACCATCATCAATGGATATATACAACCAGGGTGTGTTTGTTTTAAAGGATTAGGAAGTGGGATTGGACTGTTAGTCTCACCGGACTAATAGTCCATTGTTTGTTTCATTTTTTTTGCTCCGAACTAATAATCCCTCCGGGCTATTAGTCCCACAAATATGGGACTATCCTATCCCATGGGGGGAGGTGGGATAGAAACCATGAGATTGGTATCCTATGGGATTATTTTGTGAAATGTCCATTTTACCCTCTATGCTATTACTTAGCAAACAATTAGAAAATGATAAAATAGTCTTTTGAACATTTATAAATTATTTTTTTCGTGTTGTTAATTTAAAATTATATATTAAATAAAAAATTTTAATTATAAATTAAATTTAATTAAAAATAATAAATTATAAATTATGGCCTTATAAATTAAATTTTTTTAGTGTTGTTAAAAAATTAAATTTACATATTAAATTAAATTATTTTTTTAGTGTTGTTAATTTAAAATTATATATTAAATAAAAAATATAAATTATAAATTAAATTTATTTAAAAATAATAAATTATAAATTATGCCCTTATAAATTAAATTTTTTTAGTGTTGTTGAAAATTTAATTTATATATTAAATAAAAAATATAAATTATAAATTAAATTTATTTAAAAATAATAAATTATAAATTATGCCCTTATAAATTAAATTTTTTTAGTGTTGTTGAAAATTTAATTTATATATTAAATAAATTTATTTTTATTGTCGTTAATTTAAAATTATATATTAAATAAAAATACAAATTATAAATTATAAATTTAATTTAATTTAATTGAAAATAATAAATTAAAATAATTAAAATATTGTGCGAAAAATAAAATAAAACAAATTTTTATTTAATCTAACTAAAAATAATTAAAACATTAAAACTATATTTAATATTGCTATTACTTAGTAAATAATTGAAAAGGATAAAATAGTCATTTGAGCATTTATCATTCTCCATAATATTCCAAATAAACATTAAATAACTAAAAATAGTCCAATCCAGACATCTAATCCCATGACTAAACAAACATAGAATACAAACTTAGTCTAACCAAATAGTCCCAGGATAATGTATCCCAGGACTAATAGTCCGATGGATAACAATCCCCCCTTATCCAGTCCGTCCAAATAAACGCACCCCAATATCATAGCTAGTATTGTTACATTTTAGTTATTTCAATGACTAGCTATTAAAATAGTTATTACCAAATTATTAAAGGTTACAAAAAATTAAGGTTTTAAAGACTAAAATTTAAGGACAACATTATTTTTCAGGGATCAAATATTTTTGTTGCGAAAAGTTTTATTATTATATTTTTAGCAATGAAAATTAGATATTATTGATGAATTATTATCCTTTTGAGACCAAATTTTTTGTCTCAAAAAATAAATCATTTTGAAACCAAATTATTTTGTCCCTAAAAGTTTATTTATTTGTAACATTTTTAAAATTTTGTGGCTAAAAGCTTTATTTTGTACTTTTCATGACAACTTTTTAGCGACTATTCTCATAACGATAGAAATTGGTTCCTAAATGTCTTTTGTAACAAAATTTTTCCTTTAAGAGATCACAAAAATTAGTCTCTAAAACTCTTATATGTTATACTGTAACTACATTTGAAGAGTTTTTGGAGGCTATTTAAACAGTTTTTGTATATAGATAAGTAAAGTAAAGAGTAGCGTTAGAGAACATAGATTAAAAAAAAAAAAATTAAGAAAATAAAGAATTGCTTTCTTTATATGGGAAACCCCTTAATTGGACCATTGTTGGGTGAAAATGACAACTCAATTTATTTTGCTTCATAAACCCCCTGTGGAGAAAACACATAATTAAGTAAAGATAAATAAAACATTTTTTTTTCTTAGACAATATTGTCAAAGTACCATGTTACTGTAAACTAGAGTAACATGTTACTGTCAAACAGAGTAGCATGTTACTATGAGACAAAACTCTTTACATCAATTTCGACGGTAATATATATATATTTTTAAGAATTTCATAATCAACATGAATCTTTTTTGATAGATTTTGATGAGAAAATTTTAAAAATATTAATTTTATTAAAAACTGACATTTACATTAACAATTATTATTTTAAAGTTTAATATCTTGATAATGATGGTATGTATTGATCTTTTCAAAAAAAAAAACTTTTTATACTTGTCTTTAATGTTTTAAAATTTTATTATGAGAAAATTTTGACGAAATCTCCCTCTTTGTATTTTAACTAGTAAAAAATTAAGAGTATAACTCACACCAAAATGAATCTGGTCAAAGCATTACACATTTGAAACACTTTTTCTTGAATAATGTATATGTACTAATTAATATACTAATTAGTGCATCAATTGATGATGTGACATAATTTAAGAGGTTTTTGAAATTTATAATGTGATTAATGAATGGAATCAATAATAATGTTATAATTAATATTGATATACTAATTAATACATTAATTGATACATTTAGCACCACCACTTTTTCTCAACATAATCACTACCAAGAAATGATATCAAAAATACAATTTTGAGAAATTTTACATTATTTTATTTCCAATGTTTTTGGTCTATAATCACTCGGGTGAATGCACCATAAACTCACCCTTTGACGTTCCATTTTTTCCTTTATTTGCTTCTTTTCTCCTCTGTCACCCTCTGCCTAGGTAGCTATTTAAATGGTTCGGACGTTTAATCATCACCACTATCTCTCTCTCTCTCTCAAAATTTTAGTAATGGCAACCATTTTCAATTCATACTCTGGCTTCTATCTTTTGGCATTCTTTTGTTTCATTCAGCTTTCAGTAATTAATTATCCCATTGCAGCCCAGACTAGTGGCCGTAGTTTTGGTGGTGGTGGTTTCACCGCTGAACTCATCCACCGCGACTCCCCACTCTCCCCACTCTACAACCCATCCACCAACAAGTTGAACCGCCTCGTCAACTCTTTTCGTCGCTCATTTTCTCGTGCCAGTCACTTGAAGCAGACCTTAAAATCTTCAACTGATGGTATCCAATCCCAAATTGTTTACGCCGGTGGAGAGTACGTCATGAAGTTATCCGTTGGAACTCCACCTGTTCCATTGTTCGGGATTGTGGATACAGGTAGCGATCTTACTTGGACACAATGCAAGCCTTGCACTCAGTGTTTCAAGCAAAATTTACCGTACTTCGATCCCAATCATTCATCAACATACAAAGAGTTATCGTGTCGGTCACAATTTTGTGAGTTCTTGGGGAGTGCTGATCCCTCCACTTGTACCAGCAGGGATAGCATTTGCCAGTATAGCACACACTACGGAGACAATTCTTTCAGTATCGGTCACCTTGCTGCTGAAACATTCACCTTCGAATCATCGACTGACGGACGGGCAGTTCCGATCCCCATCATGGTCTTCGGTTGTGGGCATAATGACGAGGGCACGTTCAACGAGACAGCTACTGGTATAGTTGGCCTTGGGGGCGGCAAGCTTTCATTCGTAAGCCAATTGAGGCACTCGATTCACGGAAAATTCTCGTACTGTTTACCACCATTAGATTCATCACTTTCAAAAACCAAGTTAATTTTTGGCGACAATGCAGTAGTAAGTGGTGTCGGGGTCATCTCAACTCCAATAACCAAAAAATCAACCGACACATTCTATTACCTCACATTGGAGGGCATTAAAGTTGGAAACAAGAGCCTAACATACACACCGTCTTCCAAAGTGAATTCGGTTGATCAGGGTAACATCATCATCGACTCAGGGACAACTTTAACGCTCCTGCCAAATGAGTTGTATGAAAAATTAGAATCAGAATTGATAAAAGTCATTACAGGAAACCGTACTTCGGATCCACTAGGGTTGTTCAGCTTATGTTATAGTAATAGCATCGATATTACCAAGTTGCCTACAATAACATTCAAATTCACCGGAACTGACCGTGAACTGCCACTGTTGATTACTTTCTTACAAAACGGAAATGGTCCAGTATGTTTAGCCTTTGTTCCTACCGATGAACTCCCAATCTTTGGAAACTTGTCACAAATGAACCTCTTGATCGGTTATGATCTTGTCAAAAGTGTAATTTCTTTCAAGCCAACTGATTGCACCAAGTGGAACTAGTGCAAATTAATTATTTTATAAATTATTTATGTATGAATAAAATTAAATTAGGTTGTATTAATCTTATTAAGTTTTTAAATATTGATTATGTTGGTGTTTGTTCATGCTGACAGTGTAGGTTAAAAACTAGCCTAAGAAAAGAATATATAATGTTTTTTCAATTTTCATTTACATTTTTCAAGATCCAAACACACTATTAATGTGTTTCTGCCTTTCATTTGGTTAGTTTCTTGGACAAGTGCCTCCTTGTCTTGCCAAAAAGGAAAGGTGAAAAAAAAAAAAAAAAAAAAAAAAAAATATGGGCATATGACCTTCCCAAGACAGTTGGTCATTAGTGCAGCAAATTGCAGGTTCAAAAATGTTGGTTTTGATAATTTAGTTTTTAGTTTTCTTTGTAAATTTGGCAGTAGAAACACCATCCTCAGTCTCGCTAGATTATCCAGAAACTTCTAGACTAAAGTTGCCAGAAGGAAAAAAAAAATTGTTAAATTTATGTTAATTCGGCCTCTCAACGAAGCAAGAAAGAACTCGTGTTTTTGTTGTTAATTCATGTTAAACTAGATTTCAAATTTCATATGCATCAATTTTCATTACATGATGTACATAGACATATTTCATCTTGCATTTTCTCTGACCTCTAGGGAAATCCTCTTTCCCCATCCCCCATCCCCCAACTTTCCCCACACTAGCACAATTTGGAAGACAGGGAGAGAGCATGCAAAGGTTAGGGGGTGTGGAGAATGGCTTTCATCCTAAGCCTCAAACAATTATCTGCACTTTAACAACTAATCAAACTCAAGCTTAGCTTTAGTTTACATAACCATACTACAATGTTTGTATATGAAGTTCAATTCATTAATTACAGGAGCAAATTGTATCCAAAACTGGAAACAACAGAGCCAATTAAAATACATATATGCTAAAATTGTGGAGCTTGTTGTATTTTTTTCAAACCTCAGGAGAGGTAAGTGTAATTTACATATGTTTATTATATAGCTCTGAATACATACTGATTTTCCAGGATTGCCATTCGTCTTCAATTATTTGCATACCATATATAACTACTCTCAAAATTTTAAAATTCATAATAAAAATTAAGAACCTTCCAAATATTTTGATTTAATTTATGGAAGGTCAAAGGGTGAGTTTATGGTGCATTCACACATGAGTGATTATAGACCAAAAACATTGGAAACAAAATAATAATGTAAAATCTTACGATATTTCTTAGTAGTGCCTCCTGCTCATAAAAAAATATTTCGAATTTGGAATGTTTTGACCAGATTCATTTTAGTGCGACTTACTAATACACCAAATTTAAATTTACATAATAAATTCATATTTTAAATATTTCTTTTTGGTATTTTTTTCTAAGCATAATTTATGAATGATTTTTAGATTGACAAAACATTGAGTAGAGCTTATTATGGTTATTAATGTTTGATTCTATGAATCTTGTGCATAGAATGAGATGATTCTGGTTAATTTGCCAGTAATGTACCAACTATATATATGCATTGATGATAGTTAATTCTTGCTTATTTTTTCAAATTAAAATTATTTACAATAATGTTATAAAGGTAATGTTATACCATATGCAATTTATGAAATAATTCAATCATATGAGACTCATAATTATTTTATAAAAAAAAAATGAGTTATAAACAAATACCACAAAATGTATAAACCTAGAAATGAGTCTTTACTATTTAAAGGGAGAGATTTTGTTGTTTAATTATTACTAACTTCCACAATCAGTATTTAAATAGAAAGATTGTGATAGGCGTATAATTGGCAATTCCATATCACCTCAAGGTTTTTTTTTTTTTTTAAAGAAACATTTACATACAATTCCTAATTTATGACCTTATACTCCATTAAGTCCTACTAAGATTTTTTTGACATTCAAGTCTCATTAAATTTTTAATAATCTAAGTTGCTCTTTAAACATTGATTGTTTACCATTTATGATTATCTATAAAAAAAATATGATAATTTGACATTTATTTTGATTTTAAAAACTTTAAGATATCAACTTTTAAATTGAAAAAACTAAAAAAAAAAAAATTATGTGCAAAAAAAAAAAAAAGAAAACTAATTTTTTTTTTTGAAAAAAATTGAATTATTTTTTTGTGCAAAACTAAAAATTTTGTGTCTATAACTTGATGATGGAACACACACCAAAAAAAAATAATAACTTTAAAAATGAAAAAATTGATAATGTTATCAGTTTTAAAACTAGAAATGTGATGCCCAAAATTTTTGGAACATCAAGGAAAATTAAATAAACAAAATGACTTAATAGATCAAAATATTTATGATAAAAATTAGGAACCTTCAAAATATTTTGATTTAATTACACACATTTAATTTTTGTTGTACACTTTTTTTTTTTTTCCTTTTTTGATTTGTTTTGTACACTCGTGAGGAATATTGTGGGAGCTCCAAAACCTCATAATAAATTTGTAAATTTATTGAATTAAAAAATAAATTTAAATTGGCTAATCCATTAAAGTAATAGTTTTCAAAATATTAATAATTCCATAATTTATAGTTTCAAATGGAAAGATAAAAAAGTATTTCATATCTCTCCAACCTAATCATCTCCCACTTATTTTTATTTCCTTTAAAAAAAATTAAAACTTTTTTCTTACTATATTATTATATTATTCATACCATATATAACTACTTTCAAATTTTAAAAATTCATGATAAAAATTAAGAACCTTCCAAATATTTTGATTTAATTTATGGAAGGTCAAAGGGTGAGTTTATGGTGCATTCACACGAGTGATTATAGACCAAAAACATTGGAAACAAATTAATAATGTAAAATCTTTCAAGATTGTATTTATTATATCATTTCTTAGATAAAAAGTATTTCGAATTTGGAATGTTTTGACTAGATTCATTTTAGTATGACTTACTAATACACCAAGTTTAAATTTACATAATAAATTCATATTTTAAATATTTCTTTTTGGTATTTTTTTCTAAGCATAATTTATGAATGATTTTTAGATTGAGAGAATATTGAGTAGAGCATGTTATGGTTATTCATGTCTGATTCTGTGAATCTTGTGCATAGAATAAAACGATTCTAGTTAACTTGCCAGTAATGTACGAGCTGTACACACTATAACAATTTGCAATTTTGGCAATTAAATTTGGCTAAACTTTTTTTAGTCGTCAAAAGTTGTAAAATAGGCGACTAAAAATTACATTGGTCGCTGTTGACTATGATTTTTAGATACTAATTTTTTTTAGTAGCTGTATCTTAATTATTGGCGACTAAAAAAAATTAATCGCTAAATATGCCACAATAGGCGACTAATTATTGTTTTAGCCAGCATTAGATCTTGTTTTAAGCTACTAAAATTTTTGTTAGTCGTGGTATACCAGTTTTTGGCTACTAAAATAAATTTGGTTGCCAAAAAGCTAACATAATATTTGCAATTAAACTTTGGCGACCAAAGACGAAAAGAGAAATGGAGACAGAGCACTATTATAAATTGAAACGCGTGCTTATAAGAGGATAACGCGTGTTTTTAATTTCACTTTACACCATCCACAGCGTTTGTCAAAAAACGTTGTCTAAAAAATGTGGTTATAGGCAACTTTTGTTGTAGTGCGCCCTTCATTTGCTTAGTTTCTTGGACAAGTGCCTTCTTGTCTTGCCAAAAAGGAAAGCTTAAAAAAAGAAGAAGATGGGCATGTGACCTTCCCAAGACACCTTCCCAAGACAGTTGATCATTAGTGCAGCAAATTGCTGGTTCAAAAATGTTGGTTTTCATAATTTAGTTTTTAGTTTTCTTTGAAAATTTGGTGGTAGAAACACCATCCTTAGCCCTTCTAGATTATCTAGGAACTTCTAGACTAAAGTTGCCAAAAGAAGAAAAAAAATTGTTAAATTTATGTTAATTCGGCCTCTTAACGAAGCAGGTAAGAAGAGTGCTTGTTTTTGCTGTTAATTCATGTTAAATTAGATATTACATTTCATATGCATCAATTTTCTTTACATCATGTACATAAACATGTTTCATCTTGCATTTTCTCTGACCTCCCCTGTTTGTTTTGGGATATGAGAGGGAGATTGGGATTAGGATAGTTGTGGATCCCATTTAATGTGTTGTTTATTTACAGAGTTGAGGAAGGGACTGTTAAGCCGAAGGGCTTAGGACAGGCCTTGCAGATGGGATTCGGATGAGCCTCCAGGACATGGTATTAGAAAAATAATAAGCGAACTAGAAATTTTTTATTTTTATTTATTTATTGTTTTATTTTTTACATGTCGCACATTTTTTTTAAGATTAATGTTTATTTTTATTTTTTTTTTGTTAAGTAAAAATCATTATTTTATTTATTTTATTTTTTTCTGAAAATTTTTTATTTTATTTTTATTTTTTAAAATTATTTTACATGTTGGACATTTTTTTTAAAACATTAATGTTTAATGTTTTTGTATTTTTTTTATTTTTTTATTGTTTTATATTTATTTTATATAAAAATAATTTAACAATCCATACACTAACAACTATCATAAAAACAAACACAATTTTACTTAATTCCCTCATTATCAATCCCTTCCATCCTACCTATGAAAACAAACGAGAGGAAAATCCTCTTTATCCATCCCCCAACTTTCCCCACACTAGCACAATTTGGAAGACAGAGGGAGAGAGCATGCAAAGGGTTAGGGGGTGCGGAGAATGGCTTTCATCCTAAGCCTCAAACAATTATCTGCACTTTAACAACTATTCAAACTCAAGTTTTGCTTAGTTTAACCATACAACAATGTTTGTATGTGAAGTTCAACTCATTAACAACAGGAGCAAATATTTATCCGAAACAGGTAACGACAAAGCCAATCAAAATATATTTATGTCAAAACTGTGAGGCTTGCATTTTCTCCAAACCTCATACAGTCGTTGTAATTTACCCATGTTCATTGTATAGCTCTAAATACATCCTGACTTTCTTCAATTGCTATCCGTATTCAATAATTTGCATTCATCCTCAATAATTTGCATCAATACTTGGGAAAATGTCATGACAGATGCCTTCATCTAGAAGCTGCCCATTGTGATGGTTCAACAACCTTTTTAGTATTCCTATCCTACTGCTCTCATTTGCATCCTTCAGCACCCTCTTTAGCACTATATGTACTTACCTCCACTGAATATATACTTACCACTATTCTTTTGAAATAATACAAAAGCTTCAATTTAAAACTTCATGAACTTTCACTTCTCATATTTATATTCTTTGATTGTGATACCTGAACCTTAACTTAGATTGGAGACATTTGTTAATGATATTTGATTCCACATAAGCTGGCTATTACCCAAAATTTTGAATGGTATTTATATAACACAATACCTACCTAGGCCCTGAAAACAAAATGAGGCAATTCGTATTCATTTTGTGTTTCAATAACTCTCCTGATCACTAAGAAAAATTAAGCAAAAGACAACAAAGATGAAATGGGAAATTGATCTTAAAATAAGAAAACAAAAATGAAATAGGAAATTGATTTTAAAACAAAGATGAAATGAGAAACAACCTCACTCCTCAAATCTGAGGCACCACCAAGGATAACTATCAACCAAAACAAAATAAATATTTCTTTTATCAACATATTGAAACAACTAGAACCCTTTACAACATCATGTAATTGATAACAGAGATCAAAACAGCATAATATATCAAGAAAACCATATACTATTTTATATTTAAATAAAATAAAAATTTGAACAAGGTTATGCCATGACAACCATATTTATTTGGTGTTCTCGTTGTCACTTAGCTCATCTTCAATGTCTGAAATATTCAATCTCGCTGACCCCTGCTTCGCCCATTTCACAATTTTCTCAGCTTCGCGATTGATTTTCTCTTCCTCTTTCATTGCCTTCTTTAGAATTTTCTGTTGCTCTTTCGCTGAAAAAATATTCAAATCCGACAGGAACCCCTCGCTATTCCTCCCCCAATCAACATCAAGTCCAATTTCCTTGCTATTTTTCCTGGAAACCCTTTTGGGAGAACACCAGAAACAACCTGTTTTCTTAGGTGGTGATGGAGAATCAAAAAAAATTGGAGGATCAGAAGGGGATAAAAATGACCCAGATCGTGATTTTGGTTTCGAACCCATTTTCCCATCTGGGTTTTCCTTCAAAGGTGAGAAATTCCCATTTCCAGCAGATGAATTCGACGATTTCGAAACAGAAGAACCAGACCCAGATCTCAATTTCGGATTCAAAACCTGTTGTTGGTCATTTGGGTCTTCATCAAACGGTGAATGTAACTGGGGTTTTCCTTCAACTGAGCTATCGAATTGGGGATTGATCGCTTTAACAGAGGGAAAGTGTGAATTGAAGCTTGAAGAAGAAGGGTTGTTCTTGTGATTGGCAAGAGTGGGAGACATTTTTGTGGTTGTTGTTGGTAAGGACTTAAGCCTGCGGAAGCGAGTCTCGAGGTGAGACGGAAGAACAGAGTCGGAAGTGAAACCAGAGCAGTTAATGGCGGCAACCTGTTCAAGAACAGAGTGATCCATTGCTTGACTGAGGAGCTCTTCCACTGCACACTCATCACTACTATCTGACAGAAACGAAAAATCCGCCATTGCAGAGCGAGAGAGAGAGAGAGAGAGAGAGAGGGGTTTGGCGGCCCCTTGGGGGTTCTTCTGGTCATGTCATGGAGGTACAACGGTTATATCTTTTTCAAACTTTTGACTTCAATGGTAGGCCGGTGGGACCCACTGGCGCTGCCTCTCGGACCACTTCATTTTTGTACACCAAGAGAAATTATAAAATACAAAAATGCTAAAAATTTTAAAAATTTTATCAAAAGTTTTTATATGGGATTCATATTGTGTATATCTTATATTCATGTGAGATATTTGGTAAAAATTTTAATAGAAGATTTGATAAAATTTTTTGAGATTTCTAACACTACTCTATAAAATATTTGCAGAGAATTAATGCTAAGGACTTAAATGTTTGGAAAAATTAGTCTAAGGTCCCTCTCCCACTTTTCATACTGGAAGAGATCTACAAAATTATTTTTTGATGTCTAAGGTCCCTAAACATTTATCAGAGAAATTTGACCCTTTGTCTCTCATCCTCTACTGCAGAGCAACACTTCCTCTCTCTCTCTCTCTTTCCAAAACCCTAGAGAGAAGAGATGGGCAAAGCAGCACGAGGAGCCGAGGCTGTAGAGTTGGATAGGCTCGTCTTCAGAATCGAAAGCATATCAAAGACTCAGATTGATTCTATCAAGAAAACGAACGAGGTTCGATCAGCTCTCCATTAAATGCCGTCGCCGAATCCGGTTCCTCCACCAATCCTCACCGCCGCTTAAGGAGTCTCAACCGCTTCTCCCGGCTCCTTTCTGGACCCCCCTGAATTCGCTGACACTCCGAGAGGGAGATCATCACTAAATCGGACCTCCACCGAACACACGGTTCTACCAATTGTTCACTCACGCTCGAGTTCGCCATTCGATCGCCGATGGGAGTGCGAAATCGCACAAGATGTCCACATCACATAGATCCAGCATTTGACCCTATTGATGTCCCATTCAGTTCCATGAATTTCTTGTATTCAAAACCATCCATCCAAACTTGGTCTGGCCCGTTGGTGGACCCAGGTGCTATCGGTGCTCCCAGAAGAAAGAAAGATAAGAAGTCTGCTCGGATCAAGGGGAATGAAGGGTTGTAATATAATCTTTGGTTCTTACGGGAGATGCAATTCATGAATTTATAAGTGTTGCTCGACCAATATGCCTTTAATACAAACCAGAATACCTATTAAATTGCATTGAGAGAGTGAAATATCTTGTGTCATATTTCTTTTATGTCCTATTTTTTGGATTGGCGAGAAGCTTCTCTGAGTTGCAAGAGTTCGTGAATCATGGTGGGGTGATCTTCAAAACCTATGTGGTTGGGGACTATGTGAAATGCGTAAAGAGGATTGTATTCTTTGTTGTCATGATATTTGTCTTCGAGTGCTCGCAGTCACTGCAAAGCAGGATTCTATGCTCATGGTTTATGTTCTTCATTAATTGATTTCTCTTTGCACAAAAACACATTTTAATATATATATATATATATATATATAGGTTGCTATTGTTGCTTATTCACTCAATGAAATGATCTTCTCTCTTTGCTTTGAACTAAAATTTCTTTGGATTGGTCAAGAGAAATTTTCTGGTTTGAGCTGAAATTTCTCTGGGTTAGTCTAGAGAAATTCTCTGGTTTAAATTGAATTTTCTCTGGATTGGTCCAGAGAAATTCTATGGTTTGAACTGAAATTTCTCTGGGTTGATCCAGAGAAATTCTCTAGTTTGGATTGAACTAGTCCTCAATGTTGTCCAGAGAAATTTGACAACCTCTTCTTTTTCAACTTTCTCTGGATTTCCAGCAAGAGCAAAAGTTGCTTGAAGAAAGGGTTGCTACGTTGTGTGGAGAAATTTTCAAATTTTCTCTGGACCAATTTTCTCTGGATCAACTTGAGGGACCTTAGACATTATGAAAATATTAGATGTCCTTTATGCTATTAAATCTTAATATGAAGGTCCTTAAAAAAAAAAAAAACCTAAATGTTTTAGGGTAAATTATAAATACACTCTTTGAGATTTTCTTAAAATATAGATTGTCTCATGCGATTTGAAAAATTATAAATATCTCCTTATTAGAATTTTTTATTTAACAGAACTAACTAAAAAAATGAAATTCATAATTACTCTCCTATACAATAATAAAATTACTTAAATTATTAATTGAAACATATTTTTAATATCATTAAAAACTGTTAATTGACTTGATAATTTATTAATAAAATAAGCGATTTGTTATGAAATTAGAAACTTCAAGGAGTGAAATGTAATTTTCAAAATCATAAAGGTCGATTCGTATTTTAATCAAACTTCAGGGGTGTATTTGTAATTTATCCAATATTTTATTATGGGTGATGATTCAAAGTTTTAAAGTCGGAGTTCTAAACTCAATTCTAATGACGTACAAAATTAAAAATAAAAAATAAAAAAACAAACAGAAGCATAAACATCACTATCATTGTAGGGCCCACACAATTAGAGTTTCTTTAGAACCCTTACTTTAGAGCTCCCAACCGTTTTTTGTTTTATAAATATTTTTATTAAATATCTTATATGGATGTGGGACTCATATGAGACTCGCGTGATATGAGTCTCACACCTATGTAAGGCATTCACTAAAAATATTAGTAAAACATTTAGAGCTCACATGAGTATAGGATCTACAAATAATCCATAGGTATGGGTTTTACAGCCAAGTGAGATATTTGATAGAAATATTAATAAATTATTTAAGATTTCTAACATTTTTCATTCCAAGAGTATTTAAGAGTCTGTTTGGTAACCATTCCGTTTTCAGTTTGCAGTTTATATTTACAAAAATTTTAAAAATTATCATAAAAACTTGTTTGATAATTTTTTTGGTTTATAAATTATTGTCTCAGTTTCTAAATTTGAGAAAAAAACGTAAACTCAAAAAATGAGTTTACGTTTTCAGTTTTCAATTTTTTTTTCAAAAATTTTTTTTTAAATAATTTTTTTTAATTAATATTTTTTAATTAATTTTTTTTCAAATATTTTTTTTTCCCAATTAAATTTTTTTTCAATTATTTTTTTAATTAATTTTTTTTCAAATAATTTTCTTTCAATTAATTTTTTTTCAAACAATTTTGTTTTCCAAATAATTTTTTTTTCAATTAATTTTTTTAATTAAGTTTTTTTTTTCAAGTAATTTTTTTTTCAAATAATTTTTTTCCGAATTAAATTATTTTTTTGATTAATTTTTTTTTTCATTTTTTTCAAATAATTTTTTTTTCAAATAATTTTTTTTCCAATTAATTTTTTTTTTTCAATTATAATGTCTATGATCTCATTGTCATAAATAATAAAAATAAATATAAATATTTTAGGCCTAAACAAACATATTTTTAAGTTTATGTTTTTAAATTTTTTTAAACATTTTATTCAAACCAAACACGTTTATAATTTATATTTTTTTAAAAATAAACAAAAATCAATTTATAAAATTTTTACAAACATAAACAAAAAACGTAAACGTTATCAAATGTTACATAAGTGTTCACACTTTCTAACCAATCATTATTTATCATGCATTCTCAAACTTGTTAATCACCCAAATGTGTTTTTCCAAAATGAAATATAGACGTGAGATAAATGATAAGTCCCACTTTTTATCCCAAGTAATATATACAATTTTTTAGATGGGCATTATGCTTAATCCTCAAACATAATGATATGATAATCAATTAGCATATTTAAAATTACTTTCACTTTCATATCTTCTTTAATAATTAACAAATCATTTCTCTTATATAACAATAAATCTAAAAATGAATCTAAAAAATAAATGTATATTATTTTCCTTTTGTAGGACTATGTTTGATATATTAGTTGACGGGTGGAAAATATAAAAATATATTTTAGAATGTGTAACAATTATTTCAATTTTTTAAATATTGAGAGATACCCTTCCTTTTATAAAGTAGTAATTTATTGAAAATATAAAATATGTATATTTGTTATTGTGAGTACTATAGTATAACATAGAACTTATTAAATATTAAATATTATGTATAATTGAAATACTTGATATATTTGATAGTGTTCTTAATATTATTGTTAAATAAATTTAGTAAAAAGTCATGCCAAAGATAATTCATTGGCTATCATTAAGATACACAAAATAATTAACATTAAAATTTCAATACAACTTTTATGCATTTTAATATATTTTTTTATTTTTTTAATACATATTTAACAATATTACCGATAGGCCTTTGAGCTATCATTAGCATTGTCAATCAGTGTTTGTTATTGTAGAAGATTACATATACATTCTTGGACAATTTCGTGAGGAAAAAAATAAAATAAAATAAAATAAAATAAAATTCTTTGTTTTTTTTTTTTTTTTTTTTTCATGGCATATAGGGGTTAAGACATTTTTGCACATTTACACTTCATCCTAAATCTCATTTTAATCTTTTCTTTTTTAATTGAACAATTAGAATAAGGTCAAGTTTGGCATATACAAAATAATCCATCTTTTTATCTTTTTGTCTTTTTTTCATCACATCACCTCTCTACTTTTCTGCACATCTTTTTGTAAAAAGACAAAAAGTATACTTATTTAGGTCATCTCAAACGACCCATAAATTACTAACTTCCCCTGAGACAATACAAGTTGAGATACTGTATAGTTGCACCATAGAGATAATAGACAAGGAAGGTTTCCACAATTATATAAAACCTGATCCTTTAATTTCCACATTGTTAGAAAGGGGTGATCAAGGGCAACATTGACATTTAGTCACTAAGGTTGCTGCCATCATCTTATTCTGTTGGCCATTCTAACGAATAGAAAATCTTATTAATAGTTTCAAAACTTAAAAAAACTCAGTGTTACTAAGCTTATGAAATAGACCATTATTGTCACGTCCCAAACTCGCCCCTAAAAGTTTGGGCATGACCTATTCGAAAACGGACACTTAACCTGATATACATAACATATGGGGCCTGAATGGAAGCATTATATATTATAAAATAACATGAAATAAAAAGAAACTACATCCATTGAGCGACCACTATCATGCCAGGATCACAAATAGTGCATCAGATGGTGAATGTTTACATATACAAACACCGCCCTTTGTTTGGGCGTATAACGAAAACATTGCAGACATATTATGGACAATCAGCGTACAAGCCAAAACTTAGCAAAACTCCACAAAAACGGGCAGGTTTCATCCAAATGCCTGGACACACAGAGGTCAACAAGGGAGGGACGAGCATCGAGGGTTACGGCTGACCTCCAGATTTGCTACCTACAAGGTTAGACAAAATATAGAGTGAGACAATCTCAGTGAGTAATAGTGCTTTAATAATTCAATGATCAACTTGAATTACAATGCATATCAATGCGTATATAATGCAAAATACATGTAGTCAATCTTATCTTGTAATTGTTTCCAGAATGGCCTTGGGCCCAGTCTTTAAACAGAATGGTTTTAAGCCTATGAACAGAGCGGCTTTGAGCCATTAAACAGAGTGGCATTGAGCCCTTAAACAGAGTGGCATTAAACCCTTTAATTAGAGTGGCTTAAGCCCTGTCTTGCATGTATGAACTCAAGAGGTGTCTCGCACGGACTCTAGAGGTGACTCACACTATAGTACTTAGTTCCGTACATTACTTTGTTTCATATCATAACAGATTATACCGAATGGCCATAGGCCTAACAGAGCTTACAGATTGGCCAGAGGCCCAGATATCACAAAACAGCCTTAGGCCTCACAGGTTTCACAAAACAGCCATAGGCCCAGACATTAACAGATCAGCTTTAAGCCCAGAATACCAACAGATTGGCTTTAAGCCCAATTCATATATGTATGGTGTCACACCCCAAAACCGCCCCTAAAAGTTTTGGTCATGACTACATCAGAAACGGACATAAAATCGATATATGTAACGTATGGGGCCTGAACGGAAGCACTTGATAACAAAAATCTATTCCATTGAGCTACCACTATTATGCCAGGATCACACATCACATTAGGTAAATAATATACAGAAAACTTACACACATATACTTCAACTCAGCCCCACAATTGGGCGTATAACAAAAATATTAATGAAAGACAACCAAAGCATAATCCAAAAAAAACTAACAACATTTTACAAAATGTACGGGCTTCAGCGAAGTGCCTGGACACACCGAGGTTGACAAGAGAGAGACGAGCCTTAAGGGTTAGGACTGGTCTCTTGGTTGATTACCTACAAAAACAGACAAAATACAGGATGAGTGAAACTCAGTGAATAATAGTGCATAAATAATGTAATGTTTAACTTGAGTAACAATGCATATAACTGCAGAGGCATATGATTAACTACATTTTGTAATTACTTCCAGAACAGCCATGGGTCTAGTTTTCTTAACAAAATGGCTTAAAGCCCACTAATGTACAGAACAGCCATAGGCCTAATAGATACAGAACGGCTTAGCGGCCCAGAAATAACAGAACGGCCCACCGGCCCAGAATTAACAAAACGGCCTAGCGGCCCAGAAATAACAAAATGGCCTAGCGGCCCAGAAATAACAGTACGGCCTAGCAGCCCAGAAATAACAGAATGGCCTAATGGTCCAGAAATAATAGAACGGCCTAGCGGCCCAGAAATAACAGTACGGCCTAGCGGCCCAGAAATAACAGTACGACCTAGCGGCCCAGAAATAACAGAACGGCTTAGCGGCCCAGAAATAACAGAATGGCCTAACGGCCCAGAAATAACAGAACGGCCTAGCAGCCTAGAAATAACAGAACAGCCTAACGGCCCAGAAATAACAGAACGGCCTAGCGGCCTAGAAATAACAGAACGGCCTAGCGGCCCAGAAATAACAGAATGGCCTAACGGCCCAGAAATAACAGAACGGCTTAGCAGCCCAGAAATAATAGTACGGCCTAGCGGCCCAGAAATAACAGAATGGCCTAACGGCCCAGAAATAACATGTGTATGGACTCAAGAGGTGGCTCGTACGGATTCTAGAGGTGGCTCCCACCAAAGTGTAGCACTTAGTTCCGTACAACACTTTGCTCCATACCAGAAATCATCAGAACAGATTAACTTTAGCATCATACAGAAATTACATACATTCTTTCCATTATTCACATGAATTACCATCGGTAATATAGGTTTAACAGAACGTTACTGATAATTGTTAGCAAAAGGTAACACATTCCAGAGACACGGAGATACCATAGGTCCCATAAATAATGTACATACATTCCATTTATTCGTTGTGAATCAATATAGCTAGCATGCAGATAATAGAGTATCCATAACATTTAGTAACGGGAGACGCATGTATCATGATAGTGTGGTCAATATAGACAGAATAATTCATATAAGAACGTGGGTCATATAACGGTGGTAGACCTTTGTGTTCATATTATAGGTCCTGAATAACCTTAGATTCATGTATAATACAACCGAATAATCTTCGATTCACACAAGTACCATCCTTTCTGGATGAACATAAGTTCCATTTATTTCTTAAGAATGGCGTAGTTTGCTAATAGATAACAAAGCGTTAATGTTCGTTAGTGACAAAGCAGAAAGGTTCCAAAGTCATACCGATGTATGCAAATCTTCCAACATTTATACAAGTTCACACTGATTCTCAACCGATATAAATGTTAAGGTAATCATTCACACAGAACAGAGCGTTAGTAACCATAGTCATTAACGGTAAGTAAAATGTACATTTGCCGTACTATTACTCACAGTGCATGGATGGAGCGATAATCCCTCCCGGTAGGTGCCCTACATATGCATGCCATACAAGAATTAGTTCGTTTCATTTTTAAACTATTTCCTAACTCGTTTTACTTCGAATAAGTTTACAAACATCAAAAAGCATCAAATACTGATTTCAAACATATCAGAGGGTCAAGCACGTAAAACGGAGCAGACGAGGTTTCCCGACATGGGCCGCACGTGCGGCTGTCCCCTCCGCACGTGCGGACATGTACCGCACGTGCGGTCCCTCCTCACCGCACGAGCGGCCATAAACAGAATGCAAAATCTCATTTTTTTTTCTTGCCCGCACGTGTGGCCATGACCTCCGCACGTGCCGCCGAGCCCCTGTTTTGGCAGTCTGAAACTCACACAAAACCCAACTTAGAAGAATACATAGCAAGGCTCAAAATAGATCAATTTAACACAAGATTAAAGCTCAAAATCACATGAAAAATGAATCATAAATCAACCTAGGTTCTTAATCACTTTGAATTCATGAATCAATCACAATCCAATTCCATGGAATTTCTAACTTTCTTACACACACACACACACACACACACACACATGTAACCATATAATCCAACCACATAGATGAGTATCTACATGAGATTAACAAGGAAGCAAGGTGTAATTTCTCCATAACTCAAATTAATTTCCAAAACAACTACATGATAAGCATAATTTCCCAATTAGACAATCATCTTCTATAAAACTTCAACATAACCTCTAGCAATCCCAATTAGAAGAGCAAACTCACTCAAACCCAAGAAAGAGCTTAATTTAAGATGGTGTTTACATACCTTGATTCAATTCCCTACCAAGCCTCTCAATTTCCCCAATCTTCTTCTTTTCCCTTCAACCCTTTTCTTCTCTAATTTTTCTCTCCAGGAAATATTTTTGAGTGATGGTTTTCCCAAGTCAATGTATAAGAAGCATTGGCACTTATGTATAAAAAGTGAATAAGACGAAATTTAATCAGTTTAATCATTCCAAATTGAAATTTCACAGAAAATCATATTATGACTTAAAAATTATGCCGATCCCAAATGTAAAATCAATTTCAGATAATTAAGTCTCTGAGGCTTCCAATTTCTGATTCAAATATTATAATTGTGACAGATTTTTCTCTTATTAAACAGATATGCATCCATAACCATAGGATTCACTGAATTAAATTCAATTTCACATAAAATTTCACCGTAAGCATTTAAATGCTCAGAATAAGGGATTGAAAATATTCCAGAAACAGATACGAGGGTTGGGTTATTACATATGGACTCAAGACGGGTCTCGCATGGATCCTAGTTCCTCAACAGTCATTAACGTATAAAGCAACCTGTAGTTTTATTTGATTATTATTTCTGATGAACATATTAGGCAGATATCTATGTCCTAAGACGGGTATTGCATCATACAGTCTATAGAAGTCCCTGATAGGACCTTTAGAATCTCATGCTCCTGGTGAGTGGGGTTTACATTCTTAATTCCTTCCCGTCAACTAATGGCACAGTATTAATAATTCATATCTAATTTCTTATGCAGAGCCATAGGTAACTTAAAGGTTATAGCACATTAATGCTAACTATTAACCGTAACCAGAATGCAGGGTAGTTCCAGAGTCATGCCGATGTACACAGAGTTTTCCAACATCCTCACCGATTTCCAAACAACATAAACGTTAACGTAATTACTTGTACAGAGCAGAGCATTAATAATAAGAATCATTAATGGTACTAAACGTACGATTACAGTACTACTACTCACAGTGTTGTGGCAGAGTAATAGTCCCTCCTGGAGTGTGTCCTGCACACATACATAGCTCACAAGTTAGTCCAATTCCTTCCTAACTTCACATTTCATTCGATAACTTCCAGTAAATTAAGAAGCATTTTAAAGATTTCAAATACTATTTTTAACCATCCTAGAGGGTCAAACAGATCAAATGGAGCAGACAACATTTTTCAGCTTGGTCCGCACGTGTGGCTGTGAGCCCCGCACGTGCGGCGGTTGGTCCCGCACGTGCGGTTGGGAAGCCCACACATGCCTTTTAAGCAGTAGCCGAAGTCCCAAATTTCACCATTTCCCCGCATGTGCGGCCATGACTCCCGCACGTACGGCTGGGGTTCCCGCACGTGCGGCGATTCTACACTGTTTCTATTCGAAATTCAGCAAAAACCCTCCCTTGATACACTTATGGCAAGGCTCAAACCAAGCAAATTTGGTGTATTATAATGGTTCAATAACATCACAACATGCATCAAAAATGTATTTAAGATTACCATTTCCAATTACACATGCCCAAGCCATTCTTTCCATAATTAAATTATACTTGATCTCAACTACCCACTTAGACATATAGATCATCATCTAGGTGTGTGGATAACCCTACACAACAAGTAAAATCAAGAGAGGAAGAACAATATCACAAGTTTGGGACTACCAATACAACCACAAGCACAGTTAGACAAGAACATACATACACATTCTTGATTTCCATTATAAACACAACTTGAATATTGTAGAGAATTTCTCAATCAATTGCCAAGAGGCTTAGCAAAATAAAGGATACGTACCTTGAGCTTAAAATCTCAATAGATCCTCTTAATTCACCCAATCTTCTACTTTTGCTAGGTTTCTCTTCTACCTCCCAACTCTCCTCTTCTCTAACTCTCTCCCTCTCCTCTCAGGAGATATTTTGATAAAGACTTCTCAATCAAAACAAAAAAAATGTTCAAAGAGGCACTTATAGATACATATATATATATATATATATATATATAAAGGTTGAATAAAGACAAAATTCAATCAGTTTAATCATCCTAAATCACATTTTTATAAAAATGCTTATTATAACTTAAAATTTATGCGGACCTCAAATTAATAATCAATTTCAGATTATTAAGCCTCTACGGCTCTCAATTTCTGATCCAACCATTATAATTGTGACAGATGTTTTTCTTATTAAACAGATATAGGTCTCAAATCATAAGATTTATATGCTTAAACATAAAGTCACATAAAATTCCATAGTAAACATTTAAATGTACAGAATGAGGGACTGGAAATATACCAGAAACACATGCGAGGGTCGGGTTATTACAATTATAATTAAAAATCAAATAATACAAATAAAGAAGCAATTAATTAAATTGCAAAAGCATGCTTGTCCCACCACCAGCTTGATGTTTACACACCAACAACTATGGTCATCACATAATTCAATCTTTTGGTAACAAACAATGCTAATGGGTCCCAATAACTCAGCACTAATTAATTTTCTAAGGTTAAAGATAATGCAATGATGACATGGTGATTAGTTGACACGCAAAACCATAGACTAGGAATCAACCCATCTCCTCTCAAACCCTTTGGTGTGAAACAGTTGGATCAATTTGAGGTTTGTTCTTCAATATTGCGAGAGCTCAAATCAAATGAGCGAAAGATCAAGCTTTTTTTGCTTTTGCTTTTCCAACAAAAAGAAGAGAAAGGGTGGTGATGATGCTTCTGGGCTTGATATCAAAGGCAGTAGCAGTACTGAGTGGGGAAAGAATGAAGAGATGTTGTCGGATATGAGCACGTTTTCAGTGAAAGAACAAGAGTAGAGATTGAAGGTGGCGATGACAGAGGAAGAGAAAGTCGTGCAGGAAGCGGAGAGGGTGGTCAACTGGGTGAAGCAAGCATCAGCAAGGTTGGATGTTTCTACAATCAATAGAATTCTAAAGGAAGAAGGTGATTAACCCAAGTGATCAACCCACCAAGTGATGACAACTTCTCTTTAGGCTTTATTTGGATCTTGGATTTGTGAAAGAAGAAAACTGACGTAGAGTCGCTATGAAGCATGCGTTCGGATCCTCTAGAGTTTTTTTTCCTGAAGTGATCTCTAGAGTGATGCTTTATAGCGCGACATCTGTCCCACTAACAGAGCTAATGGCTGAGATCAATCACCCACCAAAACGACGTCGTTTTGGTGGGGTATACGGGACCAAAAAAAAAAAAAAATCTAAGTTGCAGATTTCCAAATTGCCCACCACCCATTTCTAACAACATTTTCTCCTCCTTTTCTTACCATCGCCCAAACCCACACCACCCACTGTCGCCCCCTTCTCTCCACCTTCCTCTCTTCTCTCTCATCTTCTTTTTTTTCTTTTTCATGTTCTTCATCTGAGAAGGACTCATAGGTATTGGTGTTCTTGATTTGTTTGGTTTCTTAGATTTTGGAGGTGTTGTTTCGACTGGTTTCTTCCATGGGTTTTAGTTTTTAGGGAGAAAATGAAGATCTAATAAATCCATGGATCTTGATTTGGTGGGTTAGCAAGTCTGATCTTGGTATACACATCCATTTTCCTTGGAATAAACCTATTCTATTTATTTATTTATTTTGTTCTTTCTTGAATCTATAGTTGGGTTGTTTATTGTTTCGATTGGTTGAAATGTTCTTTGGGTTCTATGTTTTTCTTGTTGTAAATCTTGATATACAGTTCAAAAGTTGTGAGTTATGTTGGCCTTTGTGTTTATGTTTTTGTAATACTTTCGAGGTTTTGGATTGCAAGCTAAGTTGGAGGCAAGAAGAGGAGCGGCAGCCGGCCGGCGGCATGAGAAGGAAAAAAGAAGGAAGAGGAAGAAGAGAAAGAGGTGGAAAGGGGCCAGATTAATTGATTTTCATTTTATGTTTCAAACAAAAATAAATTGAGTCATCAATTTTTTTGACATCAAACCCAGATTTGAAAAATTGAAATCAAATCCACAGAAAAATTGGGTCATCAATTTATTTTTTTAATTACTGTCCAACCAAAATCAAGATTTGGGCTTTCATTTTGTACTGCTTTTGGCGGCAAACTCTTGGTTTCCTGCTCAACCCCTCCTCTCTCTCCTCCTCCTCCTTCTCCTCTCTCTCTCACTTACAATTTCGTTCTAAAACTGAAACTGAAGGAAGGTTTTTTTTTTTTTTTGAATTTCATTACCAAAACGACGTCGTTTTTAAGAGGAATTGATCTCAGCCCTTGGTTACTCAAGTGGGATAGGTGTCGCACCACATTGAACCACTCTAGAGATCACTTCAGGAAAAAAAACTCTAGAGGATCCGAAGGCATGAAGCATAATCCAAGCAAATGTCACTATTGATGTGTCAGGAACATAGAACACAAGCAAAAACATTTCAAATCCTAAGAGAAAATCACACCACAGAAAGCTTACAGCGGTTAAGAACAAGAAGCATTTCAGTCTATTCAATACAGGTTATGATCTTTATAATTCCACCATCATGCACAGATTGCACTTGGAGATGAAAATTGTACAAAAAAATTAGTTTCCATATTTTACATACCCGTTTGTGATGTATGAATTGAGAGAATATTCTGAATAATCTATGTCGTATACCACCTAACAAGATGTTCCACTGAAATCTTGTTAAGGGTAAAAATTGACACCTTAGAGGCCCCTTTTTTTTAAATTTAAAAAAAAAAAAAAAAATCTTGGACAATGATTTCCCTAGAGGAGCTGCATTAGTTAAAATTACTGGTACCCATGCCAAAGTCACATATTTTCTAAGAAAAGTCAGGTACCTTTCGGGCCAACATTAAACTTGGCTATGAAGAATCCAATTGTATCAAGTGGAGATGACGGATCAAATCTCTGAACAAGATCTTCTTCACTAGGTCTTAACCATTCCCTGACAAAACCAAACATCAAAATAAGTCACCAGCTCTTTACTCCATTCATCGCAATCATTGGTTGCCCATTCTCAAGAAACTCTAAAAGACAGAACATGTAATAAACATAAGATCATGGTTTCAAATGCATCATCGGTTGCAATAATGGCCTCATTCAGTGTGATGGTATTGGGAAGTATCTGGCACCTCTGCAAACTGGTTCCTTAAACTCCCAACAAATAAACTGTATCATATCATTATCATTATGCTTTTAACAAGTTGTGTCAAAAGCAATGATCTTAGTGATTTATTTTTCACGAAAGGCATCATCATCTCTTATTGGCATTGAGTTTAATACAGATTTTTAGTGTCAGTAGGAAATACTTTCATTTATCGACGTTACACCACTTTTCACGAGTACGATCGTGATTGCAAAAGTGAGATTACATTTGAGCTTCCATTGTGCAATACCAGACAGAAATTGGAGAGGCAAATAAGATTAAAAATTCATCCAAGTTTCAAAGAAAGTAAGGGAGTTTTCCAATTTTCATTTATCAATTAAATAATATTTGAAGGAATAGATGAGAAGTATCAAAGAAACATATAATAGTCTCCCAATTTTCATTTGTCAGTCAAATGAGGGAAAAGTGCATGGGCAAATTTTGTATTATTAGCAGCAATGACAATGTTCTGCATGAATTCAATAGCTTAACACATATATTTACATAAGAGTATGGCAGATTACAGAATAAATATATAGGATATGACTAGAGGACAAGAGAACATACTCAATGTATCTGTTAGATAGTTCACAACCACCAAGAAGACCAGGTCCTCCAATTTTTGGGTGCTGAAATGAAATAAAAAATCAGACCGCATGGCTTGAAATATCATAACTAAATCTAAAGAGTTTTTAACAAGTACCTCAACAATAACAATTCAGTGCCATACTAAATATACTAAATATAGGTAGTGTAGTATTCACTACAACTAAAAGAGGAACAAAAGTGCAAATAATAAGTACATATTTTACTGTTTATGGACCCTTGCAGAAAGCAATAAAATAATTGACCATACGATTGCACACACTGTTACTTGCGTATTTGGATTTAATTTTACCATTAATTCACTTCTATACTATAAGATTAAATGAGTGAAATTAATTTAGATCTAAGAGGCTTTGAAATTTCTTAACATTTAATGCAAGGAACTTCTGCGGAAGCTATACTTATTCCCCCCAAAACTGTTTGGTGGTCAAGAAAGAGCACAGAATTTTTTTTAAAATTTTCTTGATTGGCAACAAAACAAAATTATTGATATAAATCAAAATGTTAAATAGGGACACAAAGTCCACCAAAAGCAACAACATCAAAATACATTACATACTACTAGACTTTCTAATCTCCAGAGATAAAAAATAAAGGAATCCTGAAAACCAAAGCCCACGAGAAAGAAAAGTAACAAATTTCTCCACCAAATCACACAAAACACAATCACAAATGTTGTTATACATTTACAGGTGTTTATATTATATATATATATATATATTAACATTTTTTGAACTTTCAAAAGATTACTTCAAGGTATTCCTAAATTTTGTTATAACTAGAACTATTACACACTAAGTTCCTACTTATCTGATGACCTATACTTCTACATAACAGTTACTTTTTAGTTTTTCAATTTTTTTCCTTGAATGAGGTACGTGTTCAAGCATAAAGATAGAACAATAGCATTTATGTTCGAAATCTGAAGTAGATGATACCTTTACCATAAATAACTTCTTTTTTTTTTTAAATGCAGTTAAATTGGGATGAATCAAACCATCTGGAAAATGGAACTGTATATGAAACTTAAAACTTGTTGTCCAACCTGTACTGCCAATGAAAGAAACTTATATGTATCCAAAGCATATCGGACCAGTGCTTCATTCTCACCTGGGTTGATTGTACACCTGAAAATTTGAAGGATTCATGTGAACTGTACTCTTCCTTCCCAATGTCAGGTGGAAGGATAGATATAAAATAATAAGATAATCACTGAAATCATTATGGAATAAAATGAGACCACATAATTATAACAAAAACATATATAATTACTCAAAGGCGTGGAACCAAGTGCCAAGATCATGAACAAGAAGGGGGAGAGAGAACAGGAAAGTAAAAGGGTGGGAGAAAAACCACATTTAAATGTACTCCATATTATATATTAATGTATAAGAAAACATGCATATAGCCCACAGTCAAAGTGCAAGCAGGAAGCTTGTCTGAGGGTGTTAGGTTTTATTCTTAGCAACCCCGTTTGACAAAACTCCTTTCAGTTGTATTTGTTTTCGCACCTTTTATTTTAGTGAGGCTATGAGTTTATTAGATGCAAATCCAACCCGAATCGTGCCTTTGTCAATTTCCATGGATCAAAACCGAGGTTGTAATAGGATCAAGTTTTCCCGATTTCCAATTTTGGTCGTCCCGCTCGAGCGGGGAAAGTGACGCTCGAGCGGGGATTGCAAGCTCACAATATCTCTGTTTTGCCTGAAAAAGTACCGGATGGTGTGATTCGATGCTCGAGCATGTAAACTTCCGCTTGAGCGTGAAGCCTATATGAATCACACAATTTTGAAGCCTCTACTCGAGTGGGAATTCCCATGCTCGAGCGGACCGTGCGAACACAGATTCTTGGATTTCTATAAGGAATTGGTTTTATTCCAAAACTAGGATTACTTTGGTTTTCTATAAGTAGTTGGTTTTCTCCCAAAACTTAGATAACTTTTCCAGATCTTCTTTTTGGATCCTAAGGTTTATATCTGGGGATATTTTGCTAGTTTTCTTTGATGTTTTCATTGAGTATTCAACTCATGGTTTAAGAAGCATACATCAAAGGTTTGTTTGTTTATTCTACACAAAAGAGAGAGTTGTTCTTCGGTGGATTCTGAAGAATTCGAGCCTGAAGCTTTGGTGGATTCCGGAGTGGCTCATCGTCAAGACAATTCTGAGGTGAAGACAGGGTTAGAAGAGACACATAGAGGTTGGTTCAATTCGGGCGTGGATTCGCTAGGTAATTAAGAGTATACCTGTGTAATTCCTTTATATCTTCTTAGTGGATTGTTTTGTGGCTGTTGCCCGTGATTTTTTATCACAATTGGAGGTGTCCAATTGTGGTTTTTCCACATAAAATCGTTGTGTCAATTTGTCTTGATTGTTTGATTGGGATTGTTATATATTGCTTAAAATTGATACATAAACACAAATCAACATCTAGGGAATTTCTAGATTTTTCAATTAGTATCAGAGCAGATCACTCTATTTTATTTGTTTTACAAATCTATTAGAGCGAGATTTTGTTTGATTTGTGATAATGGACTCAATTCGTGAGGGAAATTCTATGGTTCAACCACCCCTACTTGACGGATCCAATTATTCTTTTTGGAAAGCTCGGATGAGATCGTTTTTGAAATCAATAGATGAAAAAGTTTGGCAATTTGTCATGAATGGGTGGACCGAACCAACAATTATCGTTCATGGTGTAACATTCCCCAAACCAATTGAAAAGTGGGACACAATTGATTACCAAAATAGTTGCTGGAATAGTAAAGCTATCAATTCTCTCTTTTGCGCTGTCACACTTGAAGAGTTTAGTCGTATTTGTAATTGTGAAGTCGCAAAAGAGGCTTGGGATATCTTACAAACTATTCATGAGGGCACTCATTCTGTTAAACGCTCAAAACTTCAAAGGCTCACGTCCAGTTTCGAAAACCTTTCAATGAAAGATAGTGAGACCTTTGATGAATTTTATGCGAAGTTGAGTGACATTGTAAATTTCAGCTTCAATTTAGGTGATAAAATACCAGAATCCAAAGTTGTGGGAAAAATTTTAAGATCCTTACCCGATCAGTTCCAACCAAAAGTTACGGCTATTGAGGAGGCTGAAGATGTTGACAACCTCAAGCTGGATCAGTTAGTTGGAAATCTCCAAACTTATGAGGCACATAGGAACTTCAAAAAGAAACAAAAAGATATTGCTTTTAGTAGTGCTCATAGAGTTGGAGAGGATTCTGATGAGGATTGTGAGATAGATTCTAAGATTACGGCTGCTTTTGTTAAACAATTTAAAAAATCTTTTTTGAAAAAGAATCCTGATCTTTTGGAATCTACTCATACTCATAAATTTAAAGGCAAAGATAAACTCAAAATTAATTCTATAGCCAAGAAGGAGAAAGGAAAGATACAAGGGAACTCTGAAAGAGTCCAATGCTATGAATGCCAAGGATTTGGCCACTTTGCTTCAGAATGCCCTACTCGTTTGAGGAAGAAGAAAGCCCTCGCTATCACTTGGGATGATGAATCAGAATCTGATGAAGATGAAAGTGACAATGAAGATCAAGGTGAAGAGGGACATAAACAATTCCTTGCTTTCATGGTGGCTTCTAAAACTGAAAGACGAACAGAGTATCCGAAGAGCCCGGTTGAGAATACCACTGATGATGAATCCTCGGGAAGTGATGATGAAGAGCTTGAGCAAGCTTATGAAAAGTTGTATAAGGAATCTCTTAAGTTATCCAAATTGAATGACAAACTCACTATGAAACTCACAGCATGTGAAAGTGAGAATGTCAAACTAAAGGAGGAGATTTCTGAGGCTAGGCTTGATGCCATCAAGATAGCTAATGATCGACAAGCTCTATGTGCAAAACTCTTGACTTGTGAGACAGAGAGGAATGAGCTTCAGCAAATCTATGTAACATATGAAGAAAAAATTGAAACTCTCGAGATGTCTCAAGTTGCTTTGGAAGAACTAATGATCAAGAAAGAGGAAGAACTCAAGTGTGTGTAGCACGTCCGCGAGGGATCCCGCTACAATTCGGACTCGATTTGTGTCACGGTTCTTAATCTGAACTAAAGAGTCCAAATCCGGCAAATCGTTTTGAGAAACAGATTTTTGAAAAGAAGTGCCAAACATGGACTGCTTTGCCAGATACAGAGTCGCCACCTAAATATTTTTTAAGGGGGAATTTAGGAAACCCTGACTCGGTGCCAAAGGCCACGTGTCCGTCATCACCAAAGTTGCCTCGGTTCGGGAGCTAGGGTACGATTGGGGAAGGTCAGCTATGAGCACCCCCTCTCGCCCGATCCGGAGATCGGCCTCTACTAACCGTGATATCCGTTTTTGAAAATGTTATGTGTTCTTATCCCGGTTATTAACCTAGAATTACTATGTTATGCGCACAGCACAAAAGTATAGACTAGATCGCCTAATTTGGAGATAAGCATTGCATATCCGTTTGTTTTGAAGAAAATGTTTTGGAATTTGCTACTCGCACGTAGGCTAAAACACGGATTTCAATGAGCTATTCCAACTCAGACAATCCAACCTTCACCCACAGGCATTCAGGCAATTTATAACACATAAGCAGCTAGCCTCATGGTAATCATGCTATCATGGCAACACTCACACGCATGCAAGGATGCTAAAGCATAAATACTTACATCGTACTCCGTGCCAAAACAAAGAACTCGTTAGCAATCAATGCATGATCCAAGTCCATGTTTAAATGCCTAATGCAACGCATACGGAATGTCACTAGAGTAGGCTCGGCTAGTCTATGAATGACATGTGAAAATGCACAGGAAGCATGTATTCAAGTTAGATTTGAAATACTAATGCAGTTAGCATGATGCGCCGAGCCCGGTGCATGCAATACTGATGAATGATGCACGCATGCATAACATAAGGTATGCTAAATTAAACATGGCCTATTACTAACCATCAAAGCAGGTAAGTAAAAGGGAGAAAGAAGTGGGGGTTGGAAGACATGCACGCACTCACCCACACTTATTACAAATTCGCCCTCGCTCGGAGGGACCAAAAGAATAATACAATTCGAATAATGAATTAACTATCCTAGCTAATTAATCATTACAGACCAACTAAATTAATTAAACAAATTAATTAATTTAAGAAAGCAAGAAAAGGGCCTCGGGAAGAGGGCTCAATGCACGCGTGCTCGGGTCTTGCTCGGAAGTCCACTGTCATGCGCAAGCTGCCTCTGTTTTCCCTGCTCTGCTTCTCTGAAGCCTGCCAAATTCTCAGAATTGCTTCCCTGGACGTTGGGAGACACCACCGGCTGGAGGGAATCATCATCGACTGTGATTTGATGTCGATCGGCCAAAAATGAATCCATCGGCCACAGATGGATTGCCGGTCAGCACTCTGTGCAGTCGATCGGCAAAAAGTTCCTGCAGAATCTGTTTGACAACAGCAGAGGACAAGGCTTTGCATGGCAATGCAATTCAAGCAATGTATGCATCGACCATATCCCTTATCATGTTTATGACTCAAAGGGACATGGTCCTTGGTTCTCGGACCACCAATCGCGCATTTCAATGCGTGATGGCCCAAGAGACCAATTTATGCATGTTGATTTCAAATGCAATGCAAACCAACAAACAAGTGAGGAGCTCAACCTCAATCATGGATAATCAAGAGGCAAAGCATGCATGCAATGCAACCTAAGCATGTTAACTAGGCATGCAACATGGTAATGCAAACAAGCATACAAGGCATGTGACAAATATGCTAGTTACTCAAGCATGCAAGTATGCAAAGCATGCAACATGTTAGGTAATTCCAACTAAGCGAAATGCATGCCAAATGCAAAGTCACTTAGACATGCCACAACACGTGATAGGCCAAGCATGCAATCAACACACAAGGTAAGCATGTCACAACATGCAAGAATGGACTTAGACTAATTTAGGCAGCCCTCAAACTAACCTAAAACAGTGGCCAAAATACTATAAAATGAAGGGCAAATACACATACAAACATGCATGCAAATGGACCAACACTTAAGCATCAAAGAGACAACTTTTAAGCACACTTAAAAGAAGATAAACATGGACATATGGCATACATACCAAGCCCTGAAAATCATGTTAAGGATGGTGCCAAACCATCTAAACAAAGCAATCAAAACATGCAATAATGGTCCAAGACTTAAGGCAAGCCAAAGGGGAGGTAAACCAAAGCTAGGTCAACCAAGCCTCACAAGGCCAAAGAGACTTAAAGTAGGTTTAATGCAGACCTAAACAAAGCCAAGGATGTACTTAGATGGCATCTAAGTGGTCTAAAAATGCAAGCATACTCCAAGTCTTAAACAAGGGGCATAAGGCAACAACCTTTAAACACATTGAAGGGGGATCAAATGCAAGCACATGGGCACATCATGAGGTCTGAAATAACATGTCAAGTGGTTCCAAACCACTGAAACAAAGCAAGGATGGCATGCTAGAAGGGCCAAAGCTTAAGGCATACAAGAGAGTTTGCATGGTAGCTATACAAAGCAAAGCATGGATGACTCAAATGACCAAAAATAGTCCCTTAGCATACTAAAACAAGCATAAAAGCTTCACAAAGCTAGGCCAAAACACATGAGCATGGTAGTCTAAATGCTAGGCACATGTTGAGGCAAATCATGGCATTACAAGGCATGTATGCTAAGCAAGCATGGTGTACCAAAACCAACTTAAAACAATGCTATTTCATGGCAAAATAAGCATAAAAAATAGCCAAGGCATGGTCAACAAGAGCCTAAGCTAGGTACTCCCTCAAGGCAAAAAGTGCCCTTTTTAAGGACAACAAGGAGAGGGGGTGGCCCTCTCCTTCTTGGGATCTCAAGGCACCATCCTTACCACTGAAATCCCTCAAGATTTCAGTGGTGAGGAGGCCCAAACACCAAGGTCTCGGAGCTCACCCAAAATGGCACAAAATGGAGCCTTACAAGACTTAAGAGGGGTCAAACAACCCCAAAGCTTGAAACAACCTTAAACAGCTATTTAGAGGGTCTAAAAACAGAACTTTTTTGTATTATACACAAAGCTCAAAAACAGTTGCAAGGTAAGCTAAAAGGCTATGCAAGAAAGGGGTAAAAAGGAACAAAGTTGTTACCCTTGAAGACTTTCTTCACAAATGAAGCTCCAGCAGCTTCTTCAGCTCCAAACCAGCTCCAAGAACTCCAAGAACACTCCTTTGGCCCTCAATATCCAAGAAAAGGTGTAATGGTGGGTGTTTGTGTGCAAAAGTAAGACCGAACACACACTAAACTAACAAGAGAGGGAAATATAAAGATGGAATAGATACAAATTCCTAACCCTAATGTCAAAGCTCTCTAAAAATGTTGTCTAACCCTAATGCCAAGAGAGGAGCCCTCTTCTTATAGGCAATTCCCTCTTGTAAGGCTTCCAAAACAAGCCATCCAAGAGGGAAATCCCTCCACACACGTGTATGGAGGGGAGCAGAGTGGGTGCCAGCTATCACAGGCTGGCACAAAATATCTACTAAAAGTAGATGAACAGTGATCGGCCATTCAAAATTGCCATTTTGGCAAAATAAATGGCCGACCGGCAACAAAGAGTGCCGACCGGCAATATACATTGCCGATGGCACAAAATCACTGGTCGGTGGCCTCAAGCCATGGCCGGTGATGTGTGGGGATGCCTCATAAGGCATTCCCTGCCCCTCCAAGGCAAAACACAAGTGTTTCGTGCAAAACCAGACACAACACGGTCGAGTTGAGAGATCCTGAGGCAAGGCTCGCAACCGAGACCTCCGGGAACTCAAGACGAACACAAACAAGGGTAATCACCAAGTGTTCCAATGGTGACGTCCAAGTCTTGAGGACGGTCAAAAATGGGGTGTCTACAGTGTGCTATGGCTACCATTGGTCTTTGGAATAGAGGATCAAAGACTTTGGACAATATTATTGGGTCTCAACAAATTTGTTCAGACAAGAGTGGCATTGGCTTTGGTGATAACAAAGAGCAAAAACAGAGTGCATCTACATCTCATGATACAAGAACTCAAGGAAAGGGAGAACAAAAATTTCAACATAAGGATGGACTTCTCAAACTTCTTAGAGTTGGTAAGATAAAAGAAAAGAAGGTACACCCTGTTTTTATTTGTCATCATTGTGGTATGCATGGTCATATTTGCCCTTATTGTTATAAGTTGCATGGGAGAGTGTATTTGCCTAGATCTAAAAATTGGAAGTTGGAAGCCAAGTCGAGACGGGTTCCCATTGCAGGGGAAAGGAACCACAACGTCAAGACACCACCCAAGAACTGCAATTCTCACAATTTTGTTCATACTAAAGCAGTTTGGGTAAGAAAACTTGACTTGTATTAATTTGTTTTGTCATTTTAGTTTTTGGGTTTCTGTGTGTGTGTGTTTTTTTTTTTTGTCATTACATGTGTGCTTGTTTGTTTTTTGTCTTGCTTTGGTTAAAAAAATAAATAAATAAATAAATAAAATAAAATAAAAACCCAAAAAGATTTTCTTAGTATGGTTTTGCAAGCTTGAAATTTTTGAGTGGTCCTTAGTGCATATTGGAATTGATGAGAATATCCATTACATGTTAATATATGTGTGCTTTCTATGGTTATTACTCGTTTTAGAGTGTGTGTTTTTTGATTAGTATGTCTCATTCTGTACACACTCTTGGATTAGCAAATTTTGGAGTCTTCTGCCTTAGGGATTTTTTCTCTATGGACTTCTATCATTGATCTTTTGCGTTTCTAGAGGAATTGACCTATACTAGCATATCATGGGTGATGTTGAGTCTCTTAACCACCTTCCATCTTTTTGCACCTACACAGCTTTCCCCTTAATTCTTTGCAGTCTAACCATGAGAAAAAGGCTACCTCAGAGTCACTAACTAGGCCATCCTTATTATATCCATGCTTCTCTAGTTCGGTTTCCATACTCTTGAGCGTGTTAGCCACCAATGAGTATGCAAAAGAAAAAGAAAAAGAAAAAGAAAAATAAAAAGAAAAAGAAAAAGAAAAAGAAAAAGAAGAAGAAAAAATATGCAAAAGAAAGAAAAAATGTGCAAAAGAAATAAAGAAAAAAAAAAAAGAAAAAATTCATTGATTGAGGGGGAGCCTCCGCCTTTACTCACCAAATACCCCTTGATTCCTAGTGGTTTGACTTTCCTTTGTCGTGCTTAGATTCTCTTGTCGGAGGTCCAACTTCCATATCACTACTAGGATTGAATCTAGTGTTTGTCGAACTTCAAGAGTCATACACACACTTTTCTCATGGGATCTATGCTTTTCACATAATGCATCACTTTATTTCATGAGAAATTTTCTACAGACTGTGCACATTGTGTTTACTAGTAATTGTGCTTCTTGGATAATCTTGTGCGTTTTAAGGTACAAATCTGAAATTCCTTGCTTGTTCCACCATATTATTTTTGTCTTTTTCTTCTTCTTCACTATTTTTTAGTGTTTGTGGTTGCTTTTAGTGAGGGGAAGTTTGGTTCATCTTGACTTTGGTTGGTTTATGATCTTACTTTTGTTGTTTGAGAGTGGTTTTTCACGAGTCTTAGTTTTCATCTATTCATGTTTTCCATCTCATGTTTCAAGATAATCGTGTCAAATGTCTATTGCTTTTTCATATACTCTTGTGGGACTAATAGTTGTTTTGGAGATTGTGGCACTAATAACTGTTTTGTAGATCATGACCTTGAGAAAGAAATTGGGTTTTGTTGGCTGTAATGGGTTGGGGTGTTTAGGATTTTATTTGTTAGGTGTGTTTTGTCACGGCATTGCCAAAAGGGGAGATTGTTAGGTTTTATTCTTGGCAACCCCGTTTGACAAAACTCCTTTCAGTTGTATTTGTTTTCGCACCTTTTATTTCAGTGAGGCTATGAGTTTATTAGATGCGAATCCAACCCGAATCGTACCTTTGTCAATTTACATGGATCAAAACCGAGGTTGTAATAGGATCAAGTTTTCCCGATTTTCCAATTTTGGTTGTCCCACTCGAGCGGGGAAAGTGACGCTCGAGTGGGGATTGCAAGCTCACAGCATCTCTGTTTCGCCTGAAAAAGTACTGGATGGTATGATTCAACACTCGAGCGTGTAAACTTCCACTCGAGCGTGAAGCCTATATGAATCACACAATTTTGAAGCCTCCGCTCGAGTGGAAATTCCCATGCTCGAGTGGATCGCGCGCACACAGATTCTTGGATTTCTATAAGGAATTGGTTTTATTCCAAAACTAGGATTACTTTGGTTTTCTATAAGCAGTTGGTTTTCCCCCAAAACTTAGATAACTTCTCCAGATCTTCTTTTTGGATCCTAAGGTTTATATCTGGGGATATTTTGCTAGTTTTCTTTGATGTTTTCATTGAATATTCAACTCATGGTTTAAGAAGCATACATCAAAGGTTTGTTTGTTTATTCTACACAAAAGAGAGAGGTGTTCTTCGGTGGATTCTGAAGAATTCGAGCCTGAAGCTTTGGTGGATTCCGGAGTGGCTCATCGTCAAGACAATTCCGAGGTGAAGACGGGGTTAGAAGAGACACATAGAGATTGGTTCAATTCGGGCATGGATTCACTAGGTAATTGAGAGTATACCTGTGTAATTCCTTTATATCTTCTTAGTGGATTGTTTTGTGGCTATTGCCTGTGATTTTTTATCACAATTGGAGGTATCCAATTGTGGTTTTTCCACGTAAAATCGTTGTGTCGATTTGTCTTGATTGTTTAATTGGGTTTGTTATATACTGCTTAAAATTGATACATAATCACAAATCAACATCTAGGGGATTTCTAGATTTTTCAGAAGGAAACAAGGCACAACATGTTTATGGAAATAAATTGAAATGATGATAACCACCTACCAAATACTATTCATGTAATGTTGAGATGCACATAAATACATTGTTTACATTGTTTTGTAGCTCAGAAACCTAAAAACTTCTTTACCCAATGCATGATTCCACTACAACAAAAACACATTTTAGTGACACCATACTAGTGGCATGTTCTTAAAAAATGTCACAAAAAGAATATTTGGTGGTATTTTTTTAGAAAAATGTCATAGAGCCACAAACATATAAGGCTCTAGTGGCATTTCAATTAAAAAAAAATGTCACTTCACTACAACAAAAATGCCACTACAACAAATTTACACTTTAGTGACACTACAGTAGTGGCATGTTTTTAGAAAATGCAAATGCCACAAAAATAAAAATTGACATTAAATGTTTTAGAAAAATGTCACAGAACCACAAACATATAAGGCTCTAGTGGCATTTCAATAAAGAAATGTCATATCAATTTCATGGCCTTTTATAAAATAATGACACAAAAAAATTATGTTCGTGACATTTACCAACAGATGCCACTAAACTTTAGTCGCAATGACATTTTTTAAAAAATGTCAGGATACTAGGTAGGTGCAAATTACTTTTTATGGCACTTAGGTGAAAAATGTCATAAACAAATATTTTATAGCATTTTGAGAAATGTTACTAAGCCAAAAACTTTCCAAGCTTATAATGGCATTTTTGAAAAAAAACAAAAAATGCCAATATATTTTCTAAATTTTTAAAATGCAGTAAATGATTAAAAATAAATAAATGAAACGCAATATACACTATAGGAAAAAGCACATTCGGCGACTAAATTTCCTGACTAAAAAAAATTTGGTCGCTGAAAGTATAGCTTTCAGCGACCAAAACAGCATTAGTTGCCAAAAGTAAAGCTTTTTGGCAACTAAACAATTTTAGTAGCCAAAAGTCTATAATTGGCGACTAAAACTAAGTTTGGTCGCTGATTATATGGGTTTTAGTGACTAAAAAATTTTTAGTAGCCCAAAGTAAAGCTTTTTGGCGACTAAAAAAATTTAGTAGCCAAAAGGCTACAATTGGCGACTAAAAATAAGTTTGGTCGCTGATTATATGGGTTTTACTGACTAAAAAAATTTTAGTAGCCAAAAGTAAAGCTTTTTGGTGCCAAAAAAAGTTTTAGTAGCCAAAAGTCTACAATTGCCGACTAAAAAATAGTTTAGTCACCAAAAGTGGTCATTTTTAGCGCGGGAGAACTAAAATCCTAAGGCAGGAATTAAATTTTTTGACAACCAAAATTTTGGTTGCTGAAAGTGCATCTTCGGCGACCAAATCTGATTTTGGTTGGCAAAAGTTAAGTTTTTTAGCGACTAAAAAATAATTAGTAGCCAAAAGTGATTTTTTTTTTATTTTGCTAGTAAATAGTTTATTTTACATAAATTATGTTCAATAAAATAATTATGTTTATACATATACTTTTATATTAATATGAATGTATGTACTATATAAATAATATATGTTGCATATATAATCATGCGGTGCTATAGAGGTGTAGTGGGAAGAGTGTGGTGTATAAAGTTTATGGTACAGGAGGTTGGTGATTCGAGTCTCCGCAAGAGCGGATCAAATTGTTTTACAATGAATTATCGTCACGAATCGTGCCTACCATGACATTAAAGTGTCACTAAAAGGTTTTAGTCTTGATGGTGTAATGACACTTATAAGTGTCACTAACTCTTTTTTAATGGTGCTTGATAGTGCCACAAATAATATCTACCATGACATCAAAATGTCATTGAAAGTTTTTAGTCATGATGGTGTAGTGGCACTTGCAAGTATCTACCGTGGCACGGATACAAATGGCACTTGTTCAAAATGCCACAAGACTAAAAAATGTCATTAAACCAATAATTTTGTGGCACTTTCAAATGTCACTAAATTAAGAAAATGTTGTAGTGTTCCTTGTTCGCTACACATCCTGCTTTGCAGTTCACAAGTCCAATGCCAAGCTTCCCAAACAAATCTTACACCATCATGTCTTCTATCAGTAGATTTAAACTATATCTTACCTTCTTTAATGTTTAAGGTTGTATTCAATAAATGAACTATATTTTACAACCTATATCTTGAAAGAAAGAGATGAATGCTTAGTTGAATGTTTGAAATAATACTCGATCAATGACATTAATCTTGAATGTGAAATTGAGTTAAATACAATTGTGAAAGATTAACAGTTGAACATATAACTTGACAAAACAACATATAGAAGACCAAACTTACTTCACACTTGGAGAGATGATTTAGATTGAAGAAAATCAATTGAATCATCAAGCCTCAACCCTGGTCAACCAAGATTATCAACTAGCTTATGAGTTGGTCAACCAGACCTTAGAAAAGGAGGTATAGTGAAGAAAGGAGGACATCATATTGATCAAAGAGTTTGTCAACCCAATGACAAATTCACCTTTGGCACTTAATATCAAGGAACACCCCTCCCCTCTCTTCTTCTCTTCATGCATTTTACCACTCCTAAACCAACAATCTAATCTCACCACCTTTAATAATAGTCCCTTCCTTCTATTCAAATATCATCTTTTCCACCTTACCTACCTTTCAAATATTCCCAACCTACAACCAAGATAGTTACCCTACCTCTCATTGGAATGGGAGGTTGAATAGAAGGGTAACTGACAATTATTGAGTAAGATATTTGTATGACATATAATAAACTGGTAGAAGTATAATTTCAAACGTGTCCTAAGCATGTTGTGTCCTACCTTTTTTGCAAATCAATGTGTGCTGTCCATGTTGTATCATATGTCCGTGCTACATAGTTTTTATCTATTTTGTATGGCCGATTCTCTGTCTTTGGACCATCTTTTAGATTTTCTAAAGACCTTTGAAAAAAAATTGATGTATAGTTTTTTTTTTTTCTTTCCAGATTGTACCTATTGGGTGCCATTACAAACTATTATAATCAACAAAAAAATATTAATTTAAAAAAATGTGCACTTACGTGGAATACACTAAAACTCCACCCGAGGGAACTATCTGAACAGCTTGGTCAAACATTTTCCTTTGATACTTTGCATCGTTCTTTAAAGACTATTGTGTCTTGCATCAAGAAAAATAAAGAATGACAAAAAAGAAGTTGCAACTTGCAAATCATCTTTTGAGAGAAATTAAAACATATATAAAATAACTACTCGGCATTGAACAAGTCTTTGTGATGTCATAAAAATACACCAAAAAAATAGAAAGTGATACCCAACATCAACTTTTTAAATTATCCAAACACGAACTAAATAGATTATTCTCATCAAAATGAAACAACCAAACTCATCAAGTATAGTTTAGTTTCATTTGTTGCATTTTTTTTAAAACTCATCAATTATATTATAACTATTTTTGCAATGACGTGATAGAAATAATAATGACAAATTGAAAAATACATGAAGCATACTTGGGACGTTGTGAAGTTAAGTTTTCATTTTACTTGAGCCTTACTTAACATCTAAATTATGCAATGCAGCAAAGATGATATGGGACTTGCAAGAAATCAATGTTGATTAATATATTTTAATTTATTAATAATCATTAGGACCCACAGAAATACTATTGCCAACTTTTCATTTTATTAGGACTTTAAGAGGCTTACATGAGAATTTTAGTGGTTATTACATTCGATAGAGTTAGTTTTAATGTGTTTGGTAGACTTAATTCTAATGTGGTTTATATGTGAGAAATAAGTATTATCATTTAATAAAGGTAAATCATAAACAGACCAAAACAATCCAGTTCCAGTACCAAGTATGGTAGTTCAAACAAAGAAACCAAAAGGCCAATTGAAATAGATTCCACAAAGTTGTTTTTTCATTATCAACAAAAACAACTACATCTCTATACAAGTAAAAACAAAAAGAGAAAAGTGGCCCGTTAGAAGTTTTAAGAATAGATAAGAAACTGTTTGCACGAGATAAAGAAACCTACTTGACCCAACAAGGCCTTGTCCCAACTATTTGGATTTGGCTACATGAATCTTGTTCTACCATTCCTCTCTGCTTAGAGTTAAATTCTAGTTGAACAACACACTGCCATGCATCTCTGTGCATCCCAACACAGTAAAATTTTGGCCTTCCATTCCCCATTATGTTACTCTTTCTGACTCTTGCAACTACCTATCTCATTGAAAATGACCATTGTAAGACTAGATGTTTTAGAATACTCACAAATTTTAGCTATTAGTTTTTTTAACAGACAATTTTTTTAAGCTAAAAAAAAAAAAAAAAAAAACCAACAACAACAACAAATTTTAGCTATTATCTATCTAATCAAAGTTACAAAGACTTCATTTACACCCCCAAACAATATGAAACTTAAAAAATAGTGTAACAATGAAATTCTATCATTATGGTAGAAGAGAGTAATTACAATCATTAAGATTGAACTTGAGTAGAAAGTGGACTCTTGGTAGATATTACAATGTCAAAATACTTCCTCTCCATACTTTTCTGTCTAACAAAATCAATCTATGAGATCTTCTTAAGCTCAGTGCAGGGGGGTTGGAATTGGCTTGATTTAAAAGGCGGTAAGTTGCAAGATTTGCAAAGAATTAATTACTAAAATTCTAGACAGTAACTATTTCATGGCTTTTGGGCTTGAATTCAAAGTCTGAAAAGTACAGAAAAGGGTTATTAGCTTGTTAGAGCATAGTTTTGGCATAATTTAGGGGCTGTTTATTGGCCTTGAATTTCTTGAACAGTAAGGTCTTCTCTACACACCAGAGCCTCTTATGGATGGTAACACAAAAGAAGATGAGAAAGAAAATAAGTAGATAAAGAAGAAAGATCTAGGATCGACTTAGAATTCTTTTGAAATTAAGCGCAACGGGTAAAGGCTAATACATCACAAAAAGCTGCAAAAGCTTGTCATGGGTTTAGAAAAAGAAACTCCTAACTTTATTTAATTCCAGAACAGAAAACTAAAATCTTTGACTAGCTAAAATATTCAACAGCTAATATAGCCGTGTACAAAAACCAGTAAAAAAATCATATGTAATCAAGAACGGTCCATGTACCCATACTACAGCCTATGTCAAAAAATATGAAATTACCAAAACAGTCCAACTCCAAACCAAACCAATCCCAATTAAGCATTGGGTTCCAATGAAGTAGGATCAGCTACATGAATCTTTTTCATCATTCTGCTCTGTCAGGAGCTATATACTCAGTTAAGTACAAATTGTACTGGAAACTATGGCACAAATTGACCCAAAACATTCTCCAAGAAAATCCAGATTAGATATTCTTCTTATTTTCTTACTGTGCATCAGCTTGCAAATTCTACCATAGAGCAAAATCCCCTCAATAAATTGGTACCAAAGACGATCTTCAACAAAAACACAAGATAGTAACTTCCATTGGTTGCATTCAACAGGTATTCAACTTTTACACGCTTGTCCAGATAATTCTGATTCAACAGCATGCAAAATTTCATAGTCTCGGGATACTATTGTCCAATTACGCACTTCAACATTAAAAACATGTAGAGATTCTGGTATCGATCTAGCAAGAATTGTTGATCTATTTTTAAGTATCTTTATGGTCAACGACCACCTACTAAATTGGAGAAAGTGAGAAACCAGCAACAGATAAGAAGCCAACCACCAAGATAAAAAACACAGAACAAGGAGCACCAAGAAAAAATAGGCAACTATAAGAAATAATAATAATAATATACAAAAATAAAATAAAATCTAGGAAAATATCGTACCTCTCCAGCAAATAGTCGAGGTCTCAAACCCAGAGCAGAACAAGGAGCATCAAGAAGAACTCTATCAAAGCTATTTGAAGAAAAACCTTCTGATTTTGAACTTGATCGAAGCTATTTGGAGAAAAACCTTCTGATTTTTCAACCCTACCACCAATGCCATGATTTCTTCCAACCTCATTTCTCTGTGTCAGGATACTCTTCCGGAGTTCAGCTTTGCTAGTGTAAGTCATTTGAGTTTCTTGTCCATTGGTAACTGAAATATTATAAGTTGATTAGATATGGAAGTTGCACTCGTAGGGTAGGGGAAGTGGCACTCATCATGCACATATCGACCATGGAATAGGAACAACCACAAATTTGTCATCCCTAAAATGGAAATGAATTCCTACCATGTGTGGTAAGGGAGATTAGACTAAAGCTAGCAAAGGTAATGACATGCATTCTAAGGAGAATTAAATCAATGGTAAGAAGGGAAACCCTAAGGAGAATTTCTAGAATACAATTCTTGGTTCAAAGCACAACCATATTTCAAAGTTTGAAACTTCTAACCCTTTCTGCTCTCCAACATGACATGTTATGCTAGAGTTCAATATCACATGTGGCTATTCCAGTGGAAGTTTGATGATTTCATCTTTTTTTTTTCCAGAGAAACTGTTATAAACGCACTATTTGCATATCTACCACTTGTTCTCACATGTACCCACGTGTCAAAAAAAATCATGAATCATAAAATATAGGCCATATAAAAAGAATTAACATACAGTTTTCATTTCTGGGGAAATCAATGTTTGGCAGTTCTTGGGCAACAAATGACGAAGTGTGCATGTCACTGGATTCATCTCTTCTATGAACAGCTTTAAGAGCATCTAATTTGTAGGTGGTTATACAATTCAAGCCCATTTCAGCAGCCAATTTCTGGATATCAAGAACCTACAAAATAAAATATGAATAGAAGTAACATAATGATAACTTCACAAAAATCTATTTTTAAGAGAACAAAGGGCAGAAGACGATACATTTTTAGATGTGAAAATTTTAAGTATCAGACCAAACACATGTTGCCAGCATCAAAGTATTAATCTGCCTATAGTATTCGGTTATGTTTAAATATCAAAATTATCAAACATTGTCATGCAATATGATTTTTATCAGTCACCAAGTAAATTGTATTAAGAACACGCCTAGAGAGCACAACCCACATACAACCAGTAAAATTAAAAAAGAAAAAGAAAAACACTACGACCCTAAAACAATCAAAAGAAAGATCCCCTTTCAACAATAAAATGCTTCAATGAAGCGCCAATTCCACAAAAGGAGCTTTCTCAATGTCACAACCATCCACCCTATGTGGACTTGGCATCATAGCAGGATGGCAGCCTACTTGTGGCCACCAAGGCCTGTGGTCTAGTGCAAGTAGGGCCAAAGTTTTCACTTGCAACAGAGCACAAACCCACTTGCACCTTTTGTAATTACTTTCACTTCTTCACACTGATTTGTAATTCATATCTTTGTCAGTTCTTTTAAATCATGTTTGGTTGTGAGAATATATGTTAATTATGGAAATATATCAATTAGGTTGATTGCATATTTTAGATTAATTGTGTGAATATTAGATTGATTGTATAGGGTTATTATTTTCTATTTCAAATTAGGTTTAGGTTTGCTATATATATCGATTGTAATATTTGTATTAGAAATAAGTTGAATATACAGATCATTCAGAAAAACTTACAGTTTGCAGCTTATTCCAATAAGAGATCTATTTGTTGAAAGTAAGCTTGATGGTAGGCAGCCACCCACCATGTTTGACAGCCACCATTTTTGAAAGAAAGTTTGGTAGGAGGTAAAAAATGGCTGCATAAATTGTAGGCTTTCACACTGTATTATTGTATGCTTTTACATTGTCTAGTTTATCTATAAATAGCTAGTATATCAAGAATGTTAAGAGTGTGGGAGAAAAGAAGAAGAGAGTACTGTGTGTAATTTTTCAGAATTATCTGTGAGTGAATTAAATTTCAGTTTGGTTCAGCTTTTAAGCCTCTCATTGTGAATCACCAACAGTGGTTTGCACCTCACTTCCACCAACAGTGGTATTAGAGCCGAAGGTAGCTTGAATTTGCAGAAATTCTGCAAAATTTTCAAGAACAGACTGTTTTTTTTTTTTTTGCCCAGAAATCAAAGTGGTCGAAATCAATTTTTAATCACACCAGATTGAAGCTCTCAATGAGACGAGCACAACTGTGAAAACCGCATAAAAAACACAGATCAGACAGACCTGCACGGGCCCCACACGCCTCCTGACGCCGTTCTCACGCGCTTCCACGCGAAGAAGACAAGTCAACCCACGTGTAACACGCGCCACACACGCACGCACCAGAGTCTAACGTCATCTGCCAACGTCATCCGAGCCGAGCCGAGCCTCCAAGCCGCGCCTCCAAGCCGTTGACTGGAGTCGCTGACCGAGCCATGCCGCTGACCGAACCGCCGTTGACCAGAGCCGCTGACCGAGCCGAGCCTGAGTCGCGCCGCTAACCAAGCCGCGTTGACTAAGCCGCTGACATCAGCACACGGAGGATTAATCCAGTGTGACGCGGCTAAGGTGCAGCCACAGATCTGAACCGTTCAAATTGTTTTGGCTTGATCTAAGCCATTCGGAGTCTGTTTGTGGTGATCCAATAGTGCTTTCTAACTATTTAGAGTATTCCGAACACATCTGTATGGTCAGAATTTGCAAATTCCATTTTGAAAATTTACAGATTTTTAAAGACAACCAATGGCCAATACCAACAACTTCTTTCAGCCCCAGTTTCCAAAACTCAGCAAGGAGAACTATGAAAATTGGAGTATTCAAATACAAGTCCTACTAGCCTCACAAGATTTGTGGGAGTTAGTGGATCGAGGATATGACGGGCTAGCTACTCTCGCAAATGAAGGAAATATAAATGATGCTCAGAAGACGACGTTAAAAGATTCAAGGAAGAGAGATAAAAAGGCCTTGTATCTACTCTATCAAGGCATTGATGAGTCAAGTTTTGAGAAGATTTTAGCAGCAACAACCTCTAAAGAGGTATGGAGTATTCTTCGAAATTCACACCGTGGAATTGAGAAAACGATCAGAGCTCGACTCCAGGTGTTACGTGGCAAATTCAAGATGCTGCACATGAATGAGAATGAGTCAATTTCTGAGTACTTCAATAGAATATTGACCATTGTTAATCAGATGAGAAGATATAGAGAGAAGATGGAATCTCTTCAAGTGATAGAGAAGATTCTCCGATCACTCAATCCAAAGTTCGAGCACGTGGTTGTAGCAATAGAAGAGTCCAAGGATCTCAGTGCCATGACCACTGATGAGTTGATGGGCACACTTGAGATTCATAAACAAAGGATCAACAAGAAGACTCCCTCAAGTTCTCTAGAGCAAGCTCTTCAATCAAAGCTATCTTTCAGAGATGACAGAAACGAGCAAGGGGGGACATCACAAAGAAGCCGAGGAAGAGGTCGTGGTTACAATAACCGAAGTTTTGGTTTTCAAGGAAGAAGCGGAAGAGGTCCAGCCAGAGAAGGAAAAAATCAACCACACTTTGCTTCAAGAGGAAGAGCAAGAGGTGGAGGAGGTGGTTACAACAACCGACCAGGATTTGACAAAAACAATGTTCAGTATTACCAGTGCCACAAGTTCGGGCAATACAGCAATGACTGCTGAAGTAGAGCAACAACAGAAGCCGGCGAGCAAGCAAATTTTGCCGACTAGAAAACAAACAAAGTTGGACCTACAGTCTTGTTTGTTCACCATGGGGTCACTGAAAACCAAAACAATGTTTGGTATCTAGATTCGGGAGCCAGTAATCACATGTGTGGTAGAAGAGAGTTGTTCATTGAGCTTGACGAGACTGTACAGGCATAAGTCTCATTTGGTGATTCTTCAAAGAATCCAGTGAAAGGAAGATGTAATATTCTAATCAAGCTCAAGAATGGAGATCATGATTACATCTCCAATGTTTATTATGTTCCTGCCATGAAGAACAACATTTTGAGTATGGGACAACTCTTAGAGAAAGGATACGACATCAGCATGAAAGATTGTCATCATACCATCAAAGACAATCATGGTAATTTGATCGCTCGGGTGAGAATGTCCAAGAATCGGATGTTTGCATTGAACATCCAACATGATGTTGCGAAGTGTTTAAGTGCCATCATCAAAGACAAAGATTGGCTATGGCATTTGAGGTTTAGACATCTCAACTTTGGAAGCTTGAAGCTGTTGTCAAGCAAGAATATGGTGAAAAGGCTCCCTTATATTGCTCATACTAATGAAGTCTGTGAAAGCTGCATTCTTGGCAAGCATCACAGAACTAGCTTTGCCAAAGAAGTGAAGTGGAGAGTAACAAAGTCGCTGGAGCTAGTGCACACTGATGTGTGTGGTCCATTGAAGCTAATGCCAAATGGACAGAATAGATATTTTCTCACCTTCATTGATGATTATAGCCGAAAGACATGGGTGTACCTTCTTAAAAGAAAGTCGGAGGTGTTCAGTATCTTCAAAGAATTTAAAGCTTTTGTAGAGAAGCAAAGCGGCTACTACATCAAGACATTGCGATCAGATCAAGGTAGAGAATATACATCAGATGCTTTCGAGAATTATTGCAAAGAGCAGGGAATCAAGCATCAAACAACACCATCCTATACGCCATAGCTGAATGGTGTTGCTGAAAGGAAGAATCGCACAATCTCAGATATGGCAAGAAGCATGTTGAAAGGAAAGGGACTGCCCAAGCAATTTTGGGCTAAAGTCGTATCATGTGCTGTGTATTTATTAAACAGATGTCCAACCGGGAGTCTTCATTCTATGACTCTAGAAGAAGCTTGGAGTTCACATAAGCCAAGTGTCAACCATCTCAGAATATTTGGATGTGTTGCGTACACCAAGATTCCAGAAGCAAGAAGAACCAAGCTCGATGATAAGGGAGAAAAATGTATCCTTGTCGGATATGGAGATTGAACAATGGGATACAAGTTGTATAATCCCATTACCAGAAAGGTGATCATGAGTAGAGATGTGATATTTGAAGAAGAAGAAGCTTGGAATTGGAATCAAGATAAAGATGTCAAAGATGCAGAACTCATTCTTGAAGATGAAACATCAAAAGCTCCAGTTGAAATCACAAGAGAAGTTCAAGATAAGCCACAAACTCCTCCACATAGAATTCCTGCACCTAGATCTCTAGTTTCTCACAGAAGTGCTGCATCATCATCATTATCATCATCATCAAATGATAGTTTTTTCAAACAACCAAGACCAATGAGAAATTTGCAGGAGATATATGAAGCTATAGAAGAAGCAGATCTGAATTTGTTCTGCCTACTCGCAGATAGTGATCCACTTACCTTCTCAGAAGCCATCCAAGAAGATAAATGGAAGAAAGCAATGGATGAATAAATTCATGCCATTGAGAAAAATGACACATGGAAGCTTACCAGTCTACCAGAGGGGCACAAACCCATTGGAGTGAAATGGATATACAAGACAAAGAGGAATGCACAAGGCGAAGTGCAACGCTATAAGGCAAGGTTAGTAGCAAAAGATTACAAGCAGAGAGCTGGAATTGACTATGGAGAGGTGTTTGCTCTAGTTGCCCGATTGGAGACTATCAGGCTAATTATTTCTTTGGCTGCTCAACACAAGTGGCAGATTTATCAACTTGATGTGAAATCTGCATTTCTTAATGGTTTCCTTGAAGAAGAAATCTATATTGAACAACCTTCGGGGTATGTTCAGAATGGGCATGAAGACAAAGTGTACAATTGAAGAAATCACTTTATGGTTTGAAGCAAGCTCCGCGTGCATGGAATACTAGAATTGATCAGCATTTTCATGACAATGGTTTTGAAAAATGCCCATATGAGCACGCACTATATTTGAAAAAGGAAGCTGATGGAAGCATGTTGCTTGCTTGTCTTTATGTTGATAATCAAATCTTCATCGGAAACAATCTAGCCATGTTCAAAGACTTTAAAAGAAGCATGGTCCAAGAATTTGAAATGACAGATATTGGATTGATGGCTCATTTTCTCGGCATTGAAGTAGCACAAAGAAAAGATGGAATTTTTATTTCCCAAAGTGGCTATGCCAAGGAAATTCTCAAGAAATATGGAATGGAGAATTGCAATCCAGTGAACACTCCTGTAGATAGTGGAGTGGAGCTCAGAAAAGGTACGAAGGCAGGTGATGTGGATCCAACTTATTTCAAGAGCCTAATTGGAAGTCTTCGCTATCTTACTTGCACCAGGCCAGACATACTCTATGGAGTATGACTGATCAGCAGATATATGGAAACACCGGATCAGTCACACCTTTATACAGCAAAGAGGATTCTTTGCTACATCAAAGGTACAGTCGATGATGGTTTATAAATAAACCAACTGATAATTTCAGTCTTGTTGGCTACTCAAATAGCGACTGGGGACGTGACTTAGATGAACGAAAAAGTACTACGGGGTTTACTTTCTTTATGGGAGATACAGCCTTCACATGGTCATCCAAGAAGCAAGCCATTGTGACATTATCAACTTGCGAAGCTGAGTATGTTGCAGCCAACTCAGCTATGTGCCATGCAATATAGTTACGGAATGCGCTGAAGCATTTGGGATTTTCAGAAGAAAAACCCACCGAGATCTATGTTGATAATCGCTCAGCAATTGCATTGGCAAAGAACCCAGTTTACCATGAAAGAAGTAAGCATATTGATACCCGCTATCATTTCATCTGAGAGCATGTGAAAAATAAAGAGGTGGAACTATTTCCTTGCAAATCTCAAGATTAGCTTGCAGATATTTTCACAAAGTCATTGAAAAACGATCTATTCAACAGAATGAAGATAATGCTTGGAATGAAGAAGCATGGAGAATCAAGCTTAAGGGGGGATGTTGAAAGTAAAGCTTGATGGTAGGCAGCCACCCCCCATGTTTGACAACCACTATTTTTGAAAGAAAGTTTGGTAGGAGGTAAAAAATGGCTGCATAAATTATAGGCTTTCACACTGTATTATTGTATGCTTTTACATTGCCTAGTTTATCTATAAATAGCTAGTATATCAAGAATGTTAAGAGTGTGGGAGAAAAGAAGAAGAGAGTGCTGTGTGTAATTTTTTAGAATTATCTGTGAGTGAACTAAATTTCAGTTTGGTTAAGCTTTTAAGCCTCTCATTGTGAATCACCAACAGTGGTTTGCACCCCACTCCCACCAGCACTATTCACTTATTGTATTTTATCCTCCATATTTTCATTTCGCATAACCCACCCCACCTACAAGGAAATAAAATATAATAAAATTAAAAATAAATAAAATAAAATCGCAATTGTTAGATACTAGTCCCCAAAACTTAAGTTGTTAGGAAATGAGTCCAACAATGTATGTCAAGCTCTCTAACACCATCTCTCACGTGCAACATCGTCTTGCACATGGAGATGCAAACATCCTTACATACAAAAAAACAAAAAAAAAAAAAAAAGAAGCAAACAAGGACCAAATGCAACTAGAAAGATTGGAAGCTAAGACCTCCTCCAACTTGAGTTCTAATACCATGTTCGATTACAACTAGTCCCCAAAGCTTAAGCTATTAGGATATTAGCCCAACAATGAATATCAAGCTTTCTAAAATCCATGACTCATACCCAACCTATCTAAGAGCACTTAGCTCAATTTCGTATAATCATTTCTAGACAACATTGGGATGCCATCCTACCCTATCTACACCTAATTGGACTAGTATTATTTAAAATTCATCAATGCAAGAGTCATGCGCCAAGGAACTAATAGTGAGATGAGATCTATCAAAAATTGCACCTTATTGTGAGATCTATCAACTGCAACAACCTCTCCTTTGTCCTTCATAAGGATAGCAATTGCAGTTGTTTTCCCTCCAGGAGCTGCATACATATCCAATATCCTGTCTCCCTGTTAAGGATCTAAGGCACAAAAGAAAAATAAACAACAGGATATATCACACAAAAAGGAAAGAAAGAAAAACAAAAACAAAATAAATAAATAAACAAATAAGACTATAAAAAAACAAAAAAGACCAAAGACAAGAAAAACTTACAGACCCAATTACCCTCATCCCCATTGTCCTCTAGCTATCACATTTTTTCTCCTTGTAAAATAAGACTATATTCTCTTTCACATACACAAAACAAGAGCCTAAAAAGATCTCTCTTTTCCATTTTTGATAGAAATTGTACTTTTGTATTGTTCATCAATTTTAATGGGTTTTCAATTTCTTTACTTTCTCAATTTACAGGTGTCTTCTTTCCTTGTGTTGTTACAATGTATATATATGCAACATTGAAACCCTAACACCTCCTGAAACTGCCTTATTTATTAGAAGAAAAAAAAAAACACCTCCTGAAACTGCTTTCCTAACTCACCTAGTAATACCTTTTTAATTCTCAACATCCATTGTCTGCAAGGTCACAGGCCCCTCACCCTTTAAACACTCCTCCACTCTAATATGAAGAATTAGAAAGAAACTCAACTCACTCACTCACTCAAGGAACGTGTCTCCAATGTAGAGACATCAAAATTAACTTAACCCAAACACTCCTCAGCAGCATGCTTCGGCTTGGATGAAATATATTGCTTGGAAAAGAATGGGCCCACCAACACAACTGTTCACAGATAACCCATCTACAATGGGCACGCTCTCTGAGAGGTGAATGATGAGAAAGGGGTGCCACATGGATATCTTATTTTTCACTATATTTTAGTAAATTAGGAATGGATAATTGGAAAATTGAGAGGTAGGTTAAACTTAAGTTTGTAGAACTTAAATTGCATGGGACCTTTAATTTGTGTTTATTTGAAAGAAGTGCTATTTATTTTTCTTAAATGGTCAAGATAGTTCAATTTTTTCATAATTTTTTATTTTCATATTTTTATTTTTTAGTTTTAATATGCCAAAGTAGATATTCTAGGAAAAATAGTGTCAACATCAATAAAATTGGATTGGTAACTAATGCAGCATGATTTAACTTGTGAGATTTAAAGGAATTTATGCAATTTCTACATCTTGGCTGTAACAAGAATGTTTGGCAACAAACAATGATTCAGAATAAGCAACAATACATCCATCACAAAAAGGGGAGAGGAGAAAGAGGGCAACAACATATATATATATATATATATAAATTAGTCAAAATAACTATGATGCTAAGATAATTACCAAGGGCATGTCCGGTGATAATGCTTGGCAGATTTTGCAGAAATATTTCCCTCTCCAGAACATCTGAAAACCAAAAAGTTCAAGAAACAGATGATGAAGAACAATAAGTACTTTGTAAACAGCAAGCATGAAGCTTGAATTATATACTGTAAGCAATAGTCCCAATAACACAAAGATACTCAAAATGGAAATGAAACAACATTAAAATGGTTTATAATATTTACTCTAAACATAACAACCTAAAAAAGGTGTCAGCTAGCTTGGCAAGTAAAGTCTCTTGAAGGTGGCACCGTTAACCTAGGATAGAATCTCATCTTCATTCATAGACCTCAACATGCTCAAGTAATTAACAATTAAAAATTTATTAACATTTATATAAGTTTTTGTTTTGTTTACAAACATTTCCATATATTTTCCAATTCTTTTGTCATTTCACTGATGCTCTTGAAATGTCTCTGTTCCGAAATGTTTCAAAAAAATTTTGTTTCCAAGCTAACTAAAACAAATACCGAAAGGAATTTTTAATCCTTGGCTCCTATCCTGCCTACCATAATGATCCACCTTCCAGGTAACATTGAAACAAACAGGGAGACTACATTATAGTGAATAACCAACATGGGGGAAATCAAGAACTAATGAACAAAAGGATTTGTACTGCTAAACAGATGCATGTGCCTTACACCATTACAAGTTGAGAAACCACTGAAAAGTGAGGGGGTCTAAAACTCCATAATTAAATGTCACACCAAATCATTTTGTTGCAATAAAATCATAATCAATATCACATATGCTCGCCATATTTGGGGGGGGGGGGAAATTATACCATGAAAGGAAGGTAGCTCAAATACTCTGTTTTTCATATCCATAGCAATTCCTTGTAAAACGCGAAACATTCCAGCTCTTGACATCATTGTCGTTCCTTGGCCAATATATAATCCACTTCGTTTAGAAAAATAGGGATCTGCAACAACAATAACATAAGTCAACCAGAACATTTCAAGAAATATTTGCATAAATACGAACAAAAGATAAGAATAAATTCAACTGTTATGCATGAAGCAAAACAGATATAAATGCATGAAACTACCACCACTACACACCCATCCCAACTACCACCTCAAACCACCACCCTGCAAGCCCCTTGCCCAGCAATCACCACTGCCTTGCCCCATCCTCATGACCCTCTCCCAGCTTTACCCTCCACAATGCAACCCCAACCACCCCCCCCCAAGTCTTCCCCTCTTCATGAATCTGTATAATGAAAACTGTGTTCTCAAATCCCTGAACCTATTATTATATGCTCTCATATGGATATAAAATATGTCAGTCAAGGACAGTGAAAAAATAGAACAAAGAAATTAGGACCTTCATGAAGTGAAGTCAAAACAAGAGCAATTGAAAGAAGACAAAAAGACAGTGGATAACTAGAGAATCGAAAAATAAGATGAAACATAGCTGAAAAAGAAAAAAAAAAAAAACAAAAGATGAAACACAAAGTGAAGAAGATGAACATATGACGCTGAAGAAGATGGAAACACAACAGTGATGAGAAAGTTTTTAAAGAAAATGAACAAAGAGAAAAAGAAATTAGAAGATGGTACAACAATGAAGAAGATGAAAAAGAGGATGGAACCATTCCAATAATCTATCAAGATGCAACAACCTTGTTCCTTGCTAATCTCAAGTTCCGGTCTCCTCCATTCTCTTGTCAAATTATAACCAAAACTTGCTTGTATGCAGCAAAAACTGCATTCTCGGTCCTGAGCTTTTATCATTGCTAGGTGCACTCCAAGCATGGGAATGTGGCCATGTGGATTTGAGCTTAAGGTTGGCCACTTCATAAAAATAATGTAGAAGGCATGGTCTGCACCCAATATACCCCTCCTGTCACCTTACATTGGCAGCACCAACATGAGGCAGCAGCTTTCTTATTTCCCTTTCAAGTTTATCTTTTTGCAGTATTGCAAGGTTTACTAAAAGCTTATTGATCAACTGTGTAGAAAAGCAGAAAATTGTTTCGTATAAAGAAGAATCAACTTTTTTCTAAATACTAAAGAAAAGTTATGATTGCACAAAAGGCTTCAAGAGAATAATAAATTTAAAAAAAAAAATTATGGGAAGCAAATTTCTGGCAGCTATAGTTTGCTTTATGATCTTACACTGCCCCAAAAACAAAGAGCATATAATATATTTATCACAACCTCCATTTTTAAGGACAGTGCATTGACATCTAATGTTAATGTAATAACCCGACCCTCGTGTATATTTCTGGTATACTTTCAGTCCCACATTCTGTGCATTTAAATGTTTATTATGAAATTAAGTTTAATTAAGTGAATCCTATGATTATGGATGTATATCTGTCTAATAAGAGAAAAATCTGTCATAATTATAATGTTTGAATTAGAAATTGGAAGCCGTAGAGACTTAAATTGATGTTATATTTGAGTTCAATATGATTTTTAGATCATAATAGGATTTTCTGTGAAATTTTGATTTGGAACGATTAAACTGACTAAAATTTGTCTTTATTCACCTTTATATATATATATATATATATCTGTGTGTGTTCCTTACATCTTTGACTTAGAGCCATTACTCAAAATATTTCCTGAGAAAAAGAATTAGGGAAGAAGAGGGTTTGAGAGGAAGAGGATACACTTATCAAGAAGAAAAATTGGAAAATTGAGAAGGATTGTAGGGTTTAAAGCTCAAGGTATGTGTATTTTGCTTGAATTAAGTCCTCTCTTGAATATGAGTTAGATTTTCTTTGATAATCATGCAAATTAGGATGTGTGTTGGTTAAATTAAAAAGATGTTGTATCCTTGGATTGATTTGGAGTTAAATTGAGTTATATGAAGAGGAATTTCATTCTATTCCTTATCTTTACATGTTTGAACTCATTTATGGATTTGGATGATTTGGATGATTACATTTATATTTGGGAACTTTATAGTAGGGATTCAAAGTGTTTAACTGATGTTTATGAATTGCAAGAAATAGAAGAATCAATTCATATTGAGAGTGATATGTGTTTGTAATTCTTATTCACATGATTTTTGGACCATAGTCTAGCAATTTATAGACTTATTTTGAGCCTTGTAAATACTCACCATAAATGAGATTTTGCTTGAATTTCGGACTGCTCTCACTGGGGGAATCGCCGCACGTGTGGGGGTCATGGCCGCACGTGCGAGAAATGATGGATTTTTGGGTTTTGGCTACTGGTAAAAAGGCACGTGCGGGGCTTCCCATCTGTACGTGAGGGACCAACTGCCGCACGTGCGGGGCTCACAGCTGCACGTGCGGCCCATGCTGTAAAATGTTATCTGCTCTATTTTACGTGCTCAACCCTCTAATATTTTTGAAATCAGTATTTGATGCCTTTCGATGTTTGTAAATTCATTCAAAACAAAGTGAGTCAGAAAATGATTTAACAAGGAAAAAGAATTAATTTGTGACTTTGTGTGTGTGTAGGACACACTCCAGGAGGAATTAGCGCTCCGCCACAACGTAGTGAGTAATAGTACTATGGATGTACATTTATTTACCGTTAATAATTATTGTTATTAACATTCTATTCTCTGCTAATAATTGCGTTAACATGTATGTTGATTGGGAATCAGTGTGAACTTATGTAAACGTTGAAGGAATTTGTGTACATCAGTATGACTCTGGAACTACTCTGCATTCCGGTTACGGTTAATGGTTATCATTAATGTGCTATAACCTGTAAATTACTTATGACTCTGCATAAGAATTGCATACAAACTATTAATATTGTGGAATTGGTTGACAGAAAGAAATTGTGAATATAACCCCTGCTTACCGGGAACATGATATTTTGAATGGGAACATGATATCCCGAATGTCCTAGTTGGGACTCCTACAGTCTGTTTGGTTCAACACATGTCTTATAACATAGATATCTGCCTAGAATGGATCATCAGAAGGAATAATCAGATAGAGCTACGGGTTGTTTTATATGTTAGTGACTGTTGAGAAACCATGCTAAATATCGGATTGACCTATGAATGACTCAACCTGAGGAAAGAATTGAATATCAATAACATTGTTATATGACTCACGCTATGATGTGAATTGTTCCGCCCCTACAAATAGTACTGTAAGGGTACATGTGATATCTATGAAACACGCTTTACTTATTGCTAATAATTATCATTAGTATCCTGTTAAACGCAAACTAACTATGTAAACTCATGTGAATGATTGAAAGAATCATTGTGCCTCTGTATAACCCTAAGACTAGTCTGTTCTGATGATATCTAGACCAGAGGCCATTCTGTATATTCTGTTAGGCCAGAGGCCATTCTGTATAATCTGCTAGGCCTATGGCCGTTCTGTATAATCTGCTAGGCCTATGGCCGATCTGTATAATCTGTTGGGCCTATGGCCGATCTGTGTAATCTGTTAGGCTGGAAGTTATTTTGTACAATCTGTTACTATCTGGGCCTGAGGCCAATCTTTTGGATCTGTTGGACGTGAGGCCCTTCTGCATAATACTGGGCTTAAAGCCTCTCTGTATGAAAATTGGGCCCAAGGCCATTATGAAAATGTTTACCAGATACGAGCAATTATTTGACCTCCGCACTTACATACGTTATAAATAGTACAATTCAAGTATAATCATTAAATTATTGAGTGCTATTATTCACTGAGCCTTTCTCACCTTGTGTTATGTCTGTTTCTGTAGGCAATCAACCTGAAGGTCGGTCTTAGTTCGGCTTTGGTCACCCCTTCTTGGTCAAGCCATGTGGAGAAGCTTATGCATTTTGTGGGGTTCCCCCAATGACCCCTAGTTTGGTCCTTAACCTTTTATCTAATGTGACTAGTCGTGTATAATTTCCTGTACCAATATTTTTGTTGTATGCCCACGTGTGGGGCTAGTTTTGTATATATATACTCATATGTGTTATTGTGTGAATGCATATATCTGCTTCTTGTATATTTGTCTATCATATGAGGAATTGTTGAATGGCACATTGAGATCCTGGCATATAGGTGTGAGCTCGATGGTTATTAATTTATATTATTTTATGTTATTATTAAATGCTTCCCTTCAGGCCCCATATGTTGTATATATATATATCATATTATCTGTCCGTTCTGAAGTGGTCATGCCGAAACTTTTAGTGGCGGGTTTGGGGCATGACAAGTGGTTTCAGAGCACGAGTTGCTATCTCACACACGAATCCATTGAGCTTGAGGATGTCCAGAAAAGACTTAGGCATCGTGCATGACATCCTTGGTGCATATGAAATAGATTAATGGCAACGATATTTGTGTGTGTAATATCTGCAGTTATGTGTATTGTATATCTTTTGAGTATATTGTGACTGATTGTGATGCAGAATATAGTGAGCATAAAAATGGAAGATCCGGAGGATTTTACCTCCGTCTGCCTAGACAGAATGAAAAGGGAAATTGTACAACCTAAGTAAAACGAATTGCAAGAAAAAAAAATTAAATAATAAAGAATAAATAATTATGAGAACTATTGCCTCTATTTATCTTAAATAGATTAGTGGACAATACAAGACACGCAGGTGGGATTCAATCAAAAGCGTGCACTGCATGTGGTGAGGGTTCGAGCTTGGTAAAACAATTTATATGCAAATGGTGAGATGAAATGTGTGTTATCGGTTGATAGTTATCTGTGGGGAACGATGACCATATAATTGTGCTTTCTAGCATCTGTTTAGATGAATTGATTAAACTCTAAGTATTGCATATTTCAAGGACTTGTTGACCAAATGAAATGATATATGTGATGCTCTAACTTTTATGATATAGCCATGTCTTTCTTGCCACAACAAAGTTTAGACCTGTGATTTTGAGAAGTTATTGTGCTTAGATATTTGATAAATTGGGTTTTGCATGATAGCTCGATTGTATTGAGTATGAGTGGCTGTGAGAAGAAGCTATGCATAAAGTGATCCCTCTTAGAATTGTGTAAGAAGTTAATTAAATGTGATTTTGTTCCCACTGATTGTTTAAGTGGACAAGGGAATGACCTACACATTAGCTATACTTGGAAGTTGATTATTGACCATGGAACGACATGTAATTAATATGATTTCGCAAACCGAGAAAATTACCGATGACTTCTGATGAGGAATTATTGATGGTGTTTAACATAATTGTGTCTGTTTATAGTAAGGAATCTGTACTCTGTACTCTGTAATATGTAATCTGTAATCTGTAATCTACTTTGTTTATGTGTAATCTATAATCTGTAATCTGTAATCGGGATTTCTTATAAGAAATGGTTAAACGACATGAAGGACCCCACCCATATTACTTGTCTGCTCATATGATACTCGTAAAAAAGATAGGTAATTATTGACTAATTTGGAATCGAAACTAAATGATTGGTAATCTGATAAGTTACCGTAAGAATTAAAATCCTGCCTACGTATATACTGACTTAAGATTAAGAAATCATGTCTATGATATATTTCTGTGTAAATCTGCAAATGTTGGATATTGCAAATTGCCAATTTAGTCCTCTATTTTATATTAGAGGCTATGATATGAATTGTTCTGTGAGATATAGTGAACTTTGTTAAAACAAATGGACCTAATAGAACCTACGTACGTGGAGTAACTGGATACTTTGCTTATGTTAATTGACTGGGCCGAACGACTGGTCTATAATTTTCGTAAGAATTATCTGAACAGTGAAATACTTAAATGATTAAAAAGGGGCCAAATTAGTTTGTGCTGTAATAAGAAGAAATGCCTATTAAGGGAGGATGTTACACCCTACTGTTATGGCTGATTAATTAAGCATGATTTTGAATTTGATTTCTGGCCTTATCTTTGGATGGCTTCCTTTGCTCGGAAAGATGGTTGTAATAGTGTGATTAAGTGTTTATCATGGCACATCTGCATGAATTTGCAAAAGTATATGATACTAGTTTTGATATTATCATAACTGTTTGATTCTGAGCATGATTTTCCTTGTGTTACCGTGCTTAGAAGTAATGCTATGAGGAAGTAACGACGTGTATTGTGACGCTTCTTTATGTTGTACTGACCTTGACAAGAACTATTACATATAATTCTGAACCAATATAATGGTATGCCTCTGAAATGCTTTTGAAAATAGGGGAATACTAAGAACAGATTGTTAAGCTAGTGGCTACGTACTTAAGCGACTTATTTGTGACTATTGGAAAGAAGTATACTTTGTTAAATAGACAGAACCTTGTTGGTGGGCTCTGATATCTGATTTCATTATGCATAATATGATTTGAATTTAACTACATAATTAATTTCTTTTGAACACGATATCTAGCTTTAGTTAACAACTCATCTCCAAGTGACTTGTAATATGTGATTTACCAAGTAATGAGATTTACATATGAACTATTAATACTGGGTCGATTTGGTTGAACATAGTAAAGAACATTTTTTTTTATTATCGTGGTTGAGATTAATGTATGCTATGGGACTATATGAATTATGTGCTGAAAGAAATAGTTTCTACTATATTTCTGTGTTTGAGAATTGCATGCTTCTGTATTTGAAAATTGACGCTATGGAACTTTTTGACAAGAAAATATTGTGATTATAAACCCTACCTACTAAGGATTTTATGCCTTAAACGTCCTGCTATGGACTATGGTAGTCTTATCTTATTCAATACAGGATCCTATGAAATAAATATATGGAGTTGTTTTCTCTTGTTCTATATGCCTGAAATGGACATCGAAACGACTAATTGAATAAAGCTCTGAGGAGCTTATTATGTTGAGACCTTTCGAATAACTGTGATATATATCGGGTTAACCTATGACTTGTTCGAACTGAAGAATTACGTGAACATCTATAACAGAATGGGGCAATGATGTGAGAGTGGGATTTCTAATCTGTTACATGGTAAAACAAGTTTGAGGGACCAAACTTATTTAAGGGGGGGAGAGTGTAATAACCCGACCCTCGTGTATGTTTCTGGTATACTTTCAGTCGCGCATTCTGTGCATTTAAATGCTTATTGTGAAATTTTATGTGAAATTAAGTTTAATTAAGTGAATCCTATGATTATGGATGCATATCTGTCTAATAAGAGAAAAATCTGTCACAATTATAATGTTTGAATCAGAAATTGGAAGCCGTAGAGACTTAATTACCTGAAATTGATGTTATATTTGAGTTCAGTATGTTTTTTAGATCATAATAGGGTTTTCTGTGAAATTTTGATTTGGAACGATTAAACTGATTAAATTTTGTCTATAGTCACCTTTAGATATATATATATATATATATATAAATATATATGTGTGTGTGTGTGTGTTCCTTACATCTTTGACTTAGAGCAATTACTCAAAATATTTCCTGAGAAAAAGAATTAGGGAAGAAGAGGGTTTGAGAGGAAGAGAATGCACTCATCAAGAACAAAAATTGGAAAATTGAGAGGGATTGTAGGGTTTAAAGCTCAAGGTATGTGTATTTTGCTTGAATTAAGTCCTCTCTTGAATATGAGTTAGATTTTCTTTGATAATCATGCAAATTAGGGTGTGTGTTGGTTAAATTAAAAAGATGTTGTATCCTTGGATTGATTTGGAGTTAAATTGTGTTATATGACGAGGAATTTCATTCTATTCCTTATCTTTACATGTTTGAACTCATTTATGGATTTGGATGATTACATTTATATTTGGGAACTTTATAGTAGGGATTCAAAGTGTTTAACTGATGTTTATGAATTGCAAGAAATAGAAGAATCAATTCATATTGAGAGTGATATGTGTTTGTAATTCTTATTCACATGATTTTTGGACCATAGTCTAGCAATTTATAGACTTATTTTGAGCCTTGTAAATACTCACCATAAATGAGATTTTGCTTGAATTTCGGACTGCTCTCACTGGGGGAATCGCCGCACGTGCGGGGGTCATGGCCGCACGTACGGGAAATGGTTGATTTTTGGGTTTTGGCTACTGCTAAAAAGGCACGTGCGGGGCTTCCTAGCCACACGTGCAGCCTATGCTGTAAAATGTTATCTGCTCTGTTTTATGTGCTTAACCCTCTAATATTTTTGAAATTAGTATTTGATGCCTTTTGATGTTTGTAAATTCATTCGAAACAAAAGTGAGTCAAAAAATGATTTAACAAGGAAAAAGAATTAATTTGTGACTTTGTGTGTGTGTAGAACACACTCCGGGAGGAATTAGCGCTCCGCCACAACGCAGTGAGTAATAGTATTATGCATGTACATTTATTTACTGTTAATAATTATTGTTATTAACGTTCTGTTCTCTGTTAATAATTACGTTAACATGTATGTGGATTGGGAATCGGTGTGAACTTATGTAAACGTTGAAGGAATTTGTGTACATCGGTATGACTCTGGAACTACTTTGCATTCTGGTTACGGTTAATAGTTATCATTAATGTGCTATAACCTGTAAATTACTTATGACTCTGCATAAGAATTGCATACAAACTATTAATACTGTGGAATTGGTTGACAGAAAGAAATTGTGAATGTAACCCCCACTTACCGGGAACATGATATTTTGAATGGGAACATGATATCCCGAATGTCCCATCTGGGACTCCTACAGTCTGTTTGGTTCAACACATGTAACGCCCTCAAAATAATACATAAAACCCATCACTTTAGACATGCATTGATATAAAAGAAACCAACCATTTCTATTCATCAGAGTAGCTCTTACAACAGTATTACATGTTAACAACAAAAGCAAATGCCCTAAGGGCTTACAGTTGTCCAAGTCAACACTTGGTTACACAAAAGAAGAGTACAAACTATACAAAATAAGCCCTTGGCTTGATATACATGTAATACAAACAAAATAAACAAAAAGAGTCTTCAGCTCTCATCATCATCCAAGCTATGTCCTTGGAGGTGGCATACTACCTGTACCTGAAAATAATGTCTCATATAGGGTGAGCCAACGCCCAATAGAGATATGCTAAACACAGTATGAGCAGTAACTAAGACATTAGCAATTGATAAATGTTCAATTTCCATAAATCAATTCATAACCCATTTTCATTTCATGGCCACTGTGTTCATGTTTCTTTTCATTTTCCATTTCTTATCAATTTCACAATTTACATCAACGGCTCAGAACCTGGCCAATCACTTATATAAGACAGTGACTCATATTAAACGTTTCCCATTTTACAATAGATAAACATACTAGTTGTATCAACATATCAACAAATAAGCATACAAGTTGTATCCACATTTCAACAGATAAGCATATTAGCTATATCAACACTTCCAAAGATAAGCATATGAGCTGTATCAACACTTCCATAGATAAGCATATAAGCTATATCAACACGTTAACTGACAAGCATATGAGCTGTATCAGTGGAGTCCATCCCCTATCTCCTCCCAAACAACATCCGGTTTAGAGGTCCATCCCCTATCTTCCCCTAAACCGTGGAGTACATCCCCTATCTCCTCCCACACACACAATGTATACACACATAGGTCATATACACAATCAATCAATACATAACGTTAATGTATTCTATCAACCGTCATACTCTATGACATATCCAATTGATTAGTTTTAGTTTGCCTAATCATCATGCATTGTCTACAACAATCAAAACTACCATCCACTGGTAGCCCAAGCAATTATTTCTAAATATATAATAAAAGCTCCAACAGATAAAATATCAATGTTTTCAAAAGTGAGCGATTAATAAATCCAACTCCACTATTCTACTATATAATGAGCCAATTTCATTATTTCCAACTCAATTCCATCTAGCCACAATTTTCCCAAATTAATTATACCAATTAATTTATACAACCAATTAGGGCTCTCTATCACATTTCCCAATATTGACCCAATGGTCTATATATCAACAATCAACAACAATATCATTATTTTAAAACCCACAATACACATTTTAGAATCAAAATAACAAAACCCCCTTTTAACATTTTGAAACCTTAAGCCCCAAAATTTCCCAACTTCAACACTTTATCAAAATAACCAAAAATCTATGTCAAAGACTATAAGAGTGAGTAGGAATCCCTACCTCAAATTCGGAGCCCAAGAAAAGAGGATGAAGAAAATCAAAATGCTCCAAACTCCAAGATCCACGGATCAAAATGAAGCCCTCGACGATCAACATAACTTTTACAAAGGCCAAAGGGGAGGGAAGCAGTCTAACTAGATCAAACCCTAGAGAGAAGAGAGTTTCTAGAGAGAGAGGCTCTCAAATGGCGTTTTGGAAAAGTAAGAGAGAGAGTGGGAGTATAGAAAATGATTTCAAAATGCCCAGCTGCCCTCTGATATACGACATTCTCACTCGAGCAGAAAACACAATGCTCGAGCGTCAAGAACAAAAAATTAGGTCCGCTCGAGCTCAAGAAGACCCACTCGAGCGCCAAGACACAAGAATAAAGTACATCCGCTCGAGCGCGAAAACCAGTTTGCTCGAGCGTAGATTTCCCCCTCCCAGAACTTACACCAAAAATGTACTACCCGCTCGAGCGCAAGAGTACCCGCTCGAGTGTAAAGAAACCCGCTCGAGCGTGAAAAACATGCTTGCAGAAGTTTTGTAGAGCACCAAAATACAGGGAGTGTGCAATCTCCGCTCGAGCGCAAGAAGACCCGCTCGAGCGGACCTCCTAAAAACTGGGCAACAAGGAATTGAAACCAAAGCCTAACCAACCTGTAACAACTCTGCCCAATACATCCTAAAACTCAATCAAGCCGAATTAAAGGATGACAACAAGGTATACAACCACCAACATCACGGAACCAAAGTCCAGAAAACAACAGATACAGAAAGGGAAAACCGGAATCGCTATAACCTTCCCCCCTTAAAGAATTTCATCCCCGAAATTAAATACAAGTTTTTCAAAAACAAGATTTTCTCAATTCCCAACAGTATTACAAGCGAAATTCAACAACTCGACCCATTATCGGTCATTCCATCTCTTATTCAAGAGGCAATTCACCACATATCTCAATATGTATTAACAACATGTTTTCCTCGAAATTCAACAATTTCTATATACTTGTTTCACAATTCTATATCATATTTCACATTGATGATATATCTCCATTTCTACAATACATTCAACATATATAATGTTATAACAAACTTCCATTTCAAGGCAAGTTCTACAATACTTCCATAAACCAAAACATCCACCATGTTTTACAATTTAAGACATATATATTGCTCTTAAAGTTTAACGATATTACAAAATTACCAATGCATAGTTACACATCAACAAACAAGTCCGGATATTTCTCGCGGACTTCCAACTCACGTTTCCAAGTGGCTTCCTCCACTCCGTGATGTTTCCACAAAACCTTTGCCAAAGGAATGGTCTTGCCAGGCAGGACTTGATCCCGCCTATCCAAGACCCGAACCGGTCTCTCTTCATACGAGGCATCCTCATCTACCTCTAAGTCGGTCCAATCTAACACATGGGATGGATCCAGCTCGTACTTCTGAAGCATACTAACATGAAACACGTCATGAACCCCGGACAACTGGGGTGGCAAAGCCAAACGATAAACAACTTCCCCAATCATCTCGAGGATCTCAAAGGGACCGATAAACCGAGGGGATAACTTCCCACCCTTTCCGAACCTCATCAAACCTCGCCTAGGTGATATTTTCAAGAAGACATGATCACCTACCTCAAATGCCAAAGACCTCCTCCTACGGTCAGTATAACTCTTTTGGCGACTCTGGGCTGTAACAAGCCTCCTACGGATAAGCTCAACTTTCTCTGTACCCAACAAAGGTGCATCACCCACCTCGGCCCAACACACTGGAGACCTACACGGTTGGCTATACCAGGCCTTAAATGGTGCCATACCGATGCTAGATTGAAAACTGTTGTTGTAGGCAAACTCCACCAAGGGCAAGTGCCTCTCCCATGTCCCACTAAAGTCAAGGACACAACCTCGAAACATATCCTCAAGGATCTAAATAGTACGCTCGGACTGCCCGTCAGTTTGAGGATGATAAGCCGTACTAAAGGTCAACTTAGTGCCCAAGGCACTCTGCAAACTCTGCCACAATCTAGCAGTAAAACGAGGATCTCTATCTGAGACGATCGTCACTAGGACCCCGTGCAATCTCACTATGTCCCGAATATATAAGTCGGCGAGATGATCTACCAAATCTCTCATGCGTATAGGGATAAAGTGCGCCGACTTAGTCAACCGATCTACAACCACCCAAATGGCATCACTACCCTGGTGAGTCCTCAGAAGACCTACAACGAAGTCCATAGTGACATGCTCCCACTTCCACTCGGGCAATAGGCAAGGGTTGCAACAAACCCGCTGGCCTCTGATGCTCGGCCTTCACTTGCTGACAAGTAAGGCACTTTGACACGAAAATAGCCACATCTCTCTTCATACCCCGCCACCAAAACTGGCGACCTAAATCCCGATACATCTTAGTGCCTCCCAGATGCACCGCAAGGCGTGAATGATGGAACTCTCGGAGTACTTCCTCTCGGCAAGACTCCGGCACAAACAAACCGTCTCGGTATCTCACACTCTGGTCGGGATACACCATCAAACCCTTCTCAACCTTCCCACTGGAGATCTTCTCTCGGAGGAATTCTACCTCAAGGTCACCTCTCTGTGCCTCTAACACTCGAGTCACAAGTGTAGGCTGCGCAACAACAGAAAACAAGGCCGCAGTCTCAACAGATTTGCCCAGAAGCAAATCGAACTCGCCAAGTGCACCCAACATCTCCCATTCCCGGATGGCTATACAAGCTACATCACTAATGAATTTCCTACTAAGGGCATCGGCCACAACATTGGCCTTTCCCGGGTGATAGTGCAACTCAAAATCATAGTCCTCAATGAACTTCATCCATCTCCTCTACCTCAAATTCAAGTCTCTTTGTGTAAACAGATACCTCAAACTCTTGTGGTCCGAGAACACCTCAAACCTCTCACCATAAAGGTAGTGCCTCCAAATTTTCAAGGCAAAGATTACTGCTGCTAACTCTAGGTCATGTGTAGGGTAATTCTTCTCGTGTATTTTCAACTGACGTGAGCCATAAGCTACCACTTTCCCCTCTTGCATCAACACACAACCCAAACCCTCTCGTGAGGCATCACAACAAACCGCATAACCCAACCCTCTCTCCGGAATAATCAAAACCGGAGTGGTAGTCAATCTAACTTTCAACTCCTGGAACGACTTTTCACAAGTCTCACTCCACACAAACTTGACCCCTTTCCGCGTCAATCTAGTCAACGGCGAAGCTAGCCTGGAGAAATCTTTCACAAACCGACGGTAATACCCAGCTAATCCCAGAAAACTGCGGATCTCAAACACACTCTTAGGCTGTGCCCAATCTTGTACTGCCTCTACCTTGGATGTATCAACAGACACCCCTTCCCCGGACACCACATGGCCTAAGAATTTGACCTCTCCTAGCCAGAACTCACACTTTCCAAACTTGGCATACAGCCTATGGGCTCTAAGCAATTCAAGCACCACTCTCAAGTGTTCCTTGTACTCCTCCTCAGAAGGCGAATAGATAAGAATGTCATCCACGAATACAACCACAAATCGATCTAAGAATTCTCGGAAGATCCGGTTCATCAAGTCCATAAAGACTGTCGGTGCATTGGTAAGCCTGAATGGCATCACCAGAAACTCATAATGGCTGTACCGCGTACGGAATGCCGTCTTCGAAATATCCTCCTCCCTGATCCTCAACTAGTGGTAACCCAATCTCAAGTCTATCTTAGAGAAACAACGGGAACCCTTCAACTGGTCAAACAAATCATCTATACGGGGCATAGGGTACTTATTCTTAACCGTAGTCCGATTCAACTTTCGGTAGTCGATATACAATCTCAAGGCACCATCTTTCTTTTTAGCAAAGAGGGCCGGTGCTCCCCACGGCGAAACACTAGAGCGAACAAAATCCTTATCCAGTAATTCCTGGAGCTGAATCTTCAACTCACTCAACTCGGCTGGGGCAAAACGATAAGGTGACATAGAAATCGGCGCTGTGCCGGGCACTAAATCAATAGAGAACTCTATCTCTCGGTGAGGTGGAAAACTAACGAGATCCTCGGGAAAAACATCCGAATACTCACAAACCACCCTCAGTAATACAATCTAGGTCTCATCACACTCACCACTCATAAAGCTAGCAAGTAGACCACTAAGCTTACTCCGCCCTCGCAGATCATACATCGGTGGCAACACACTACCAACCCGATCCCCCAAGAAATGGAAACACTCCCCGCTCAAGGTACAAACTGTGACCCTCTGGCGGTAGCAATCAATAACAGCCCGATATGACGATAGCCAGTCCATTCCCAAAATAACATCAAAACCCTTCATGGGCATAACAACAAAGGGAAAAGGAAGCCTATGGTCGACGACCTCTATATCACAACCTTTACATCCGTGTTTCAAAATCAATTCACCCCCAACAGGTGATACTACACAAATAGGAGATGCTAACAGTGCCAATTCCAACTCCAACACAGATGCAAATGTAGCAGATACAAAAGAATGGGACGCACCCGTATCAATCAATACACTAGCAACCGAGTTGCAAAACAGAAAGGTACCTCTCACTACTGATGGAGCCGGTACTAGGTCCTGCGCGGTAACAGCATACACGCGCCCTGTAGGCCCCTGATCCACCTACTCACCTCTAGGAGCAAAAGATTGCTGCACTGACTGGGATGACGAAGCTCCCGGATTGGCCCTCGAGGCCTGCACAGACTGAGCTGGCTGATAACTCTGCATCTGCCTAGAACCAGACGCTCCTGAAGTGGCACTCAACTATGGGCAATACCTCTTCAGGTGCCCAGGTTGACCACACTGATAGCAAGACAAAGGCTGGCCCCTGTCCTGACTCTGGCCCTGAGGTCTGGCTGAAGAAGAAGCAGCTCGCCGACCCCCTCCATTCTGCGGGCAAACCGAAAACTTGTGACACAACTGGCCACACGCAAAACAAGTCAAGCCTCCTTGACTACCTCTCCCAGAGCCCGCACTCGGCACTAGAAGGGTCAATCTAGCCAAACCACCCTGAGACTGCTGAGGGTTAGAACCCCTCTGTCTCCTGCCGTCACCCTGACCATCTTGGCTCCTCTTGGAGCCTCTCTGCCCTTCATCCTCTTCCTGCATCATAATCTCCATATGAGCTACAACATCGACCAAACGTCTGTACTCCCAGATAAAGGACCCTCCAACTCTCAGCTTGAGTCCATGCCTCAACTTCCGTTCAAACTCAAAGCAACGGCGTTCCTCGGACGCCACAAGTTTAGGTGCAAACCTGGATAGACTAGTAAAAGTAGCCTCAAACTCGGCCACAGACAAACCCTGCTGTTTAAGCTGGCAAAACTGCTCCCTCAACTTCTCCCTAGCAGCTGAAGATAAAAACTTCTCCTGGAAGGTATTCACAAAAGCCTCCCATGTACCCCCAACGCTGCCCTTCTCGTACTTCCACCATTGACCCGCATCTCCTTTCAGTTGGAAGGATGCCAAGGTCACCTTTAAAGCCTCGTCCTCGATGCCAAGCATCTCGAATGTCTTCTCCATCTGTTCCAACCACTCGTCACCCTTAAGTGGCTCCTTCGGATCCCCAACAAACTCGTCCGGGTTAGACCGAAAAAACTTCATTTTCAAGAAGGAAGGCCCTGCCTCAGCAACGTGGGCCTGATCTTGATTCCCTGTGCTGAGAATACCCAAAGCTCCTACTATCTCTCAGGCCAAGGCACTAATAGCCAGCTGACCCGCTGGCTCGGCCACATTGGCCTTACCAACTCCCTCCTGCTGTGCCGGAATATCATCCGGTAAAGGCATCTCTTGCCTACCACGCATGCCACGCCTACCACGTCCTCGTCCTGACATCCTAATAAAGGTAACCAGGACCATTAGCACATTCACAAACGTGCCGAAGCTATAACACTCACGTCCTAAGGCATGGACAACTGTAATTCACTCCACGTAAGCACATAATCACATAAGCAATTACGAATTTCATTCCCGGATAATGATAGTCCCGAGGCGTTAATAGAGTTCCGGTTAGAAACAACATTGATCGAGTGCTTTTCCAACAAGACTTCCAGAAACCCAAGGATCCAATCAACATCCTAGAAACTACATTCCATACCCACATAGTCACATAAACATGTTATCATATAAGCACATAACACTGCATCTAAGTCTCTATCAAGCGAGACAAACCCATTGTGATCCTAATCACTTCCCACGTACCCAAAGTATTCGAACCCAGTACGCTCTGATACCAAGTTGTAACGCCCTCAAAATAATAGATAAAACCCATCGCTTTAGACATGCATTGATATAAAAGAAACCAACAATTTCTATTCATTAGAGTAGCTCTTACAACAGTATTACATGTTAACAACAAAAGCAAATGCCCTAAGGGCTTACAGCTATCCAAGTTAACACCTGGTTACACAAAAGAAGAGTACTAACTCTATACAAAATAAGCCCTTGGCTTGATATACATGTAATACAAACAAAATAAACAAAAAGAGTCTTCAACTCTCATCATCATCCAAGCTATGTCCTTGGAGGTGGCATATTACCTGTACCTGAAAATAATGTCCCATATAGGGTGAGCCAACGCCCAGTAGAGATATGCTAAACACAGTATGAGCAGTAACTAAGACATTAGCAATTGATAAATGTTCAATTTCCATAAATCAATTCATAACCCATTTCCATTTCATGGCCACTGTGTTCATGTTTCTTTTCATTTCCCATTTCTTATCAATTTCACAATTTACATCAACAGCTCAGAACCTGGCCAACCACTTATATGAGACAGTGACTCATATTAAACGATTCCCATTTTACAATAGATAAACATACTAGTTGTATCAACATCTCAATAGATAAGCATACAAGTTGTATCCACATTTCAACAGATAAGCATATTAGCTATATTAACACTTCCAAAGATAAGCATATGAGCTGTATCAACACTTCCATAGATAAGCATATAAGCTATATCAACACGTTAACTGACAAGCATATGAGCTGTATCAGTGGAGTCTATCCCCTATCTCCTCTCAAACAACATCCGGTTTAGAGGTCCATCCCCTATCTTCCTCTAAACCGTGGAGTACATCCCCTATCTCCTCCCACACACACAATGTATACACACATAGGTCATATACACAATCAATCAATACATAACGTTAATGTATTCTATCAATGGTCATACTCTATGACATATCCAATTGATTAGTTTTAGTTTGCCTAATCATCATGCATTGTCTACAACAATCAAAACTACCCTCCACCGGTAGCCCAAGCAATCATTTCTAAATAGATAATAAAAGCTCCAACAGATAAAATATCAATGTTTTCAAAAGTGAGCAATTAATAAATCCAACTCCACTATTCTACTATATAATGAGCCAATTTCATTATTTCCAACTCAATTCCATATAGCCACAATTTTCCCAAATTAATTATACCAATTAATTTATACAACCAATTAGGGTTCTCTACCCCATTTCCCCATATTGACCCAATGGTCTATATATCAACAACCAACAATAATATCATTATTTTGAAACCCACAATACACATTTTAGAATCAAAATAACAAAACCCCCTTTTAACATTTTGAAACCCTAAGCCCCAAAATTTCCTAACTTCAACACTTTATCAAAACAACCAAAAATCTATGTCAAAGACCATAAGAGTGAGTAGGAATCCCTACCTCAAATTCGGAGCCCAAGAGAAGAGGATGAAGAAAATCAAAATGCTCCAAACTCCAAAATCCACGGATCAAAATGAAGCCCTCTGAGAAGAGAGTTTCTAGAGAGAGAGGCTCTCAAATGGCATTTTGGAAAAGTAAGAGAGAAAGTGGGAGTATAGAAAATGATTTCAAAATGCCCAGCTGCCCTCTGATATACGACATTCTCACTCGAGCAGAAAACACAAGCTCGAGCATCAAGAACAAAAAATTAGGTCCGCTCGAGCTCAAGAAGACCCGCTCGAGCGCCAAGACACAAGAATAAAGTACATCCGCTCGAGCGCGAAAACCAGTCTGCTCGAGCGTAGATTTTTCCCTCCCAGAACTTACACAAAAAATGTACTGCCCGCTCGAGTGCCAGAGTACCCGCTCGAGCGTAAAGAAACACGCTCGAGTGTGAAAAACATGCTTGCAGAAGTTTTGCAGAGCACCAAAACATAATGAGTGTGCAATCTCCGCTCGAGCGCAAGAAGACCCGCTCGAGCGGACCTCCTAAAAACTGGGCAACAAGGAATTGAAACCAAAGCCTAACCAACCTGTAACAACTCTACCCAATACATCCTAAAACTCAATCAAGCGGAATTAAAGGATGACAACAAGGTATACAGCCACTAACATCACAGAACCAAAGTCTGGAAAACAGCAGATACAGAAAGGGAAAACCGGAATTGTTATAACACATGTCTTATGACATGGATATCTGGCTAGAATGGATCATCGGAAGGAATAATCAGATAGAGCTATGGGTTGCTTTATATGTTAGTAACTGTTGAGAAACCATGCTAAATATCGAATTGGCCTATGAATGACTCAACCTGAGGAAAGAATTGAATATCAATAACGTTGTTATATGACTCACGTTATAATGTGAATGGTTTCGTCCCTACAAATAGTACTGTAAAGGTACGTGTGATATCTATGAAATACGCTTTACTTATTGCTAATAATTATCATTAGTATCCTGTTAAACGCAAACTAACTATGTAAACTCATGTGAATGATTGAAAGAATCTGTGTGCCTCTGTATAACCCTAAGACTAGTCTGTTCTGATGATATCTAGGCCAGAGGCCATTCTGTATATTCTGTTAGGCCAGAGGCCGTTTTGTATAATCTGCTAGGCCTATGGCCGTTCTGTATAATCTGCTAGGCCTATGGCCGATCTGTATAATCTGTTGGGCCTATGGCCGATCTGTGTAATCTATTAGGCTGGAAGTTGTTCTGTACAATCTGTTACTATCTGGGCCTGAGGCCAATCTGTTGGATTTGTTAGGCATGAGGCCGTTCTGCATAATACTGGGCTTAAAGCCTCTCTGTATGAAAACTGGGCCCAAGGCCATTATGAAAATGTTTACCAGATACGAGCAATTATTTGACTTCCGCACTTACATACGTTATAAATAGTATAATTCAAGTATAATCATTAAATTGTTAAGTGCTATTATTCACTGAGCCTTGCTCACCTTGTGTTATGTCTGTTTCTGTAGGCAATCAACCTGAAGGTCGGTCTTAGTTCAGCTTTGGTCACCCCTTCTTGGTCAAGACATGTGGAGAAGCTTATGCATTTTGTGGGGTTCCCCCAATGACCCCTAGTTTGGTCCTTAACCTTTTATCTAATGTAACTAGTCGTGTATAATTTCTTGTACCAATATTTTTGTTGTATGCCCACGTCTGGGGCTGGTTCTGTATATATATGCTCATATGTGTTATTGTGTGAATGCATATATCTGCTTCTTGTATATCTGTCTATCATATGAGGAACTGTTGAATGGCACATTGAGATCCTGGCATATAGGTGTGAGCTCGATGGTTATTAATTTATATTATTTTATGTTATTATTAAATGCTTCCGTTCAGGCCCCATATGTTGTATATATATATATATCGTATTATATGTCCGTTCTGAGGTGGTCATGCCCAAACTTTTAGGGGCGGGTTTGGGGTGTGACAGTTAATAACCCAATGAATTTCGCCCAATGTCACTTTGATGGTCATTTTCATGGATAAAGTTTCAGATCCCAACAATCAAGGTCCAAAGAACAAACAATTAAACAATTCACGCTAAAGGTCATTCAGTGTACTCAGTAAATAACTGTAGAAACTGACTTGCTAGTCTGCAATCCCTGTAGAATAGTTCCACGTGTCATACCAACGCCCCATCCACCATCCTGTCCAGGCTGCTCCACAGCAACTGATACTACAACTGCATCCCCTTTCTCAACGTGAGCACTGCAAGCCAATACACCAGAAACATATACCTACACATGAACTATCATAAGAAAACAGAAGAAAGAGTACCAAGTCATCACAACTTGTCGAGTTCGTGTTTTTTTTTTGGGGGGGGGGTTATTGATGTTCATGTTGAGAATACACAATATTGTTTTATTGCCTCAAGACAAAATTAAGTACCGCAATCCCCACAAACCTAAGAAATATATACGTAAACTTATAGAAGAAATAAACAAAAGAAATAATAAATAATTACAAGAAATACTAGTGGTAAAATATGAAACTGAATGATTTTTTCATCTGTAAGAGTGAGAAATATACACAATATTGTTGTGTTGCCTCAGTACGAATACTTATAGAAGAAATAAACAAAGGAAATAACAAATAATTACAGGTAATACTAGTGGTAAAATATGAAACTGAATGACTTTCTCTTCTATAAAAGTGAGCTGCATAAAATAATCATATCACTTTACACTAAAACCTCAACTTCTTTCCTAGACAATAGTTTTGAATTTTTTTGTTGAACACTGGCCTTGCCTACTATAAATCCTTTTGAATGAGAAAGAAATATTATATTCAATGAAACACGCAAAGTAGGCATGGAATCTAAGAGAAAATATATATATATATATATATATAAAAGGAGGGGGGGAAATAAGTTAATAATAACTGAGGGTAGAAAATTAAGGTAGAATAGTCCACTAGCCCACATACTTCTAGCAAATGGAGTACAAGATTAAAAGATTGAAGGCTATAAATATTAAAAATAAAGAACATCATCGAAAAAAGGAAAATGCTAGGATGTTTATAACACAAATTGGAACATTCAAAAGTACTTGACAAAGAGACTTGAAGTAACAAATATAGTTGATATGTAGGCACTACTAGACACTTCTTACCTGAGCACCGCGAAGCACAGCCTCAGCGCATTTACGGCTAACAATTATCTCCTTTGGAGGTTTGTCTTGTGCATGAGCATAACTGATATTGTGTGGTCCTAAACCTTTGACAAACAAAACATAGTCTAGCCCAGGTAATTGACATCTTGAAACAAGACCAGTTTGTGTACTTTCAGAGACAGCCAAAGCTGGTGTGGAGGGATATTTTAAGGGTTGCTATTAAGTGCCCAGAGTTGCTGGAGGTATTTAAGGCCAACTTTAAGGTTAATATTGGGGATGGAAGGCTCATAAGTTTTTGGCTGGATCAATGGGTTGGTAGTGATTGTTTAAAGAATTTATTTCCTAGATTATTCTCTGTGTCTATGCATAAAGGTATATCAGTGGCAGTGATTAAGAGTAGGAGTAATGGAAATGAGGAGTGGGATTTGTCTTTCAGAAGAGCATTGTTCCAATGGGAACTTGAAGATGTGAGGAGGATGAAGGAGTTGCTCCAAACTGCTCCAGAGCTCAGAAATTGTGTGTTGGATGGATTGTCTTGGGCTGCAGACAGGTCTGGTACTTTTACTGTTTCGTCTGCCTACAAGTGGAATGAGTCACCATCTACTATGCCTACAAAAGTGGTATATCTCATCTGGAAGAATGCTGCACCTCCGAAAGTGTAATTTTTTGCTTGGCTATCATGGAAAGGGAGGATCAAGACTTCTACTTATTTGCAAAGAATTGGAATCCTAAGTGCCAATTCTAATGTTAACTGCGTATTTTGCAGGAATGAAAGGGAAACTATATCTCATGTGCTGCTGTGTTGTACGTTCAGTTGGAGAGTTTGGTCTCATATTATTGGATGGTGGGGTGTATCTTGGGTGCAGCCGGGTTCAATTGTTGGTCTTTTTCAATGGTGGACTGGGTTTAGATGCAACAACAGATTGAAGGTAATCTGGAGGATAATCCCACTGGCAGTGCTTTGGTCTTTTTGGAAGCAGAGGAATGAAATCATTTTTAATGAGTCACAACTGGATTTTGAAAAGTTGTGTGCTATTATCAAAACACGGATTGCATTGTGGTTTAGAGCCTCTAGTCCTTCCTTATGTTATTTACTTGATGATTTGGTGTTTAATTTGCAAAATGTGAAATTCTGCATCATGCACTGAGGGTGTTAACCTGTGTATTGCTGTTTTTGGGTGTTGTTCTGTTCTGGTGCATCTGATTTAGTGGGTGTTCTGTTCTGATGTGTTGTTCATGGCTGGGTGCTGTTGTGCTGTTCATGGCTATGTGTTGTTGCTCAGGGTGTTCTGTCCTATTGTGCCTGATCTGTTTTGCATGGTTGTATGTTGTTGTGTCTGATTTGTTTGATCAGTTTTGCAGCTGTGTTGGTTTAAATAATCTTGGTGCTTGGATTGGATGAAGGGTGGTTATAGTTCAAGGCTGCTGCTATTCTGCTTTGGTGCTTGGAAGGGTTGTTGTAGGGCTTGATCTGTTTGGTGCTTAAAGGAGTGTTGTACTGCTTGTTCTGGTTTTGGTGCTGTTGTGCATAATATTTCTGGTTTTTCTGGTTTTTTTTCCTCTGTTTGTTTTGCTCGTTGGTCTCTCACCAAGTAGGAGGTTGGAGCTTGTTTTAGCTCCAAGCTCCTCTTTATTGATGTAGTTTACAATTTATTTCATCAATAAAGTCTTCTTTTCGCCGATCAAAAAAAAAAAAAAAAACAAAATGGATGCCTGAGCAATACATGTATGCACAAAAGGGTGACAAATATTTTAAATATGTATATATGAATATACAACTACTGAAAAAGGATAAATTTTGTTAAATTATACATCCAAAAATTCATCACATTCAAATATCAGAAAACTAAAAGGAAAAAAATTACGATTACAATGACTAAAGTTGCCTGTAAAAGAAAAGGAAAATAGCATGACTATTAAGTATCAATAGGTACAAACTGTCACAACATGGGTCTAAACATGGAAGAACTTAATGATATAAAAGAGAAATACTTACATCAACACAATCTCTAAGTCTTAGCATGTTTTAGCAACACTTGATGTTTGTGCTGCCCAAGGGGTGATAGATATGCTTAATCATATAATATAGTAGATATTTTAGTAACTAAAAAAATGTGAAATAAATTTGTTGTGCTGGAGTACAGGTATCAACTGTTATAGCTCAAATCTCAAAATATAGACAAGTATAATAAAGTATACAACCCAAAACACCCAAAGGGTGAATTATTTTACCCAGCTTCAAAATGGCGAAGTGGGTAAACTATTATCAAAACCAATTCAATACTAAAAGATTTGTTTAGACATCTAAACATTGTTTTTGAAATCTATAAACTAATTCCAGCTGAGTTTCAAAAGTTACACCAAAGAGCAATATACTGATTCCGCATAATCCCACTTCCTTCAATCCCAAAAATTCAAAATCCAATTCCAAGCATGCCCTTTATATGTTGGATCACAACACCCAGTACTTCAATTTGGTATTCGATGCTATCTTAATACAAATTTTGAACTAAAATAGCTCAATTCCATTTCCAATTTTACAATTTAAACTTTAGCTTAGTAGTAAAATGCTTAAAGCTTAAGTAAAACAAACAAAAAGCATCCCAAATGGATGTAGGTGTGACTTCACAGTTAAAAACAGAAAAAACGAAAAACAGAACAAAATATGAGATGCGATGAGAAAAGATTTGAGCATACGTTAGGGATTTCGAAATGCGAGCGAAATGGTCAGTTCTTCGACCTAAGGGTTCCATCACAACCTCGGCTCGAAGCGGTAACGGTCCGATGCGTCCATCTGTGACTATAAAACTTAGCAAAAATTGCATATCCAGAAGAAGCTGACAACTTATAGATATAAATCTATATAATAAGGGAGAAAGGTTTTTGAATTTATTCTAGAGACAATTGTCCTACTAGGACATTTCAATGGTCATGATTCACTTGTGTATTTAGATAGATGGATGAGATGAGCCCCTTTAAATATATATCAATTTACTTCTCGCCCAAACACTAAACTTCTTACTCACCCACGTCTCATCTCCATTCTATCTTTAAGATCACTCTATTATTCTATCTTTATCTCCTCCCTTCTTTGTTCTCACCCACCCCATTCCCTCTTTATCTCTCTCTCCTTCCCTGTTCTTCTTCTTACATACCCTCGCTTCCGAAACTGCTACTCTCCAGCCCTGTTCTTCTTCTTCTATACCCTCGCTCCCGAAACTGCTGCTCTTCAGGTAAGATGCTCTCCAGGCAAGATCACTCTGTCATAAAAGAGAACCGTTGAGTTCCCTCTCTCTATCTCTCTCTCTCTCTACTGTGCTTCACAAGTTGCGATCATGGTTCACTTTGTTGAATTCGATCTAGGGCTTTCACTTTACTTTCTTGTGTTCACTCTGTTGAATTCGATCTAGGGTTTTTTTTTTACTTTCTCACGATTTCTTGCTATCTGTTCTTGCTTTCAATTGATCTCATAAACGATTTCTTTTTAGATTTTCCCTCTGTCGGGACAAACAGATCTCACTTTACTTTCTTGCTGTTCTTGCAATCATAGTTTTGCTTTTACTCTTTGATTTTATTCGAACTGCGATGATTAGTTGGGTAATGATTTCAGTTTCTGCTTGAAATTTCAGATTTTGGCTTGAAAGGCTTGTGGATAAAGCAAAAAATAGAGTTTTTGCGAAGCATTAGGGTTAATTTTCAAGTGAGATTCTAATTGCGAACATATGAACTTCTAATGCTTCATTTTCTCATAGTAAGATAAAAAAATCATCTTCTTCTTCTATTTTTTAATTTTTTTTTCTTCGTTTCCTCAGTTTTCTCAACAACCAGAGTTTAGTTAGTGTCAAGGTTTATTTATGGTTCAGTATTTTATTGTTAAAGGCTGTTTCAATTTTTGTGCTTTAGACCCCCATTCTAAGCAGTTTGCTTTCTGATTAAATGTGGTGACTATGGACTTCATTTTATCATGTTTGATTTCTACCTCCTCCTCCTCCATCATATAACAGAGTAAAATTGATTTGTTAATTAGGTATTATCTGGATATCACCACCACCACAGCCACCGTCATCGTCTTTGCTTCGAACCCCCTCCAGTACCTCTCTCCCTCTCTCTCAAACCCTGTGTCTATGAGGTTTAAATTGATGTTCTTTGTGGCTGTGTCTATTCAAACCAGTGAGAAAGAATGTCTTTGTTATAGTTCTCTCTCAAACTCTGTGTCTCTGAGGTTTAAATTGATGTTGTTTGTAGTTGTGTCTATTCAAACCAGTGAGAAAGAATGTATGGGTTCATTATGTTTCGCGATGATCTTGATGATGCAGTGTGTGGTGTTGTTAGAAGATGTATAAGAGTAGAGTATTTATTGCTACTTCTCTATTAGATTTGTGATTTTAATTTGTTTAGTTAAGCAATATTGGTAATTGGTAAGTTGTGGTGAGTTCCATTTATTTAGGATTTAGCTTTACTCTTAGAACTGGACTACTACAAACTTTGATGAGATATTTATGCTATGGATGATATGAGACAATGGTGATTACATTTTTGTACTGTATTAACATTTTAATATGAATGGATATTTATGGTTTAATGCACCCAGTTGGTTTTTTTTTTTTTCGTGATGATCTTGATGATGCATTGTGTGGTGTTGTTAGAAGATGTATAAGAGTAGAGTATTTATTGCTGCTTCTCTGTTAGATTTGTGATTTTAATTTGTTTAGTTAAGCAATATTGGTAATTGGTAAGTTGTGGTGAGTTCCATTTATTTAGGATTTAGCTTTACTCTTAGAACTGGATTACTACAAACTTTGATGAGATATTTATGCTATGGATGATATGAGACAATGGTGATTACATTTTTGTATTGTATTAACCTTTTTAATATGAATGGATATTTATGGTCAAATGCTGTATTGAATTCCAAGTGTTAATTGAAGAAGTTTGGAATTGTTGTTCATTTTATTGAGTATTGGATTTGCAAGGTGGTCAACTTAATTTTAGATGAAGTTGCTAAGAGGCCAACAAAAATGCCTTAGATAATACAGTGAGGTGTAATGAAAAAAACTTGGTTAGATATGATTTAAGAAGAGTATAGTTTTGCATGTTGAATGGGGTAGAAAAGATTTCATGCTGCCTACATCAAGTATTCAGGAGTGGAGGCAACTCGAGTGTTTGTTTCAGTATTATTACTGATTGTAGTTAATGTGCGCTTTGTTTTTTTTTTTTTTTGACGTTTCCAATTTCCACATGTAGATATATATATTCATATGTATGTTCAAATTTATCTCATCCGAATTTAATATTTTAATATGACATTTTGTATTTTATGTTTCAATGAGGCTCCTTGGACTCTTCAATTGATTAATGTTCTTTTGCTAGCAAGGTTGAAGGCTTTATGTAGCAAATTAGCAGAGTTTGATTGATTTATTAATAAAGTTTGGCTGCTTGAAATGTATGGCCAGGGTAAAGATCACTCTGTTTATTATGTTTGATTGCTAACACATGGATTCTTCACATTAAGGTAAAGACTCTTGGCTCCAAATTAGGTGGGTCTTTCCTGTTTGTGTTTTCTGCTTTTAACAAAATATGGTCTTTCCTGTTTGGAAGATTTGGCATTTTTTTTCCCCAGAAATCTCACCAAAGGTCTTTACGATATTTAATAAGGCCATGATTTTTGGGTTTTATATGTGTATCTCTATGAACTTTCTTTTTTCTCTTTTGAAATTGTTTTGACATTATACTTTAACTACATGTCTCTTTCCAGTTATGATATTAAGAAATGTATGAAACTATGGATTTAAAAGGAATGTATAAAGAGGAGTTGTTGTCTGCTGCATAAATTTTTTTATGCAAGAAGTTGTGATGGATGTTAGCATCCATATCTTTTAGAGAGAGAGAGTCATTTGAATCTTCGACTAACAGAATTAGTTAGTTTTTTGGAGTTTAGAGAGAGAGAGTCATTTGAATCTTCGACTAAATCATTATGTGCTTCACATTACATGCATTTGGATATGAATAAGGCTTCCAACAGTGACTTGTGTGTGTGTGTTTGTATATATATATGAAACTGTAATGTTGAATCAATATGACGCATGAAACAGGATTATGAAAACATCATATTTGGCCTCATGATCACTTTGGAGGACCATCAACTTGGTGATTCCTAAGAATGTAATAATAGTTATAAAGTGATTTTCCTTTTAAAGGTTATTCTACATGTACACATGTTGAAAATAAAAAGGAATATGTATCATCATAATGGAATAAAAAGGAAAATGTATATCATAAAAAAATTATGAGCAGTTGACAGTCAATTAGCAAGCCAAAAAATTATGAGCAGTTAAAATTTCTTATGTAGTTATAATTTGATTGGTAGTAGTAGCACTAACTGGTGTGCATTTTAATTTTAATTTCTTTTAAATTGCAGAGCACTGGCTGGTGTGTATTATTTGAAATTTAATTTTTTTTTATATTTGATTTGTTTGGAATTGTAGAGTGCAATCTATTAAATATATTTTTATAACTGCATTTTAATCTTAATATTATTTATACCGTGCCTTTAGGTACGAGCATACGCTAGGGTATATATATATATATATAGAGAGAGAGAGAGAGAGAGAGTACGAAGGGTGTAGTTGGGCGCTGCACAGTAAGGAAGCTTTTGCGGAGGATTTTGAGTAAAGCCCTCCCTTCATTCAAAGACAACCCAACCGGCTGGTTTGTAAGTCAAGATACAATTTTTAAGAAAATGTTTTAAAATTTTGTTTGTTTTAAATTTTTTTCAGAAGAATTTAAATTTACTTTTTCTCTTACATATTTATCAATTACTTTTTATCTCTCTTCTCGTTTGCTCAATCACTTTCTCTCTTACACATATCTTCTTAGGCCTGGTTTGGGATCATTGAAAAAAGATAAAAAGACAAAAAAAATTACTAAAAAAATTTAAAAAGTTATCGCTATTCATCAAAAAAAATTATAAAAAAATTATTTTTATACAAAAAAAGTACAAATCACGTTGACGTGAGTTGCCTTTTGCTGATTTTGGTGAGAACAAATTACACATGCAGAGGCAAGCTTAAGGACGGTGTTGATCGGTCCATGGGGTCCGTCACGGGTCTCGTTTTGATAATCTGAACCGTTTAATATGTAGAACCCGTCGAGTACTATATGGCTGCACAAAATCATGTTGATCGAATATTGCTAACTACATGATCAAATCAGTTTTGTATAAAAAAAAAATATGGTATTATAGTTAACAGTTGATAAAAACCTAATCCGATCAAATAGCTATTGATATCTGATCAACGTGATTTTTTACAAACATATAGTACTTGATGAATTCTACACATTAAACAGTTCTGATTACCAAAACGAGACCCATGGTGGCCTCCACGGACCGAACATCACAGTCCAATTCAATGCCCGAAAAGGAGGCAAGCATATCCTATATGCTAGTCTGCCACGACTCTGCCCAGCGTACGGCCTATTTCTCTCTCCCTTCTCCTATACACTAAATTATACAATTTTTTAATACACATTTTTTCGTAAAAAGTTAAAAAGTTATCCTAAACAATCATATTTTTTTCCTCAATTTTTTAGTCCAAAAAGTCAAAAAAGGAACTTATTTAAGACATCCCAAACAACTCCTTAATTATAATAAAATATCAAATTATTCCAAACTTCCAAACTCCAAAACTATTTTCAAAATATACAACCAAATAAATAAAAAAAAAATTCTAAACTCTCTCTTCAAATTTTTTTTTTAAAAATTTATCTCAAAACACAAATCAAACACATCCAAAAACACCACTTCTATTTACCCTACATAATGGTTTATTAAGAATAAATAACAAATTATTTATCATTTTTTTTTTTTTTTTGCTTTTACAACATTTTTGCTCTTAAAAATCTTATAGAAGTGCTTAGTGCTATATTGAAGCTTGAATTTATCATTAAAAATAAAATATAACTAGAAATAAATTACATGGATTATTTTTTTAATGTGTAACTAAACAAAATATATAATTTTGTTATTAATATCTAGTGAAAATGCATCATAAAAATATAAATCTTGACTTGACCGTATTATGGGTGTTTAAAAATATTGATCATAGAACTAGTAAATGTTGGAACATGTGTCACAGTCAATTGAAATGATCTAAATAAGTATATTTTTTAACTTTTTATGAAAATATGTATAGAAAAGTAAAGAGATAATGTGATCAAAAAAAGATAAAAAATGTATTTATATGGCACACCCCAAACAAGCTTCTCTCTATTTATAAGTGTAGACACCCCATTTTTGACCGTCCTCGAGACTTGGACGTCACCGCTTGGAACACTCGGTGATTATCCGTGTTTGTGTTCGTTTGGAGTTCCCGGAGGTCTCGGCTCGCGCGCCCTGCCTCAGGATCTCCGAACTTGACCATTTAGTGTCTGGTTTCATACCGAACACTTGTGTTTTGCCTTGGAATGGCAGAGAATGCCTTGTGAGGCATCCCCACACACCACCGGCAGTGGCTAGAGGCCACCGGCTGGTCTTTTGCTTCCATCGGCACCATTTGTTGCCAGTCGGCACATTTTATTGCCGGTCGGCATATTTTGTTGCCGGTCGGCACTTTTTTTTGTCGAAATAACTTTTTTGGGCAGCCGACCACTGTTCATCCTACTTTATGGAGATATTTTGTGCCAGCTGTGATAGCTGGCACCAACTCTGCCTCCCTCCATACACGTGGATGGAGGGATCTCCCTCTAAGCAAGCTTGTTGTATAAGCTTTGCAAGAGGGAGTCTTATAAGAGGAAGGGCCTTCCTCTTTGATCTAGGTTAGAAAGTTAGAAGCAAAAACCAGAGCTTAGAGATATAGATATATCCTATCTCTATATCTCCCTCTCTCTCCTCCTTTGTGTGTGATTTTTGGCCCAAAAGTGTGTTTTTACCTTACTTTTGCACCATTACACACACTATTACACCTTGCTCCGAAATTGAGGGACTTGGGGGGTTGTTTCTTGAGTTTTTGGACTGGTTTTGATCAAAAGAAGAGGGCTAGACCATTTGTTCTTCAAGGGTTCTTCAAGGGTGAGCATCTTGCTTTATATTCCCCAAACTTGCAATAGTCTTTTACCTATCTTGCTTGTTGATTTAGCTTTTGTGTATAACATAAAAAAGGCTTATATTTTCATGCTTTAGAACTCTCATTAAGGTTGTTTTGTGGTTTGAGTGCAAACTCACCTTATTAGGCTTTATTTGGCCTCTTTTGTGCTTCTTTTGAGAGACCTTGTTTGCTTGAGTGTGTTGGTCTTTTCACCACTAAAAACCAGTTGATTTTCAGTGATAAAGAAGGTGGTTTGAAGTCTTGCATAGGGGAGGGACACCCCTCTCCCTTCATTGTCTTGTTTCCTTACATTTTGGCCTAAAAAGGTAGCATGTATGTTTGATCATCTTGAGCCTTATTTCAGAAGTTTTTTGGATGTTTTAGGTCATATGTAACCTCTGTTTTTGGCCGGATTTGTGCCTCCTTGTATGCTAGTAGTACTTGCTTTGTATTGCTCCATTTGGCCTAGAAATGTCCCTTGTGTTTAGACCATGATTTTTGCATGTGTTGGCTTGGTTCCATGAAGATGTTAGCACTATTTTTCCATGCTTAAAGTCTGTTGGTTATCCATTTGGTCATGTTTGACATGTTTGATATGGTTGCTATGCATTTTGGCTTGTGAGCCCTCAAGTATATGAGTCACAAGCATGCCTTAGTTGGTCCACTTGAATGAGTTGAAGTTGTTTGCCATGTTATTTCAGTCCCTAAATCATGTTTGCATGCTTGCATTTATGATCTCTTTTGTGCCTTGAGGGTGTGCCCTTTTATGCCTATATTTGAACCTTGGTGCATACACTCCTTTGGAGTCATTTTAGCCGCCATGTTAAGAGGGTTTGGGGTCCTATTTTGTCTGCAAAAACTCTGTTTTTACTTGTCTAAACCATGCCATGATTTGGCCTTGTTGTTGGAAATGAAGTGACCCTTTTGGTGCCTTAGCCTTGGGTCTATTGGCTTGCATGTTGACATGAGAGTTTGCCCATCATTTTGAGCACTTTTGGTGCTGTTTTGAGGTGAATTAAGGCCTGCACCTTTATCACTTTAAGGCCCTCTTGCATGCTTGTCTCATGTTTGCTACATAATTGTTTCATAAATGTGTAGTCCCATGCTAACTTTATGGTAAATTGGTCCATGTTTGCATCACGTTTGCACCTTGCATGCTTAGCATTGCATATTCGCCATGATAATTCCATAACATTTGCCATGACTTGAATATTTGGCATCATGTTGCATTTGAATCATGTTTGCATAACATGCATTGCATTGCTTGGTTTGGGGTGTCAAACCAAGTGTGAGAATCAAGGAACATTCATACTACAAGTGATGTAATGTGCTTTGATTCTCGGTCACCGAAGCCTTTGACTCCGACTTGATAAGGCTTTGGTTCTCATTTTGTTTGTTGCATGCATCCTTACATCAAGTGGCAAATTTGATCCCTTGGGCTATCATGCACCATTGATGGCTTGAGGATTGAAGATCATGCTTCCTTGAGTTCAAAACATGATAGGAAGCATGACCATGCTCACATGTGCCTGAAAACCCCACGCCATGCACTGTCTGTTCTCTGTCTGCTGTCAAAACTGTCTTCTGCAGGAAGTTTCTGCCGACCGGCAGAATTTAGTGCCGACCGGCAATCACTGAAGTGCCGATGAGTCCAAGAACAGCCGGTGGAAATTGTAGAGTGCCGGTGGGAATTCTGTCTGGCCGGTGGTGCTCTGCAGCATGCAAGGAACCTGCTCCAGGACTTTGGCAATTTTCAGAGAGACAAGGCAGTACAAACAGAGGTGGCAAGGGTACGGTACGGGTTTTTCGGGCGAGCCAAGTTTCGAGCATGCATCATCTGCGCATCCCGAGGCAGAGGCTGTGGCCACCCTCTTCTTTCTTTTGCATCCTTTCTTTTAATTAATTAGAAATTCTGTAATAATTTTATTTGTTTATTATTTGGGACTGTAATATTTATTTGGTCCCTCCGAGTGAGGGCAAATCTGTAATAAGTGTGTGTGAGTGTGTGTATGTCTTCCAACCTCACGTCTTTCTTCCCTTTTATTTACCTGCTTATGATGGTAGATTAGGGCATGTTTAATTTAGCATACCTTATGCTATGCATGCGTGCATTCATGCATTTGTACTGCATGCATTAGGCTCGGTACATCACGCTAACTGCATTTGTACTTCAATTTACAAATCGAATATGTGATAATTGACCGCATTTCACATGCCATGTTTAGGGTTAGCCGAGCCTATCTAAATTGCATCTTGTATGTGTTGCATTAGGCAATTTAACATGAACTAGGAAACGCACGTTTTGCTAACTAGTTTACTGTTTTGGCACGGAGTACGATGTAAGTATTTATGCTTTAGCATCTCGCATGTGTGTGAATATTAACATGACAGTATGCTTGCCATGCGGCTAAATGCTTATGTGTTAAACTGTTTGAATGCCTGTGGGTGGAGGTTGGATTGTTTGAGTTGGAAAAACTCATTGAAATCCGTGTTTTAGCCTACTTACGAGTAGCAAAATCTAAAGTATTTCCAAAGCAAACGGATATGCAATGTTTATTCCCAAATTAGGCAATCTAGTCTATACTTGTTTACTGTGCGCATAACATAGTAATTCTAGGCTAATAAATGGAATAAGAACACATAACGTTTTCAAAACTGGATATCACGGTTAGTAGAGGCCGGTCTTCGGACCGGGCGAGAGGGGGTGCTCATAGCTGACCTTCCCCAATCGTACCCAAGTTCCCGAGCCGAGGCAACTTTGGTGATGACGGACACGTGGCCTTTGGCGCCGAGTCAGGGTTTCCTAAATTTCCCCATTTTAAAAATATTTAGGTGGCGACTCTGTATCTGGCAAAGCAGTCCATGTTTGGCACTACTTTTTCAAAAATCTGTTTCTCAAAACGATTTTCCAGATTTGGACTCTTTGGTTCAGATTAAGAACCGCGACAACAAAATCGAGTCCGAACTGTAGCGGGGTCCCTCGCGGGCTTGTTACAATAGGCTTTAGCTTTTTAGTAGGTATGAGTTATAAATAATGTATGTTGAGTCGTGATGTGGCGTTTGTAGACTCTAGAGTTTCTCCTTGTTGGAATTGGTATCAGAATCAATAGCTAACGTTCCATGGGTGGGCTCTCCTCTAGCATAAACTCGATGTTGGAGTTCCATAATCAAGATTAATGGGGAGTGCATATCATCTATGATGAATTTACGAATAATAAATCAAGATCCAAAAGGAATAAGGAAAGGCCTAATGTTTGGTTGTGTGAAGATAAAGTCTCACATCAGATACTAAGTTGCAGTCTCAGGCAATGCCACAAACTCATGCTAAGGCCATAGCACAAACCTCAGCTCATAACAGAGTAACTCAAGTAGCATCAATTGCAGTCTCAATTTCAAGCACGTATGTGATTGAGTTGTTGGTTGGCCTCAGAATTGCCACAGATTTGACAAATCACAGTTGGACTGGTTGCATTAGTATTATAGCCTATTACACCCCTCTTAAATTTAGTGTTACCCTTAAACTTTTAAATTGGTATGAGTTACAAATAATATATAAAAGAGATGGGTCTTAATTAGATTATAGGCTTAATACAAATAATGTATAAAAGAGATGAGTCTTAATTAGATTGGCCTCGTTTGGTGTAGCTGTGGGAAAGTGATTATAAATTATGACTTAACAGATTATAGATTATAGCTTTAAATATAAATTGTTAACCTGTTTGGTACAACTGTGAGATTATAGATGTGATCAGTAGAGTAGTGTTTGGTTGAATAAGCTGTAAAATAGTTTTTTGCTGTGTAATGTCCTTTTTGGCCTTATAAGATATAAAATTTGTGATTTCATTTATAATACATTTTTTTCTCTCTTTTTTCTTTTTCTTTTATTTTCTTTTCTTTTTTCTCCTTATTTTCTTTTCTCTTCTTTCTTCTTCTTCTTTTTTTTTTCTTTCCCTTCTCTCCTTTCACTACAAGAAAATAAATTTTTGGCGACCACTTTTGCCAACTAATAACATTTTGGTCACCAAAAGTTGTGGAATTGGCGACAAAAAATTATGTTGGTCGGCAAAAGTACAATATTTAGCTACTAAATTTTTTTAGTCGGGGTATATTGATTATTGAAGACTAAAAAAAAAATTTCTTCGCTAAAAATGCCACAATTGGTGACTAAAAAAAATTTAGTCGCTAAATTTTCCACAATTGGCAACTAAAACATATGTTAGTCGCTTTATAGTTAGTTTTGGCTACTAAAATTATTTAGTCGCCGAATGAAGAAGAAAAATTTATTTTTTATCTTTGGCGACCAAAAGTTTGGTCGCCAAATATTTATTTTCAACGACTAAATTGGTTGCGGATAACTTTTGCCAACTAAAAATGGACTTTGGCCGACCAAATTTTTGGTCGGTAAAAGTGCGATTTCTTGTAGTGTTTCTTTGTTAATTTTGTTTAATTTATTAATTCATTAAAATTAATACCAATTAATATTCATGTTCTAATTTATATTAATGTTGTGATTTGATTACATATTATTTTTTATATATTCATTTTAATTATTTATATATGTATTTCTTTTTCTTTATTATTATTATTAATTGTGATTTTTGTTCATCAATTAGTATAAAATTATTTCATTATTGAAAGTTAATATAATCAGTATCAATTAATATAAAAATTTTTATTTTATATATTTTTTTTATATTAATGTTGGGTACAAGAACGAAGCACGGTCTATTTGGAACCGCAAGGGGAGCGCCATCAATGACATAGCCACCGTCGAAACAACGCTGGAGATGCACAACCCGTCGATCGTCATCGTCACCGTTCTACCAAAACCCTAGCCCTCTTCTTCTTCTCTCGAGAACCCTAGACCTTACGGTCTACCAAAACCCTAGCCTGGTTCTCCAACCAGATCGTGAAGAGAGAGAGAGAGAGAGATAGAGAGAGAGCTCTGGTTCATTGATGCGATGGTAGTGGTTCTCCGACCAGATCACGATGCTAGGTGATAGGAGGGTTTGCCCCTCAACTCAATAGTGACGGGAGGGTTTTACCCCTCTAGATAGGGTTTCAGATCGTAATGGTGGTGGTGATGAAGAAAGAGCTTCAGATCGTGTGTGTTTTTGTGTGTGTGAAAGAGAGAGAGAGAGAGAGAGAGAGAGATAATAAAGAGAGAGAACTCTGGTTTTCCTCCTGTGACGCCCCAAATTTTTGGAACATCATAAAATTTAAATAACAAAATAACTTGTTAAATAAAAATTTTAACATCTACTTAGGGAAATTTAAATTCTCACATAGTTAAAGTTTAACAACACAAAAAATAAAAAAAATTAAAAAAAAATACAAGTCCGCATACAACATTACAACATTCTTAATTACTAATACAAGAGATAATAAAATTTTATTTTGATAAAATCTTGACTTCATGTTAGCCAATGTTCTATGTTAGTTACGGCTCCAACCTCAGCTTCCATTCCTTACTCATCGAAATCTGGCATAAAACGCTAGGGCAACAAAATATATTCCATGAGTTTTGCAACACAATAAGAAAACATAACCAACCTACCATTCTTTTTAAGAGAAAAATAATTAGATAATAATCCTGACAATTAAGAGAAAATAACGGAATTAATAGCATGATAATATAACAACAATTAAAATAATTTCAACAATTTTATTAGTTTAGATGACACTCAAAATCTCACTAAATAGATTTTCTTACCAACAACTAAGCCATGGTCACGGTTAATTTGAAACCCCCCGTGGTCAAATATTCAAGAACTACCAAAGATGCCCATACCCAGAATTATATACCCGAGCCGTGGTATTCGTGGTCTGCCCCAAGGGAACAGTCTGTCAAGGGTATTTAACCTCCCTACGTGCCACCTGCACATCCACTCTTATCCCAAAACCAAATACTGATAAGGGTTCAAATAAGTCCCATGTCATCTTAGGATTTCGCGACACAATTATATAAAAATTATTAAAAACCAGGGCTCACCCTGAACTATCGGAATTAACTCTCGATCGTTAACTTTGTATACACCGCTAATCATTTCGATTAGTTTTTATATTAATCACAAATAATTCAAATTTCAATCACCAATAATGTTATACTATTTCATTAAAATTGTAACGCCCCCAAAATAATACAATAAAGATAACTCATATGCGGAATAAATATGAGAAACAACATACTTTTATACATCAGAGTTCACTGTTAAACAAACAGTTAAATGCCATGTAGGCTTACACCTTTCCAAGCCATTGCTTGGTTACACAAATTGAGTCTTGCTCATTACATCTTAAGTCCTCGGCTTTACAAATAACAAACATATACACATAAGGCATAAATAAGAAGCCCTTGCTTCCCGAAAGTCCACCCATGCTATTGCCTTGGAGGAAACATCTCACCTGCACCTGAAAATGATATTCCCATATAGGGTGAGCCAACAACTTAGTAGAAATAATCTAAAACAATTTATGAGGTTTAGCAAAGGTATAACTACCACGTACATAAACAATACCGATATGGAAGCATCCACAAGCCCGCATATTCATATGCTACTAAGACCAATCTTATTCCATTTTCCTTCAATTCATTTCCAGTTCATATATACTACTCAATTCATGAGTTAAATTCATCATCTTTGAACAACCAAAATGAGATTACAACTCAATGGTTTTCCATTTATGTAAAACACACATAAACACTTCAAACTTGCCATTTTACGAATATTTCGTCCGAAGGAATCGGCACCCATTTATATAAAAAATTTTGGGTCTTTCACCCAAGACACTCCGGGCAACTTGCTTTAGATGGAGTCCATCCCCTTTCTCCTCCCAAACAAATATACATATACAATATATTTATAAACATAATCACATATGGAGTACATCCCCTATCTCCCCTCAATAAACATACATATACAATGTATTTATAAACACAATCATATATGGAGTACATCCCCTATCTCCTCCCAACAAATACACATTTACGATGTATTTATAGCACGGTCATATTCAATGACAACCAACAATAGATTGGCATTAAATCTCCTAATCCTTATACAATTTCTACAACAATCATGACTATCCTCCATCGATAGCCCAATACATTTATCTCTAGACATATATTAAATCTCAAGATAAATAATTATTTAAAACTTTCAAAGGTGTGAGATAATACATATCCAATTTCACCACCTATGTCAATAACCATCCAATTTAACATATTCAATGTTAATTCCAATTATTTATACAAAATAATCATTTTATCAAATTAGGGCAAAAATCTCCATTTTTCCAATATCGACCCAAACACCCAAAATCAACTATTTTGGTACACCAAGATCTTATATTCAAGCCCCATACTCATTTATCTCTCATACATCAAAAACCCCTCTTTTCATTTCATACCCAAATCTTAGATTTGTCCAAACCACAACCAAATCTCATCATCTATACACAATAGCAAATAACTAAGTTAAAAACCATATTAGAGTGTAGAAAATCCCTATCTCAAGCCAAAAAGAGCTAATCCGAAAATGCAAATATCACCCAATCATGGATCCGAGATCATCATTGCGAAGATCATGACAAGCCCTCTGACATTCAATATGATTCCTCAAACCTCATCTCATGTAAACCCACGTGCTGCGGGCCCCACCAGAGCCATTAAAAAAAATAAGGCCATAAAAAGTCCTCCCCCTCTTTTGCCTTTGAAAGGACAAAGTGAGTTGCAAGGCCACATGCATTTTAATTCCATTAATTCTTGCTCCAATAAGCCCTAAATATTCTCCAAAATAGCCTGGCAACCATGTGGCAATGATGCAGTCATTGTCGATAAAACCTTCTCAAGAAAATATTTACACTGCAAAGAATTTTTTCTATAATATTCACATTCTTCAGTTGCATTAGAGGAATTCTCTATACAAACTTTAACATCCTCATAAGCACATAGGAGGCCAAGATCATCAAGGGGTCCAACAAGTCCTCCAGAATCATCATGGGTCATATGCCTATGAAGCATTAGTTCTATTTCTCTATCTTCAATGCTGGATCCACCAGTGGTGCGATCAACCAATACTGAGAATTCAGATTTCTTATCCTTTGTAAAAATTCCAACACTGAGTGGATAATAGTTCCCTGCAATGGGTTGACGAACTGCAAGAGACCAGTCCTCTCTATAATCTCGAACCCGTTTTAGAAAGTCCCTCCCATTGGAATCAGTATAAAACACCTTGTCTGTAACCATATTTGCTGTCATCCGTGAAATGACCTCTTTTCCTACACCATCTTCCTTGGATATAGGACCAATCGTGTATTCAACTTCAACATGTTCTTTGTCTTTGTGAAGTCTAACCACCTGGTAGATCCATGAGTTGAACTGCTGATGAACTTCATCGGCTAAAGGTCCATGCACAACCTTCAAGGCCACTGATCTTGTAATCACATTGGGACAAGATCCATTAGGCCGAAAAATGTATGCACCAGAACTCTGTGGATTGAAGTGGTGTTCCTGGCAACACTTTCTTGCTGAGTGGAAATGTTTCACCCATGTGTGTTTAATGGCCAACAAAATAAATAAATAAATATATCATTCACATGCTGCCTTTTTTTTTCCCGATGCCACTAACTCAACATCATGACGTTGTTAAGTAGGGACGGCAATTTGAACCCGGCCCGACAGGGACCTGACCCCCAATCCCGATTTAAACGGTTTTTTTTCGAAACATACCCCCGACGGGACGGGGATGGTATTAAAAAATCAATCCCCAATCACTTTCGGGCAGGGGACGGGGATTAGTGTCCAAGCACCGTCCCCGGCCTGGCCCCGTCTTCATCCCCGATTTGTCCCCGACATAAAATTACCATTTTTCCCCTATGTTTATATATATAAAATTAAACCCTAAAACATTACACAATGACCACCTCTTCTCTCCATCTTCTCTCTGAGTTTCTCCCTTCCCTCTCTCCATCTTCTCTCTCGGTTTCTTTCTTCGATGAAGGGAAACAATCGGCGTACATGACAGGGGGAAACAGTCGACGAAACAGTCGGCATACGTGAAAGTCGGCGACGAAGCAATCGGCATTGGAGGCAGTCGATGAAGCAGTCGACGAAGCAGCAGGGTAACGAAGGGAAGCAGTCGGCGTCAGCGTCAGAGGCGGCGTCTGTTGATGATGCCCATCGTCCAGTCTCTCTCTCTCTCTCTCTCTCTCTCTCTCTCTCTCTCTCTCTCTTTGTGTATGTATTTATACATGTATGTCGTCTGTCCATTTTTTTTTTTTGGTTTATGATCTATTGCTCATTTTGTTGATATTGATGATTCTGTTGATGATGATGATTCTGTTGCTGTTGTTGTTGTTGATGGTGGTGTTGAAACAGATTTGGGGGGTGGGGAATTTTCGAGGTCGGGGAAACCTGATCCCTGTTAGGGGGGCGGGGATGGGGACACTGGTAGGTTCCCTGTCGGGGATCGGGGCCGAGGCCGGGGCCGGGGCCGGAGAGATTTTCACAATCGGGGATCGGGGACGGGGAGTGTGATCCCCGGCCCCGCCCTGCCCCGCCCCGTTGCGTTTCCTATTGTTGAGCAATTTCTAAAGCATCAGCTAAGTGGTGGGTCCTATTTTATTCCTCCCTCTAAAAATTTTCCAATTGCCTTGCAAGCAAATAATAATCACTCATCACTCTCACCTAGCGTTTCAGAGAAGGCCTGCTATATAAATAAATAAAAAAATATTTGGGACATTACAAAAATTCCTAACATAAAATATTATACATGCCACACATTAATTAATCAATGTACAAAATTTAAATAAACAGTTTAATTGAACCATGACATGAATTGATAATTTGGATACAAAAAAATGAACCACAATACACCCATACATGGGTTACTAATTTACAATAGTTAACGAATTAGACCAACACAATAATTAATTTTTTATCCAAATAAATAATTGAAGTAATAATCTTAAATATGTCTAGAAATTTCAGAATATAAATTTCGTAATTAAAATTATAAATAAATTATTTATGCAATTCTAAAATTTGTGACAATCTACATGATATTCAATAAACATCTTAAGGTCATTTTTCAGAAAGAATTTCCCAAAAATAAGTTATAAATAATTCTATAAAATTCCAAGAAATTTCATGACACAAATTTATCATACTTTCTTAAATTAATTCCATATTTAAATTTATAAATCAATTCCATAATTTAAAATTTTGTTATGAAACTAGACTTCTCAAATTGCATTTTTTATTTAGAAATTACTAAATTTGGTTTAATATAATGATTTTTCAAACATATAGTAAAATCTGTCTCATAGTTTCAAATTTAATTAAAGATTTGTATAAATTCGTACAAAACTCAATAATTGTTGCAAACATTCCTGGATGAACTAGACATTATTCTCAACAACTTTGTAAAAGAAATCATCTCAAAATTTTGAGTATAAAATTGTCTAAAAATCCGTACAATTGTTTGGTAGATTTAAGGGTCAAACAAAATCTTCAATCATCTCTTTTAATGGCATAAACTACACATGCAAGCCTATTTCCGCAATAATATCATGATTTTAAGACTATCAATATCTTCAAATATTTGATATACAAATCACAAAATTTATATACAACTATAAATAAAATTCTGTCTATAATTTTGCTAGGAACACAATCTGAAATTTTAACTTTAAAAAAAAAATGAGTGAGTTGAGAGGGTTTTCTTACTTAATAGTAAGATTGAATTAGGATGGTGAAATGGTAGAAAAATTTAGCTTTCTTAACCTCCTCCTCTTCTTCTCCTACTTCGCTTCTTTGCTCACATAATTCTTTTGCTTATTTTCTCCTCACTGATTCGAATGAGCAAACCTTTACATATACATATAGATGAATTCACCAAGCTAATGAGTGAGTTGAGAGAGTTTTCTTACTTAATAGTAAGATTGAATTAGGATGGTGAAATGGTAGAAAAATTTAGCTTTCTTAACCTCCTCCTCTTCTTCTCCTACTTCGCTTCTTTGCTCACATAATTCTTTTGCTTATTTTCTCCTCACTGACTCGAATGAGCAAACCTTTACATATACATATAGATGAATTCACCAAGCTGAGCCCTCTCTCTCTCTCTCTCTCTTCTCATCATTCTATGTTGTCTAATCGGATTTTTCAAATCCAAGGAATATGATTTGAGCTTACCTTTTACAATGCCATGTATAAGAACAAGTGGCATTCACTGCCATAGAAAATCCAAAAATCGGATTCTAGTTTTTTATTTTTATTTTTTATATATTTGTGTGGGTTTCTTAAAATTGATAAACTAAGGTTTTTAACTAAGGTATTTAGTAAGGATAATTTTCATGTTGAACCCTTATTAAAATAATTTATAAACAACAAATATTAAACATCTACAAAATTATTATTATTAATAATATCTTTGTTAGTGATTGAATTGAGTTAATTTAAAACTAAGTTATATACTAATATATATTTTAGAAAGACTCTGAGTGAAATTAATTAATTAATTTATTCATTTATTTTTTTTTAAGAATAATTAAATGCGGGTTCTCACACCTCCGCCAGAAATCGCTCTCGCTGGAAATAGCCTATTTGTCTCAAGTGAGCAAATGAACAGTGTTTTGAGAATTAGGGTTTATATGGTTAGGTTTTTGGTAATAGTTGAAATTGACAAGGGCTATTAAGTAATTTCGCATGCCCTCCATTTAATCTCAAACGCAGAAGCTACTGAGAGCAGCTTCTGATTCCAACCACTTTTCTTTAAGGAAAAAAAGCTACAAAATCAGAAGCTAATGAACAAAAGTTTGCACAAACAGTCTGAAATGGCTTTTGGAAGCTAAAATTTATAATCTGGTGTCTAAAATCTAGAGCAAACAAGCCCATTATAAACTTAAGTTTTTAGTATAAGTTACAAATAATGTATATTGGGCCTTGATGTGGAATTTGTGGACTTTAGAATTTCCCCCTATTGGATTGGGCCAATATTGTTGTGCGCTTATAGGCTCCCAAATTCCCTACCCATAAATTGATCGTTGAACTGAATCGTAATATAGCTTGTTTATTATTGTTTTAATTATTTGTATGTAAAAATAAGAAGAATAAAATACATTTGTAATCCTTTAAGTAAAAATTTATGTATCAATTTTGTTATTTTTGAAATGGCAGAATCGAATCGGAACATGTTGTTGTTTATCATTCGGTTATTGTCAGATGACCTACACAATTCAGTTACAATTTCATTTTTTTATGAAATTGTAAGAATCAATTTAATTCTTGATTTATCTCAATCAGATCAATTTAATCCATAAATATCTCTATAAATAAAATTTCTAAACGTCCCTATGGCACTAATATTTTAAATTATACCAAAAAATAAGAAGTCACTAAAAAAATCTAGATTATTAAGAGATTCTTCAATTTGTTCTGAAATTTTTCATTTAATTTTATTTTAAATTTGAATAAAAAATTTGATATAAAGTACACATTGTTTCATCAATTTTTTATTAAAAGCTTTTTAAAAATTTCCCTCTTTATCCCAAATTTTTTTCTTATCAAATTTGATAAATAAAAAAAAAAACTCATCTTCAATACTTTATCTTCTAAAATTTGTATCAAATACAAATTTCATGAAGGTTTTATTGAATTTTCAATTTAATTTTAAAAAAAAGAATTTTTTACTAATTTGAGAAGCATTTGATAAGAAAAATAGTAGAGATTCAAAATGAATTATCAAATATTATACGTAATACTCGTGATACTCATATCACATGGATCTACATGGGTCCTATATAAGTAGAAAAATTATACTATATGTAACACCCTCAAAATAATAACATTAAACCCATCAAATAAGACATTCATTGACATATGAAATAACCACATTCTTCTATTTATCAGAGTTTCATTACAAAAGTATTACATGTTAACAACAAAAGCAAAATGCCCTACGGGCTTACAGCTTTCCAAGTTAACACTTGGTTACAACAAAGAGTACTAACTCATTTACATATTAAGCCCTAGGCATGAATTTACATATAATACGTCAAAAGTAAAACGACAAAAGTATGTCCGCCTCTAGCCTCCCAAGCTATGACCTTGGAGGTGGCATGCTACCTGTACCTGAAAATGATATTCCCATATAGGGTGAGCCACAGCCCAGTAGAAATATACTAAACCAACCATGAACAATGACTAAAAGATTAGCAATTGATAGATGGCCAACACTGATACATTCACATAAATCACATATTTATGTCATACGACTTATGAGTCCAAGTTACTTTTCATTTTCCCTTTTTCAACAGATAAGCATGTTAGCTCTATCATCATTTCAACAGATATGTATAAAAATTATATCCCACATTCACAAATAAGCATATAAGTTATATCCACATTCTCAACAGATATGTATAACGACAATATCCCACATTCACAGATAAGCATATAAGCTGTATCTACACTTCACAAAGATAAGCATATGAGCTCTATCTTCACTTCTCTAGACAAGCATATGAGCTGTATCTACGGAGTTCATCCCCTATCTTCTCCCAACACTATCCGGTTTAGAGATACATCCCCTATCTTCCCCTAAACCGCGGAGTACATCCCCCATCTCCTCCTCTACACATAACGTATACAAACACATTGGTTCTATATACCATCACTCAATACATACAGTTAATGTATTCTATCAATCGTCAAATTCCATGACACATTCTATTGATTAGTTTTCGTTTGCCTAATCATCATGCATTGTCTACAACAATCACGACTATCCTCCACCGATAGCCCAAAGCAATTATTTCTAAACAGAAAATAAATGCACAAATGGATATTCAATCAACATTTCAATTCGGTGTGTGATAAACAATTCAACTACACCCTTTAACCTCATGCACTCCCAATCTCAACAATTCCATTTCATTTCCTCATTTCTCACAATTAATTATCCCAATTAATCAGATAATGTAATTAGGTCATTTTCCATAATTACCATTTCAACCCTTAGGTCCCATTTTCATCAATGATTCAACCTTTATTCCATTTCTCTATACCAAACATGCATCTAGGTTTATTATAAATAAAACCCCAACTTTTGTAAAATAACACAAAAGCCCCAAACTTTCACAAAATTACCAAACCAACCCCAACATCTCAAAATACCAAAATTTAAAGACAAAATCCATAGAGAGGAGTAGGATATCCCTACCTCAAATTCGGAGTTCCAATGGTGAAGATGACAAAACCCAACATGCTCCAAATCCCAAAATTTTCAGATTAAAAAGTAGCCCTCGACGATCAACAACTTTTTTGTAAAGGCCAAAGATGAGCAAATCACTCCTACTAGATCAAAACCTAGAGAGAAGGTAGAGTTCTAGAGTGAGAGGCTCAACAATGGTGTTTTTGGAAAAGTAGGAGAGAGAAGAGAAAGTGAAAAAGTGATTTGAAAAGTCAAAACACGGAACTTAAACCCAGTCGACCCGCTCGAGCGTCACTCACAAACTCCCGCTCGAGCGTCAACAATCCCGCTCGAGCGGCGGATACACACTCCCAGAACTTTTACAGAACCAGGTCTTCGCTCGAGCTTCCAGCTCCCTGCTCGAGCGGAACCTCACACAACCCCGCTCGAGCGGCCAACTCCACGCTCGAGCGTCCAATACTGCACAGGAAATACTGGATGGTGCAATTCCCGCTCGAGCGCCAAAACCCCCGCTCGAGCGGACAGGTCAAAATCTGAGCAACTAGTTTTGGTTTCTAAACTCAACCAACCTGTAACAAACCTGCCCAACACATCCTATAACTCAAATACAAAGTAAAAAGGATGTAAACAAGAAAATAATCAACTACCAACATCCACGGACACATGTCCGGATCGCTGTACAACAAGGGTAAATCCGGGATCGCTATAACCTCCCCCCCTTAAAGAATTTCGTCCCCGAAATTAAGCACAAGTTTTCAAAAACAAGTTTTCCTCCATTTTAAACAATGTTACATTTTAACATTCAACAATTTGACCCATTACCGGTCATCCCATCCCTTTAACAAGAGGCATTTCACAATATGTAAACAACATATGTACTTTCAACATGCATCAACATTACGCATTTCCTTTCCAATTTCAACAACATATTCAACATATATAATGTTACATTCAACTTCCATATGAGGCAAGTTCCAAAACATACTTCCAATAAACCAAACATTTTCAATGTTTCACAACTTAAGACATATATAAAAGCTCTTAAGTTCAACAATAGTTCAAAATCTAAATACAAGATTACATATCAACAAACAAGTCCGGATATTTTTCGTGGACTTCCAACTCACGTTCCCAAGTGGCTTCCTCCACTCCGTGATGTTTCCACAAGACTTTCACTAAAGGAATGGTCTTGCCACGCAGGACCTGATCCTGCCTATCCAAGACCCGAACCGGTCTCTCCTCATATGAGGCATCCTCATCTACCTCTAAATCGGTCCAATCCAATACATGTGATGGATCTGGCTCATACTTCCGAAGCATACTCACATGAAACACGTCATGCACTCCGGACAACTGCTGCGGTAAAGCTAATCGATAAGCAACCTCGCCAATCCTCTCAAGGATCTCAAAAGGACCAATAAACCGAGGGGATAACTTCCCACTCTTCCCAAACCTCATCAAGCCTCGCCTAGGTGATATCTTCAGAAAGATATGATCACCTACCTCAAACGCTAAAGGCCTCCTCCTACGGTCGGCATACGATTTCTGACGACTCTGGGCTGTAACAAGTCTCCTACGGATAAGCTCAACTTTCTCCGTCGTCTCCCTAACCAACTCCGGACCCAACAAAGGTGCATCACCCACCTCGGCCCAACACACTGGAGACCTACACGGTCGGCCATACAAGGCCTCAAACGGTGCCATACCGATACTAGACTGAAAACTGTTGTTGTAGGCAAACTCTACCAAGGGTAAGTGCCTCTCCCACGTCCCACTGAAGTCCAGGACACAACCCCGAAGCATGTCCTCGAGGATCTGAATAGTACGCTCGGACTTCCCGTCAGTCTGAGGATGGTAAGCCGTACTAAAGGTCAACTTAGTGCCTAAGGCACTCTGCAAACTCTGCCACAACCTAGCAATAAAACGAGGATCTCTATCTGAGACGATCGTCACTGGGACCCCGTGCAACCTCACTATGACCCGAATATACAAGTCGGCAAGATGATCTACCGAATCTCTCACGCGCATAGGAATGAAGTGCGCCGACTTAGTCAACCGGTCTACAACCACCCAAATAGCATCACTACCTCGCTGAGTCCTCGGAAGACCTACGATGAAGTCCATAGTGACATGCTCCCACTTCCACTCGGCAATAGGCAAGGGTTGCAACAAACCCGCTAGCCTCTGATGCTCGGCCTTCACTTGCTGGCAAGTAAGGCACTTCGATACGAAAACAGCCACATCTCTCTTCATACCCCGCCACCAAAACTGGCGACCCAAATCCTGATACATCTTAGTACCTCCCGGATGCACCGCAAGGCGCGAATGGTGAAACTCTCGGAGTACTTCCTCTCGGCAAGACTCCGGCACAAACAAACGGTCTCGGTATCTCACACTCTGGTCAGGATATACCGTCAAACCCTTCTCAACCTTCCCACCTGAGATCTTCTCTCGGAGGGATTCTACCTCAAGGTCACCTCTCTGTGCCTCTGACACTCGTGTCACAAGTGTAGACTGTGCAACAACAGAAAATAAGGCCGCAGCCTCAACGGATTCGCCCAGTAGCAAATCAAACTCGCCAAGTGCTCCCAACATCTCCCATTCTCGGATGGCTATACTAGCTACATCACTAATGGATTTCCTACTAAGGGCATCGGCCACAACATTGGCCTTTCCCGGGTGATAATACAACTCAAAATCATAATTCTCAATGAACTCCATCCACCTCCTCTGCCTCAAGTTCAAGTCTCTCTGTGTAAACAGATACTTCAAACTCTTGTGGTCCGAGAACACCTCGAACCTCTCACCATAAAGGTAGTGCCTCCAGATTTTCAAGGCAAAGATCACAGCCGCTAATTCTAGGTCGTGTGTAGGGTAATTCTTCTCGTGTACTTTCAACTGACGTGAGCCATAAGCTACCACGCTCCCCTCTTGCATCAACACACAACCCAAACCCTCTCGTGAGGCATCACAATAAACCGTGTAACCCAACCCTCTCTCCGGAATAATCAACACCGGAGCGGTGGTCAATCTAACTTTCAGCTCTTGGAACGACTTTTCACAAGTCTCACTCCACACAAACTTAACTCCCTTCCGAGTCAGTCTAGTCAACGGTGATGCTAACCTGGAGAAATCTTTCACAAACCGGCGGTAATACCCAGCTAATCCCAAAAAACTGCGGATCTCAAACACACTCTTAGGCTGTGCCCAATCTTGCACTGCCTCTACCTTGGATGTATCAACAGACACCCCTTCCCCGGAAACCACATGGCCTAAGAATTTGACTTCCCTCAGCCGGAACTCACACTTCCCAAACTTGGCATACAGCCTATGGGCTCTAAGCAATTCAAGCACCACTCTCAAGTGTTCCTCGTGCTCCTCCTCAGAAGGCGAATAGATAAGAATGTCGTCCACAAAAATGACTACAAATCGATCCAAGAATTCCCGGAAGATCCGGTTCATCAAGTCCATAAAGACTGCCGGTGCATTGGTAAGCCCAAATGGCATCACCAGAAACTCATAATGGCCATACTGCGTACGGAATGCCGTCTTCGGAATATCCTCTTCCCTGACCCTTAACTGGTGGTAACCCGATCTCAAGTCTATCTTAGAGAAACAACGGGAACCCTTCAACTGGTCAAACAAATCATCTATACGGGGCATAGGGTACTTATTCTTGACCGTAGCCCGATTCAACTTCCGGTAGTCAATACACAATCTCAACGCACCATCTTTCTTTTTAGCAAAGAGGGCCGGTGCTCCCCACGGTGAAACACTAGGGCGAACAAAACCCTTATCTAGTAGTTCCTAGAGCTGAACTTTCAACTCAACCAACTCTGCTGGAGCAAAA